>NC_090933.1:288608580-288918256 GCF_040938575.1 Ambystoma mexicanum | reverse complement strand
GTGATTAACAAGTAGCATTTCAAGGGCAACATTAGCAGTCTACGCGAGGGTACTTGTGTTAAAGCATAGGTACAGCAAACATTTAATCAATAGCAGCCACGTGGAAGGTATACTGGACATATTATACGTGCAGGACACAGATTTTATGACAAAGGTACACATAATCCAGAATAGTCTGAGATTAGCTGCCTCAGAAACAGCAAGAGTGCTCAAGCATGGATACAGATGAACAATGGGAAGCAAGGATCAAACTACACATACCATACCATAGCATAGAGAGTGGATGATGATTTGAAGATACCAGGAAGGTCTCTGTATTGAGACAAACTGAGCTTAGTAGTGGGACCTGGTTTTCAAGCAGTGTCGCTGTTCGAGAGCAAACAAACAGGTGGCTCTGGTTTGCAATATATCAATGCTCACTATCATTATAGAGCAAGTAACACTATATATAGTCAGTGAAACCATGAATTAGTTTTTTTTAAAGATTGTGCCTGGAGAACAAAATCACTCTGTAGGGCTGACAATTTTGAAAGGTTTAGGGACTTGCAATTTTGACAAGTGAGGAAATACAAGATTAAATGAGATACCCAGGATCACACATTGATTAAGAGGTGAAGCTGGGATTCGTACCCACAATTTCTGGTCTTGCCAATTTATTTTCTAGTAGTTACAGAACTGAATTGGACAATATGAAAATCACATAACCCAATATAAACATTTAAAAAACAAAACGTTATAGAAACATATTATTCAAAATTGGAATGATTCTAGCTTCATTGTCTCCATCATCAAGGAAAGTATATAAATACCAGCATACTAATGGATGTGATCTTAAAAGTATTGTAAAGCTTTAAATATACCACAAACACAGGCTTGTGCAATGGTATTTAAAAATGTGTAGAAAAAACGTTTTGTTGTCACATAAGCAAACCTTACAATATGCTGGTAAGAAGCTTGTAATATCTGGTCTGCTCTCTTCTGTCTAGAACTCCTTCGACTCAAAAGGCCTACATGATAGGAAAGATCAGGTAATTGGCCAACCAATGCCACCAGTATGTGAGAAGAAAACCTTTTCATGGAAGGCTGTACAGTACTGTTAGTGATATAAGATTTGTCCAGGATCACTGTATCATCTGCTGGCAAAGCCAGGATCCAAGCAATAACGCTGTGGTTCCACAGTCTGGAATTCGGATACTTAAACACCTCTAACACTTTTTTTGTCGTCATTGGAGGTGCCTGCCTAGGTTTTACAACTCCCCATCTAAACAAACCAATTTCTAGACCATCACCATATTGATGGTATGTTAGTTTCTATAGCATCCACCATCTAGTGCAGGTACATTGGTGATGATAACACCTGGGGTGCTATAGAACAATGTACATTTACATGCAGGCTTAACAACTTCATACACTGGAAACGCTGAGTTGGCCTTGCTGGAATTTGGTATTGTAATATTGTATGTGAACGCATATCTCTGCAATGAGTGCTTAACACACTGAGCTATCCGCTGAACCATTGGGACACTCAACTGTATCAATATGTATTTCAACTTTGGCTATTGCACATGAACAATATAATACCCAAAGGAAGGTGAGAATGCTACAGTTGTTGTGCCACACAAACTATGTATACCACAATGAACATAGCATTACAGGATGAAAAGATCTGAACAACATGTGAACAACAGACCGAAAATAGGTTTAGCCTTAGCAACAAAACACAGAAAATCCTGATGTGGGATACTTAATTTTGTCGATTTAGGGAAACTGACTTTTTTTAAATTAAGACTCTTTCTTGGGACCCCGTCTAAGATGGGAGCCTGGGGCAAGTGGCCCTGTTGCCCTCCCATAAAGACGTCTCTGTCCTGCATAGGAGTGAGACTTTAAAACGTGCTCCCAAAGGAAATAAGAAACAACCGAAGATCCCCTAAAATTCAGGATACTGTTAAATGCAAGGGTCTTTAACACAACAAGCTAATGAGGGAACACCAGCAAAGGGAAACCATCAACGCTACACAATTTGAAACTCAGAAACTGGATCACCCAGAGAAATAAAACACCTGACCCCAAACACCATAGAATAATATGCCCCAACAAATAAACCTAACCCAAAGGAAAACACTTAGACGACCACTGACTAACCATACTAAAAATCTCTAACACTCTGCATACCCACCCTCCAACACTGAAGAGAGCAGACACAAACCCCTGCCACAAAAGCACTGCAAAATACAAGCACTCTATTGACTCTTCACAACAACCAAGATTCACATAAACCACCCATATACAACCACACACTAAACAGTACATTGACTAAAAGCAAACCAGCACACAGTGACCAGTCTTTCTGAACTGAAGCTACCAATAGCATATCAAAGCTCTCTTGCACTTTTCCCTCTCAATCCCACTAAATAACCCATCCCAACCCCCTTCCTTTCTGATACGCCTTGGCTCCTGGAGACCATGAAAATGGCCTCGGGGTCTGGTGCAAATCACAGTAACATAACAAAACATACCATAAGCTGATAAAGAGTGAGGAATGTACACACAGGTTTTCACTTATGGTACAATCATAGGATAAGCACACTTTGCACACCTCTCATTTGCTACAAATGTAAGAGCGTGGGGTTTTAACTAAAGACATTACTCAAGAGAGATTATGATAAAAGAATGAAGCTTAGAGTCAGGGAAGCAGAAGCCATTGTTAACCCAGACCCATCTGTACATTACAGGCAATGGAATGTGTGCAAAGTTGGTAATAACCTTTTAGAAGCCTGGGGCCAGATTACTAAAACATTTCACTGGTGCAAGTGCAAAGTTTGCACAGTATTAGCCCTTGGGCAAACTTTGCACTTGCACTGGTGCAAGGTTTCTGTGATCTGACCCCAAGTGATGATAACCTGCGGACAGATCACAGAAGCATTGCACTGACACAAGTGCACAGTTGCACAGTAGTAGCACTAGGGCAAAGTTTGCCCCATTTCTAAAAACACTGGGGCATATTAGAAATCAATTGCACCATGACAGGTGCAGTTTAGCTTGGTGTAAGAACCAGGGCAAAAATTGCCATCGTGCAAAAAAGATACATTTTCAATGTTTTTTTTTTCACAAGGGCAAAGCTTGCCCTATTGCTAATAGCATTGCATATTAACACTAGGGCCACTTTTCCCTGCTGCAATAATGCAGTGAAAATATATCTTTTTTGCCCTAGGGCAATTTGTGCCCTGCAGCTTATACCATGCCAAACTGCACTCTTCATTGTGCAATCGTTTTCTAATATGTCTCAGGGTTTTTAAAAATAGGGCAAACCTTCCCCTACTGCTAATATCGTGCAACGTTGCACTTGCACCAGTGCAAAGTTTCTGTAATCTGGCTCCAGTTGTGCTTAGTTTTATTTTAAAATGTCATGATGGTTGTTAGCGGGTAAGGCTGCTTTCAGACATTCCCAAATGTTGCACTCTTTAGTGGAATTTTACAACAAGCAACTTGTATGACTTACCTGCACATGACATGTACTTCTTCTTTGCCACCTCTACCAATGGCCTTTCTTCACATACCTCACACTGTTTCCCTGCTAATCAGCACGAGGTAGGTCATCCTTCTCTTATGCACAACTGTACCAAGAGCAAAATCCTCTACTTCCCGCCACATCGTGCTTCCTTCCTCCTACTTTCCACCCTAAGCTTCTTTCACCCTCTGCCAAGTCCAACAATCCATAACATTCACTGTGATGGTGGCCAGGTTCATGTAAAATCAGCAAAATCAGCCCCCACCTCCCCAAAAGTCCACATGCACTCTGATCTCCATTCTAGTACTTAGTAAACTTGACCTCTGCACCAGCCTTCTCCTGGTCCAACTTCTCTACTCCTGTGCACCACTTCACACAATTCTCACCTTTGCAGCCAGTGGTCGAAGTGAGCGGGAGCAGTCGGGAGCGGTGCTCCTCTACTTTTTTATGTTATGTTTTACTGCTTCTATACTTTTATCTTGAAAAGAAACCGTTGCGGAATGGTTTCGTTTAAAAATAAAAGTGTAGGAAGACGTTGAAACTTGCACTTTCAGTGCCCTGCACTGAACGTTCCCTTAAACATCAGGTGCATGTGTTTGGGGGTTCGTATTGTGTGTCGGAGGCGGCATGGTGATGGGGTTTGTGGGGAGTGGGTGCAGGCCAGCAGGGAACATAGTTCCCCTACTTCTTTACATACACTTCGACCTCTGTTTACAACCCATACACCGTTCACACACCGTTTACCCCCAAGGAGCTCTACCACATTGCCTTCCCGCCTGCATACTTCCTACCTCCCTATGTGTCACGTCAGTAACTCTTTACATACATTCATTTCCACGCCATATCATCTGTCCAGCATAGTTTCCCAGGACTCCACACCTCGCACCTTGCGCTCCACCTCCTCCCCCCACCTTGCTGTTGCCCCCCTTCAGATGCTTTTCTCTTCTTGTCCCTCATCCTTCCCCCCTACTTTAAAATCTGCCCTTAAACTCCATCTCCTCTCCCTGGAAGGGACGCTTCCCAAATATGTCACATCACTCTACCCCCTACACACCCGTATCACCCCCCCAACCCAACGCCATTGCTCCCACTCTTTCTTTTACTTTACATTTTAAGCAACAGGCAGAGCTTAAGACACCCGAAGCATAAATCATAGAACAATACCATTGTATTACATTTTTATAAAAGAAAAAGCCAGTGCATTTCTCACAGCCACCTCAGATAAGTCAATGCCAGCTGCTCCTCATTAAATGCATACAACCACAGGTTAATTGAAGCACCACATGATAATAGTAATTAATCCGTGAGAGCAATGCAAAGCATACAACAATAACCTCTATTATCACAAATAAACAATTACAAATATAACCACTCCAAACTCCACTTTGCGCGACCCAAACGGTTAATTATAGATAAAAGGGGGTCATTTTACAGCTGGCAGTGCAAGATGGCAAGGCATAACACGAAGGCGAAAGCCATTCACTCCTCGCCATGCTGCTGCGGCAGACTTCAGAAAGATGTTGAAGGCGAAGAGCGAAACGGGAGGGGAAATGGCTTTCTGTCTCGTGCTTCACCTTGCGCGCGCAGTTCCACTCACGCTGCCCTAGAACTAGAAGAGTAACCCGTCTGCCTTTCCCACTCACGGGAACCCTCTGTACATTCGGGCTGCGAAGCTTCATTTGCAGACTGCTTTTCCTTTTTTATAAATGGGCCTGCTTTTATACTTCCCCTTTGTACTCTGCTTTGTAAATATTGAGAATGTTACGCAGGGGCCCCCAAACAGCACGCACGTGTTTATGTTGGCATCTCCTGCATCCAATTAGCATGTCTTTTCACATGACAATGAAAAGACACCCATCAACTCATTTGTTGTTCTTACAAAAACATTACATTCACATTCAGCAATGAATTATTTCCCACTATCTGCTCATGAATTCACAGTCAACCATAAACACAATATACATAACATATATACCATATTACTTTTCATTCAATAAACCCATACGAACCAAATACGCCTATGTTTTTGTTATAAAAGCCTCAACCCTATTAAAGTGCCATGTGCTTATGAACTGCTGAAGTGCTGTAAAAAGGGAACATATTTAATTCCTTGCCTAAAACTGCATTCACTAAGGCACTTAGCTGCCTCCAAACTCGGGTCCGGGTCCGTGGTCCCTGAATGGGGAAATACCGGGCCATTCCAACTTTGGAGGGCCCAATATTTCCCCATTCAGGGAACCCGGACCTTCCCCATTCCCATTCGAGCCCCGATAGGGCTCAATGGGAATGGGGAGGGAGCTAACAACGGGCCCGTTAATGACAGGCCCGTTGTTAGTTCCCTGGTACCCTCGCGGGACCAGCAAAGGACGTCTGGTAAAACCAGACGTCCAGAGCGTGTCCCGCGAGGGAACCTCGTAATATGGCGGAATGGGTTTAACGGCGCCGGCACCTTTACCGGCGCCGTTAAACCAATTCCGCCCGCCTCATAATGAGGCCCACAGACTTTAAAACACGTTTGCTGTCTTTATAAACTATCCATGAGTCAAATGGCACGTCCCATTGCTTTCTTAATGCCCCTCCTGCAACATTGAGCCACCATTTCTGTCGTGTTTTATATAAGGGACAGAACCAAGCAAAGTGCTCAATATCTCTTTTAAAATGGTGGAGAAAAGGGCATCTCGTTGTTTTCCCTGCCTTCCACTTTGCTGTGAATTCCACAACCAACACAGTTCCCAAGCAAAATCGCAAATAAAGGGCTCTGGCACGCAAAGGCTCTGAAGCGTCAAGGTAGCCCTCCATACCTGGAGAGCTTCTTCGGGTCTCGTTTAAGGCCCTCCAATCCTTTAGTTGGTCTGTTGTATCTGTCCAATCTGCCACTGTCTTCCCAGCCTGGGAGGAGTTATACACAGTAATCTGTTCATATGGTGCATGAAGCCCTTCCCTGTTACTCTTCACAGAGCCGCTTCAGAATGGCAATACAGTGTCCCAGTTTGTTTAAGGGGTCTGGCCTGGCTTCCAGTAATCTAAGTCCATTCTCTATTTTGGGGGTTTTGTTTTATGTTCCTGTTGATCTAGGGGGTCCTATGCCGGTCTCATTACAGGGTTGGGTGAGGGTTGGGTGAGGGTTGGGTGAGGCTTGGGATCGTGTGCGGTGTTGCTTCCTGTCACCCGGCACCGTCTGTCTGTCACTCACCTAGGGCACAGCCCCCTGCTCGCTTCTCCCCATCGGCCCCTCTCTGGCAGGGTTTTTAAATTGATTTGCGTGGGGGCAGTGATGGTTTATTTTCCTGAGGTTGGTCTTCTCAGGTGCCTGTTGTTTCTCTGGAAAAGAAAGCCCTTGGGTGGTTCAGAGGCATGATGTGATGCACATTGGTACTGCACATGTTTAAACTATTACTTGGAGAGGGACAGGAAATGGGGCCCTCCAAGTGCCTGCGCCCCACTCTAAGGTAGGACTGGCTCTGGATTCCTCCCTAGTAGGCTTTCCACCCAAAGCTGAGAGGTGGGCTGACACCCTCTTGATAAACTCAGGGTACTGGCCTTGTGACAGTATTCAGCGTTCTTATTTTAATGGCTTGCATTTGCTCAAGGATTCTTATTTTAGATGTCTAGTACTCAAACCTACATATTGTTTGTTACAAGGGATTGGCATTGCAAAAGTGACCCATTTAGAAGTACAATACATGTGCTGCTTAATCTCATATTTCATGTCCAAGATCCGGCAGCTCTACTCGTTTGATATATTGGCATTGGTTACATTTCCTGCACTTTCCGCAATGAAATATATGTATGTGTGTACATTGTCCATTATTTATATCGCCAGTCTGTGCTATCTCCAGTATACATCTTCAGTGATATTTTGCTCCTCTTCACAATGTGGAGCATTCTGGAGTGGGGTCCACAATGCTCCACACGGTGGACTCCACTCAGCATCCTCGCTGCTACGACTACCACCCATTGCATTGCACTCTACTTAAGGAATTCTCAGCTCACTGTTTTTTGTTACTATGTGCATTGTTTCTGATCGAAGCACTCATTCTGCTGTTAAATAAACACACATACAAATAAATGTATAGTGGCTACCACTAGGGATAGTATATTCCTAGAATTGCTGGAAGGCAGAATATTATATTCACTGGCTGAAAATGAGTTATTTTTGTTTGTGACAACTAAGGTGGGAAGACTACAATGGAGGACAAATCCCAGAGTTGGGGGGAGTCAAGTGATTACATTCCGTGGTTATAGCTAAGTGTAGCACCATAGTTCGGTGAATCTCTTGTGTGGTATACCTCCATGTGACATTCATTGGTAGTGTCTACTAACGAGAGGAAGGAGAGTACAATGCAGTGGCTATAACCTAGTGTGGCACCTTGTTTATTGGCAGGTGATCACGTGAATTGGCTGCAATCAACCCATGACATTTTAGTGATTGCGTGGAATGAAAGACTCCCAGTGACACACTTCCTTTGCTTCACAAACACATACATGGCAAGTGTTGTCAGTGACTACAAGGGATGAGAAAAGCCAGGCTGTTGTTGAAGGAAGGATATTACATCCGGTTTCTGTAACTGAGTCTCCCATCTTTTTGTGACAAGTAGATAGGAGAGAACACTAGAAAGAGAAAATCTAATAGTTGTTGGGGGCTGGAGATGACCTTCAATAGCAGTAACTGAGTGCAACAGAGGTGCAATCATTTTGTGACTACTAAAGAGGAGACAGGCCTAGTTAACGCCTTCCGTGATATACACACATACAACATGCATTGTCAGTGAATAACATTGAAAGAGAATACACAGAATTGGTTGGAGGCAGGAGATTGCATTCAATGTCGGTAACCGAGCCTTCTGTCCTTTTATGACTACACCGGAGGAGACAGTACCAGGGAGGAGAACATTCTGGAATTGATTTCCGGCAGGGGATTGGCATCAGGGCCTGTAACTGTATCTACAGCACATGTGCAGTCATGTTATGAGGAGGAAGAAGCAACCAGCTTTAATGTAAACATACATTGATCACATTAAAGGCATGAGGGAGAAGGAGGCATCCAACTAGAGTGTTTTGCCCCAGCAGCTGCTGTGTGCTCTGCAGAATGCACAAATTGTTTGTGCCAACTTGAAGGCATCAACCCCATATTCAGCACTTTCACCGACACACTACTCAAATGTGCAAAATCAAGAGAACATCCTCAGATATTCTTACCAGTGGAAGTTGAGTCTACTTGGTTGGTGTTGGGGGCGGGTCGGAGCCCCCACGCGATCCCGTAAGCCCCTCAACATAAAGGACTCACACGGGCACCAGTCCTTCCTGTTCGGGCTGCCCGGTCGCTCTGCCGCGGCCGGGAACGCCCCCTTTATTTATACACACCGCAGCGGCGTGACACGTCACGCCGCCGCGTAAGCCCGTCATCGGGCAGCGCCACTCTCCTCCTTTTCCGGGAGGAACAACAAAACACATTAACATTAACTTTATTAACCAGAAAACCACACATCTATCATAAACACTACTGCACACCCAAAACCCCTTTAATGTCATCCACCCAGATCCTCTCACCCCAGTTCACTAACCAAGGGTCCCACGACATATTCGCTGAGGTAGGCAGGTTTCCCTCGCCCAGCCCTCTGGGGGTACCTCCTGCCTACCTCCGGCACGTGACGTCCTTCCGCCACTTCTCCCCGGACTGGGGATTCGGGTACCTCGTCACAGAGGCCTCCGCCAGCAGGCAGGTCTGGTGGATCAGGTTCGGGCGGGGTTTCAGTTCGTGGATCACCCAGCTTCTTGAAGAAACTCACATTTCGGGTGACAGCAGATCGTCCACCCGAGGCCGTCACCATGGACCCTTTCACTGCCACTACATCCAATGGCTCCGGTTCATAGGGGAGTGAGAGCTTCCCGTGGGGGTGTCGGTTGCGGATGAGGACCTCATCTCCCGGTTCAAGTCTTTGAGGTCGGAGACCCCTGCGCAGGTTTTCTTGTTCAGTTCGGACTCGCCTTTCAGCCTCCACCCGCTGATTATCGATGACCCCAGGTTCTTTCTCCCCAACTTCCGGCAACAGCCCCCGGGGGCACCTCTTGAATAACACTTCTGCCGGAGCCACTCCCGTGGCGGCATGTGGGGTGGTGCGGTACACCCGCAGAAACTGATAGAGGGCGCGTTGTAATGATTGACCCTGCCCCTGAGCAATTCGGAAGGTTTTGTTCAGAGTCCGCATCAGTCTCTCAGCATCCCCGTTCGCTCGGGGCCACAGTGGGGATATCTTCCTGTGTTGTATTCCGCAGCTCTCCATCAACTCGGAGAACCGCTCACTTTGGAAGGGCGATCCGTTGTCAGAGCATAGAGTGTGGGGAAAACCATGGGCCGCAAATATTTTCTCCATCGCTACCACCACATGCTCAAAGACCACAGATTCAACGAACTCGACCTCCGGGTATCTCGAGTGTTCATCAACTATTACCAGGAAGTGGGTGCCCACTGATGTTGAGCCAAAGTCGGCGTGGACGATCTCCCATGGCCTCGTGCCTCGGGGCATTGCCTCAATGGCAGGCTCTCGTTGCAGAGGAGAGGCCGCCTGACACCATACGCATGCCGCCACAAAGTCGTCCACCATTTTCTCCAACTCCGGAAACCAGACTTTCAAACGGAGCCGCGCCTTGGTCTTGGCGGCGCCCTGATGTCCATGGTGGGCGAGACTGATCACATCGCTCACCTTTGACTGTGGAACAACAATCCGGTCACCCCGGAGTAGCAGCCCTGAGTCCGAGAACGACAACTCCTCCTTCACCTTCCACAACTGCTCCAGTACTGTTTTGGCTTCTTGCGTGCGCCCGGCCACAGCTTCGAGGATGGACTTCCAAGACCCATTACGCATCGAGTCCTTCAAGATTTGAAAGCACTCGTCCTCAGCCGCCGCAGCCTCCAACTCCTCTAGGGACATCGCATTTGGTGTTGCCGCCTCCACCACCATACGTACATGACTGTCCGCTTCTTCTCCGCAGGTGTCATATCCCTCTCCCCCACCTACTCCCGGATGACGAGAGAGGTAGTCTGCGGCATTGTTGGCCCCTGGCCTATACACCAGGGTGACGGAATACTCCAGGAGGGCGAGCATCCACCTCTCGATTCTAGCCGGTGGTTTTGAAGAGGAGCCCACCAGTATTGGAAGCAGTGGTTTGTGGTCAGTTACCACCGTCACCGGACGTCCCAAAACATAGAGCCGGAAATGTCTGCAGCCCCACAGCACCGCCAAGGCCTCCCGCTCGATCTGGGAGTACCTCTGTTCCGTTTCGGTGAGCGCTTTGCTAGCATATGCCACAGGTCAAACAATCCCGTTGCGGTCCACTTGAGTCAGCACTGCTCCCAACCCGAAAGGACTTGCATCGACCACGATCTCTGATTCCAATGCGGGGTCGAAAAACGCCATGGTGTCCCCCGTTGTGAGGGCACCCTTAATGTCCTCAAAGGCGGCCTGTTCGAGAGGGCCCCAATGCCATGGTGACTCTTTCTTGGTCAGCGCCCGGAGTGGTTCAGATCTCGAGGCTAAGTTCGGGATGAACCGCCCACAGTAGGTTACCATCCCCAGGAAACTCCTCATGTCCGTCACAGACTCGGGGGCTTTCGCCGCTTTGATGTCCTGGACCTTTTTCGGGTCTGGCGACACCCCCCCTTCCTTGAATATGAAGCCGAAGAATTCAATAGAGGAGCGCATGAATTCACACTTTTCCCTGTGAAGGGTGAGGCCCAATGATTGAAGTCGTTTCAGAGTCTTACCGAGCCTCTTCATGTGATCCACTTCGGTTTTGGCGAATACCAAAATATCATCGCTAATGTTAAGGATGCCCTCCAGATCTGCTAGGGCGCCCCTGATGATATTTTGGAACACTTCAGCGGCAGACAATACTCCGAAGCTCAACCGCTTGTATCGATACAGTCCCCGATGGGTGGTAAACGTTGTTATGTACCGGGACTCTGGATGAAGGACGACCTGGTGATACCCGGCTCGGAGGTCCAGTTTCGAGAAAAATCTAGCCCCTTGAACATCAGCAATGATATCATCGATCGTTGGTGTGAGATGTCGCTCCCTTTTGATCGCCTTGTTGGGGAGCCTCATGTCCACGCAGATGCGTACCGAGTCGGGTTGCTTGGGCTTTCTGGCCACCACGATCGGAGACACCCAGGGGGTTGGGCCTTCAACCTTCTCGATGATATCCAGGCTCACCAAGTTGTCCAGCTCCTTATCGACCTGCTCCCTTAAATGGAATGGTACTCGGCGGTGTTTCAATGCGATGGGCTGCACCGACTCATCGATGTGTAGTCGAATTGGTTCCCCAGTCATCTTTCCGATCCCACTGAAGAGTGCAGCATATTTGTCAAGGAGATCATTAATGTCCTCCAGGTGGACGGAGTATGCAAAGCTGACAATACCTAAGGCCTCCGCAGCTGCACAGCTGAGCAAGGTATTGCTGCTCACCGGGGTCACATAGAATCGAGCCTTGATTTGTGAGCCATCATGCTCCACATCTGCCACGAAGGCACCATCTAGCGGTATCGGTTCCTGACCCCCAAAAGCAAATATGCGGGCCTTCGGTGTGACCAGACCTGGGAGGGGTTTGAGAGAGTCATAATGCCCTCTGGCCATCACATTGACTGAGGCGCCTGTGTCAACGAGCACTGGGACTGGGGAGTGGTTGATCTCCACCACACATCTCGGCTGTCTCCTGCTTTTTCCTTTGAGTATTCCCACGCTGGAGACGAAAAAGATGTTCTCCTCGTCTTCCTCTTCGGCTCCTTCAGCATGGGGCTCGACTTCACCCTGTTCTACCTGGGCTACACTGGGCGGTTGGCTCTGGCGCGGAGTCCACGTCCGTGCCTGACCTCTCGGCACCATCACCGGCATGGCTGCACGACATACTCTCGAGAAGTGATCGGCCAGTCCACACCTCCCACAGGTTTTTCCAACCGCCGGGCATTCTGCCATGTGAGGGAGGTCGTACCCGCACTTCTGGCACGACGCCCCGGCTCTTCCTGCCCTGTCTCGGGGTCCTCCACCCGGGCGTCTCACTCCTCGGCCACCTCGCCACACGACACACCCCTCCTCTGACCTCACCGACCGAGACCCTGCTTCCATCTTGTTGGCTCGGGCTTCTGCTACCTCGTGGCACCTGCCCAGCTCCAGTATGCGGGGCAGCGTGATGCCCGGCTCTCTCAGGACTTGCCTCCTGAGCTTGCCAGAGGAGCATGCCTGGATCAGCATCGTGCGCATCATGTCGTCTGCATCCCCCCATGCGCATCCGAGGGAGAGGCGGCGTAGGCGACCATAAAAAGTGTCCAGTGTCTCCTCTTCCTTCTGCTTAGCCGAGAGCATGACGAATCTCTCATAATCCACATTTGCAAGGGGAAGGAAATGTGCAAGTAGTGCCGCCTTGGCCGCATCATAAGAGTTATTAATAGGTGTAAGCGATTCAAATATCTCCTGGACTGCCTGCCCTGCCGAGTACAGCATGGTGGCAATTCTGCTGTCGTCATCCGTCACCTGTGCAGCCCTGAAATACATGTCAAGGCGACTCACCCATCTTCTCCATCGGGGCCCCATGCTTGAGGGTGGGCCCGATGCATCGAACTCCGGGATGGGCTGCAAGGCGGCATGGGCCGCGGGTGCTCGTGCTTGAGCCATGATGGGAAGTCCTGGTTGTCCAGGTAGCGGTCCTGCAGGGGCTTGAATCACCGGAGGTAGGACAGCCTGTTGTTGAGCCGCTGCCTGGCCACGATCGCGGGGGAGTGACGCAGCTGCAACATCACTGTCTTAATCCTCAGAGTCACCCATGGGCTTGAGCGCACAGGCACCCCCACCCACTGTCCTGAGGGCCGCGACTCAAACTCCCACCATCATAGTGCAACTCACCCCTTCCTTTCCAGGCACACGAACAGTTCAAACTGGGGGAGGCTTCCGGACAGGGCACCAATGGAGGCACAAAAGAATAAGACACCCAGAGCAGCCAAACTTGATGATGAAGGAGACAAAGAAGAAGCCACAGCGCTCTGATGATGAAGGGGACAAAGAGAAGACTGTGAATCCACCTTGCCGTAGTCCAAATAGACCTGGGAGTTCCAAAAATTGAGCTGAGGCGATGGATTGGCCTAGACAGGCCCTGTCATGTTAGTCCTTCTCCTAGCTTTCACACGACGTAGGAGTCCCAAAACTGGGTTAAAATGTACAAAACAGGCATGGGCGTGCAGGTTAGACTTCCTGCTATCAATATTTCCAAAAATTGGGCCCGTGTTGCCTTCACGCTCCAAACCGGAGCCTTGTGAAGTTTCACGGCCTACACGACAAAATGGCCGCCGGCCGCGTGTGCGTCCCGCGACCCGGCATGAAGCGAAGCGAAGCTTCGTTCCGCTTCCGTTTGAAAAAATGTATCCAAAGGATTTCACCGCCGGGCCCGGGTCTCCCTCACCACTCGTCGCCACTGTTGGGGGCGGGTCGGAGCCCCCACGCAATCCCGTAAGCCCCTCAACATAAAGGACTCACACGGGCACCAGTCCTTCCTGTTCGGGCTGCCCGGTCGCTCTGCCGCGGCCGGGAACACCCCCTTTATTTATACACACCGCGGCGGCGTGACACGTCACGCCGCCGCGTAAGCCCGTCATCGGGCAGCGCCACAGTTGGGAAAACCAATGCACAGTGAAGAGAAAAAGGATCTGGTGTGTTTGTGTGAATTTATTTAGTTTCAAAGGCTCCTGTTGGCTTTTTCAAGGGGTTGTTTCCAATAGTTTGTTTCTAGCCTAGCAATGCAGGGCCGTCCTTTTAAGCAGCAGTATTGCAAGTATCTTCAGCTGAGATGTGTTTCAAATGGCATTGCAGATTGGTGTTAGAAGCTAGTTAGGACGAGAGTAGGGTTTATAGAAAGGTAGTCATTTATTTATTTACTGTAACTGGGACCTGTTTCGAAGTTATTTTACTTTTGCTAATGCACCCATGTTCATTATATAATAAAATAAATTGTTTATTTTGTACTAGCAACAATGATCCTCAATAGAAGTTGTTTAGTAAAGAACCTAAATTAGAGAATAAGACATTTTCTGATACCACGTGCATTAATCGGAGATGTACCGCACAATTACGCCTTTAACACAATTCACATGGTAACAGTGAATACCGTATGTTATAAATGCAGGATACTGAATGTATTGTTACAGGAAACAGGTCACTGCATGCTGTAATGCAAATACCTGATGCAGGACATACTACACATGGGCAGAGGAACACTGGACAACACACATTATTCAATTAAAATTCATGCTCTTTCAAAATAGAGGAGTGCCATCCTGCAAAGAGTTTGAAACAAGATATAGGTTCTAGTGGCAAAGGCAAAAGTGGTGATGGCCACCAAAGAAAAGTCAAGTTTCAGCAAACTGAAGCTACCTTGCTCACCCCAAAGATATGCAGTGATGTTATCGAATAGAAAGCAAAGAAGGCTGTTTTTTTGGGGGGTCTCCAACTCCCCAGCTGTCCTTATCCTTCTCGATCTCTCCTCTGCATTTAACACAGTTAACCATTCCATCCTCCATGGTACACTTTGTATCTCAAAACGGGCACTGTATTGGCTGTCCTCAATCCGCACTAACCGCTTTTCCCAAGTCATACTGGGACCCTTCTCCTCTCCTATTTCCATCTCCACCTGTGGTGTCCCTCAGGGCTCTATTCTCTCCCACTGGCTCTTTAACATCTACCTTGCTGTCCTTGCATGCCTCATCTTCACTTTCTCCTCCAACTTTCAGTGTTAAGCAGATGACACATAGCTCTTCCTCAGACTCACTGCTGACCCTCTTGCACCCTCCATCATCCCTGACTGCCTTTCGGCCATGCAGTCCTTGTGCGCCTCCAATAATCCCTGCCTCAACGCCTGTAAAACTGAGATCCTTCCCATTGGGACCCCTGCTCTCTCCTTCTTCCATTCTCTCTGGCCTTCCTCCTTTGGCTCTCCCCCTGCTCCTTTAACTGAAGCCAAAAACCTTGGAGTCATCTTGGAGTCATCTTCGACTCATTTCTTTCCTTCCTCCCTCACACTCAGGACAGGTAAAGCCCCGGGTCCCATAGTTAACAAAGGCCCCGGGGCTTTACATGACTCGGTAATGCCCCCGTGGCGAGTGGCTTATTGCTATTAGTATCCCGGCCCACAAGACTGGGTACTAAGAGCAATGTTTTTCTGTTCCGAAACGCTGGTATTTTCGGAACAGAAAAAAATGGCCACTGGGAAGGGAAAACTGAGTCAATTTTCCCTTTCCATAGTGGCCATTCAAAATGAATGGAAAAAGAAAAACAAATAAAATGGCCGCCATGGAAAGGGGGAGGGACTACAGGTAGCCCCTTCCCCCTTTCCATGGTGGTCATTCAAAAATAGGTTCAATGTAAACATAGAAAATGGGCGCATGGAAAATAGAGAAGGGACTACCTGTAGTCCCTTCTTCCGTTCCTTGATGGCCTGTCGCGTATTGGGAGCGGACTCGTTAAAGACAGAAGAGTTCCCCGAGCGTCCACTCCTGAAATGGACCAAAAAGAAGGTAAGAGGGTTTGGGAGGTCGGAGAGGGGATTATTTGGATTGGGGGGGACACTTACCTGAAACCCAGGCGGGGGAGGATGGCAGCCTCCAGCTGTGTGGTGGCTTGGAGCAGGGATTACCCTGTTCTTAGGTGCCTCATTGGCTGAGGAGCTGCCACCTCCCCAGACCCTCCATGAGGAAAAAGGAAAGGAACGTTTGGAGAGGGATTCCGCGTTGGGTAAAGCCCCGGCAAGTGCCAATCACATTGCATGTAATAATCTGTGTCCCTCACCGGGTACTACTAATAGAGAAAAATATTTGATGTTAAAAAAAAAAATTGAAGGCTCTAAAATAGGTTTCCCTCTAGGTGATATGTACTAATTCATGTGTTTGCAATCCAAAAAATGCAAATTCCAGAAAAAGGTTTCTTCTGGTTTTGCTTTTGAATAATCAAGACAGGGAACTAATCAGATAGCTGCAGGCACCTCAGAAGCACAGAACATTAGGTTTCAATTGAAAAGATTCCATAGACATTTGCCTACAAAATCATTTGACATCTGGCCAAATGTCCAGCCTCCAGCTGCCCATCAAAAAAGGGAAAGCACATCAAAACAGACTAAAGTGTTACCACAGTAACTCCCTTACTGTCCAACTCATAGAATGTTAGCAAGTACCATAAAGATGGGATTTACCATTAAACACATCATCGTGCGCATTTTAGTGTAGAAGTCTTTAAACTAAGAGGAAATGGGCATTTAAATAATCAGTGTGGCATGAGCAAGGCTACAGTAGCTATGCATGTAGGATACACATCTGTGGTAAAAACAGAAACAATCGTACTGTGTACACAACTCCCATCTTTATTTGTAATCTCATAACATGTGCACAAACATTTGAAAGGTATAGTCTACCTTTTAAACAGTTCTGGCAGTGTGCATGCCACCGAATACAGTGTGCATTAACGGTTACGTTAGTACAGTATAAATGCAAATATAACCTAATTTTTATTTATGTGTTTCAGTTTACAAGTAAACTTTTCACAGCAGTATAGAAGTTCTTGAGTGCCGGACATGATTTCTTTGCCATACGAATTTCAGATCTTCGCTCTCTTTTACCATCTCTAATATACCAATCATAAGGTTTATCTTTGCATTGTATCTTCCTCACAACTGAGGCAGCATGTGTACTCGAAAATAGTGAGATCCGATGTTTGAGAGCAACCATCGACATAGATCCAAATACATCATATTTAGGAACATTCTCAAATGTTACTGCATTTGCCGCTTTCATTATATTTCCTTCTGACCATCATATACAAGACGCAGCAGGGTTTAATACCATTTGCCCCATAGGTTTAGGGTCAGAGACAATATTATCAACTTCAAACATGAGAATCCTTGAATTATGATCACTCCACACATTTGTGTTACTCTTCATGTCCTTTACACACGAGGCAACTACCAGACTTATAATGAAGTAGTCCAGCGTACTCTGAGAGTTAACATTTTTCCACGTGTGGTTCCCTGGGAAATCACACATTGTTCTCCCATTAACCACTTCTAGATCCCAAATTCGGAAGAAATTCAGCCAGCAGTGCCCCTCTGGGTCAACTATGGAGTGAGTCATTATGCTCTTAGTTTTTTAGAGGGGATTAGTCGAAGTCCCCTTCATATCACTAATATGGCAGTTCAAATCTCCCATAATTATAATGGAATTATTCCCAGGACCTAATGACCACTGTGCCAGAAGTGTGTGCATAGCATCTTGCAAAGACTCCCTCCAAGCAGCCCCAGGAGGGTTGTATAGGTTGATCAATCGAATTTTCTGCAATACACCACCAAAACACCCTTCGATTTCAACGGCTTTCATATTGTCATCACAACTAATGGTTTTAAGACATGTTTTAACCATTTGTGATATACCAATCAACAAGCCCCCATATGGGTGACCTTGTATCCCTTTTTTGCCATTGACTGGTAGATCCGATACCCATTGTTAGGGAGAATTCTCCAGAATGGCTAATTTCCCTTACCTACTGAGTCCCTCAGCAGCTTTGCTGGATTTCCAGGATTTTTTTTTTCACCTGGTAAGAGTGTGAGCCTTTTTTCCTGCTCTTACATGTATTTTTGCTGTATGTTGTACATTTTGTGCTCATGGATTATGGAGTCTCATCTATTCCATCGGCATCATCTTTTTTCTGTGTCACACAGCATCTTTAGTGCAGTGACAAATGGTTGTCTCTTTAGACTTCCCACTCTAAAACTCCATATTCTGGGACTGACTACTTTTCCCAGAACATGTAAAGTTGCGATTGACTTTACTAGTCTTTTTAAATTTACACACCCAGCCCAAACTATCTTCCATAGAGTACTGAAATGGTTAATAGTTATCCCTTTTTTTCTGTTTCTCATGGAACATTATTTTGTTCCCCTTTCTCTAAGATTTGGCTGGTGGCAGTGGTATGTACCATTTTTATTTTACCGCGAGCTATGAAAATAGCCTCAGTACTGTTAGAGGCTATGGTGGTAGCCTCAAACTTTAATCCGCTGGACCCCTTTTAATTTGATTTGGTTCCGGTTGGGTTTATTCACCATTTCTTTTTGTAAAGGTCTTTCTCGTGTTTTACTCTGCACGCCAAACCAGGTTTGGTTCCTTTGTTTGCCTCCTTTGGCGGGCTTCGGCACAAAAGCCCTCCTGAGTGTCTGGGTGGACAGGATGTGAGGGAGGGGTTTGAGGCCTCCTGCACAGGGTCTCCTTGGAGACCCAAGTCACACTATAGTTTGATTGGCTAGGTGACTGTCCTGCCAGGACAGCCACCCTTCTGTGTGATTGACAGTGAAGATCCGCAAGGAGTCTTCTCCCCTTGAGCCTGGTGGGACTAACCAGCTCAAAAAGCACTTGAACCTCCTATTCAGCCCTGTCAAATTTGCTGTGCTTCAGGAAACTGGATAGCCAGTGAGAGAGAGTCCATTTGTGCTTTTAAGGAGCGCACCTTTTATTTGACGCTTTGCTCTGCTGCTAGCTTCTTCCCTGGGCAGCGCAGGACCCTCCATTCTTCCTCCTTCTTGTCAGTCCAACAGTCATTTCAGTAACCATGAGCCTGCAGGAACTGCCAGGAACAACCGCCTCAGCTACAGCATTGTTGTTCATTTAAGGCACTGTTAGAATCCGGTCGTTCGAGTTTTAAATCTTTTGTCTCTCTGAAGGCTTGTCCTTCTCTACTCTTTTGAATAACGTTTCCTTTGACCAACTTCATTTTGAACTCTTGGCAAAGACTTAACCGCAAACTACTCTGAACTGTGTGATCCTCTGCAAAGACTCTGAACCATTAACATTGGCCCAGGCCTATTGATTTGAATCCTAGTTGTAGCAAGCCTTTTCTAGATTGCCCCGCCTATCACTTGTTGGTGTTGTTGATTTTTGATAACCTTGTTCTTTCCCTCCCTTTTTAAATTGCTGGAGTGCCATTTTGCTCACACTTAATTTTGAGCTTAACTTGTCCAGAATTGATTGGGTGTTGTGTAGTGTATTAAGATTGTGATTTTCTGCTGTGTTACATTAGTGAACTGTTTTATAACTGATGGTGTAAATAAATGTATATTCTTTTACTCAGAAACCTTGACTCAGTGTTTGTTTGAACCATAGTAATTGCTGTCCTTTGTGTAACTTCTGGTACTGCTGACTTTACTCTTGAGATAAGTCTGGCTGCTCAGCCATCGCTAACACTTTACTGTGTAGTACAGGCTTGTACCAAAGGTGAATTTGTGCTTGCACTTGTACTCTTAATTGCATGTGGTGTTCCCAAAGGGTATTGCATATGATTCTGCCTAACACCCATTTTATATCATGGGCAAAGTCAACCATATTTCCTGCAAACAGAAGTAGGTATGACTCACAATATGTGGAAGAGATCCATCTGGGGCAAAACGATGTGTGAAGCCCCTACAATTCCAGGAGATGATGGTATAAGCTCAAGGCTTGTGCACGACAACCGACAGTGAGTCTGTTAGCCATTTCAAAATGTTCGGAATGCCTGTCATCTGGATCTTTTTTCCTTGCACGAGCTGAGGGATAGACTGCACCCCTTTGATCTCATTATTTTCATTCAAAAGGCAGTTTCGATCTTCTTTCTCTGGATCTACGTCAAGTTCAATGTCAGCCACCACAAGACCCTCTTTGTAGCTACGCAGCAGCTGTGCAGTTACCAAGAATTTGAAATGAATAGCGGATACATTTGGGTTAGGGCATTTAAAAGGCTCCACATATTCAAAATAATCCAATTTGAGTACCCTAAATTGCGGCACTGAGTGCAATCTGATAAGCAATTCAGTTCTTGTTAGTCATCTGGGTTCAGTTTCTTGATATAAATGCTTAATGAAACAGATACGATTACCAGATTTCTCAACTGGATCGAGTTTCTTTTCCAAAGTAGGCAAGTCTGACACCCTTTCCAAAGGAGCCAATCCAGAACATTTGTTGGGTGTAGACGAGTTTGCATCCGGAGCATCTCCAGCTTGAGGCAACACAGAATCAGTACTTCCTTCTACTGAGGGTATATTATTTTTGTCTGTAATAAGCCAACTGGTAAGACAACCCTCACCCTTGGATATACTTTTCCTGGCTTTTGCTGCTCGTTTCTTCGACTTTTTACTCCGTTTTATTTCATTAGCTCTTTCAGGGAGTGGGGAGGCTACAGTGCATGTGCGCCTATTCATTGCCTCCCTCCTTGCCAGTCTACGTTGCTTCCTGCAATAGTAAACTACAGAGTCATCCCCAACAATCTGATCGGGCTCTGAAATTACTGCAGGATCTTCCACTCAACCTCTTCTTTAGTGTTATTATTACAATCACCCAATAATGCTGTAAGCTTCGTATTGTCCAAAATCTGACCACACAACAAGATCTTCATTGTGAACTGCATTGAAGCCATTGATGACTGCAATTCTGCTATCTCCATATTACATAGAAATGAATCATCACTACCCAACATTGTGTTTGCTGCAACTGCTCCAGTCATACTTATAGCTGAATAAGGCGATGCTGACAATCTAGCTGATTGTGGAGACATATGTACGTGTGTTTTTTCAGTAATTTCTTGATTTTCCTGAAGAGGTTCTATAGATTTTACCGGAGCAGGCGTCATTGCCTTTTGCATCTTAAGGCAAAGGTCTAGCAGCGAGTTATTATCAATATCTCCAAAGGTAGTTTCTTCTCCAGGGTTACTGCCATTATGTCCTGGTGGTTCTGATTCCTCCAACACTGTTGAGTGTATAGTAGGCTGAGCGTTAGTTGGAAGAAAAAAATGTGATAGCACCTTTTTGTACTTGCTCTTTCGCTTTACTTTTTTGCTTTCTGGGATTATATTTAAACTGAACACTCTTCTTATTGGTCGGCATTCTGTCGAGGTCACCAAGCGTTCATCTCACAGTCAAGATAATATGGCAAATGGAGATTTTCAATGCAATATATAATTCACCACTTAGTAGCCTGAATCCATTATTGACACAGCTGTATTTATCCTTATATTTCTTACGCGGGTAGCGGGAAAACCCTTCTTAATTATATACGGCCGGGATCAAAGAATTTTCCCGCAGTCTCCTGGTCGCGAAATGGATGCAGAGTTCAAGGCTGCTTTTTTTTCTCAAAAGTCTTGGAAAATTCAAAAGGAAGATATCCTTCCTCGTACTATGCGGCCGGGATCAAAGGATATACCCACAGTCTCTCGGTCGCTACAGCAAGGTGTAATAAAGTTCCTGTATATTCGAAGCAGTTCAAATGAGTAATACCAGCACAGGCAGGGGCTATACCTTAATGTTTGTATAAGCCTGCAGGAACCCTTACTTCATTCGATAGCATGCTTTCAGCCTTGCAGCCTACACAGACTGCAATGATAACGTTGCAGACAACGATTTCCCCATGGCCTACTACCAAATTACTTACAGATGTAAAATATGAAAATGATGCTTTCCAAAGAGTAGAATTCAGGAGAGGTTAATGAGTATTTTACGCAATGCCTCCCCCACTAGTCCACTCAACACACAATATGGAGTATCACTTTACACCACATGCATCAATAATTCATGGGGCAATTTACGAGTCAGGCTTCCCTCTTGTAAGTAACCCTGTGCAACTTTGGCACGTTTTTCCAGATGGCCTGCAGGTGGACTCAGCTCGCTTCCTTTCTATTTAGTGAACAAAGCTCTGTACAGGCACGATTCGAAGTCATAATGCGAAGCAGTGCATCCACCGACACCTGCACCATAGGTGGCTCAGCGACAAGCTCAACAATGAGCTGGGCCCCTTGGCATCCTCAGCACCAAGGCACCCACACCAACAACCAGGGTCAGCAGAGCAGAGCAGGGTCTCGCTTTTCATGCTATGGCTTCCTGCAGCTTCCGAACGCCAAAACCCTGAACACACCAAACACACTAGAGTAAGGCACCTCCCAAAGCTCAGACGCTCGTCAAACCGTCACTGCGCACCAAATGCAGCTGCTTCCGAAAAGTTCTGTAGTAGCTTCTGTGAAGTGCTTGTAAATATAACATGCATAAGCAGTGTGCGCAGGGTTGCGAGTCTCAACCCTAAATAAAATAGCAAATACATAAACAAGAAGCTCTTGGGTCAATAATCCTACTGCACATAATGGTATTAGGATCATTTAAAACAGTTGGTGGTCAGCTTACATGGGCAGTGCACTCCAAGTAAAGTGTCATCATGAGCCATAAAGAGAAAAGGTGCACAGTACAGTGTAACCAATCAACCAATCAGGCAGGTGCTGAAACAAAGAAATTACCTGCTCCTACGTTTTAGGAATACTTTTGGTAAACCACTCTAGTCCAGCACAGTAGCAAAATGAATTAATAAGTGTGGCTTCTCCCCACAGATAAAGAAAACCAGTTCCATCGTACACAGAAACATAAAATAGTTCAGTCTATTTAAAGCTCAAATAGAACAGACTCCAAGCAGAGAACATTTGCAAGTGGTCGAAATGAGCAGGAACAGTGCGGAGCGGTGTTCCAATAGTTTTATTTTTTTACTGTTAACGGCTCCACTACTTTTTGAAGCCATGTTCACCCTTCCAGAACTGTTCTTTATGAAGTTAAAGTACACTCTCCCCTTTACAACTGGATATCAGTTACAGATAAACTGAAATCTATTTCAATTCAATTGACTGTCTACCAGCATGACTTCCACCCTTGAAAAATGTGTTGCACATTGCTCTTTTTCTTCCTACTCTGTCCCCGGCTGGAGTCACAGTTCCACTACTCCTTTGGTAGACTTCTATCACTGACATTTGTTTTAGCCTGGCGATATTGCGAAAACGCAGCACTGCATAGTAAACGCGTGTGGAAACGCAACCCGATCACATGAGGCCTTCAATAATAAGTGCTACAGCCTTTCAGCATTAAGTCCTGGGAAACCCAGAGCAGGTGAAATATATACTAAATACAACCACATGGACACATACCTGTGTAATTTACCAAGCAGAGCATGCATTGTTTAGTACAGCACACAGACTAAGAGCGGGAGGGGCTTGAAAAGAGAGCAGCTGCATCTGCCCCGTCTTCCGCTCAGATGTGTGCATGTTTATGCGAATAACACACATTGGCCCTCATTAGGAGGTTGGAGGTAACCATGCCGCATTTAGCGGCATGGTTGCCTCCTTACCGCATACTTGGCCCGGGTTCCTCAAACAAGGATTTACCGGGCCATGCCAACCTTGGCAGACCCGGAAATTCCTCGTCCGAGGAACCCGGACCCGGTCCATCCCCATTCCCATTCGAGCCCCCATAGGGCTCAATGGGAATGGGGAAGAAGCTAACAACGGGCCCGTTTATAACGGGCCCGTTGTTGGTTCCCTGGTCTCCTCGCGGGACCCGGTAAGGACGCCTGGTTTTACCAGGCGCCCATTGCGGGTCCCGCGAGGAGACCTCGTAATAGGGAGGAATGGGTTTACCAGCACCGGCACCATTACCGGTGCTGGTAAACCCATTTCGCCAACCTCCTAATGAGGGTCATTCTGTTCCTCACGTTCCATCACACGCAGGAGTGAGTACACCGGTGAAGGCCAAGAGCTCCGTGTTTTCAGTTTACAAAGGATTAGGACACAGAAAGCTCGAGTGAGTCCACCCCAGAAACAGAAGGCAGCCCTGCTCTTCCATTCCGTGAAGCCTAGACACAGTCCACAGCGCAAGCGTCATTCACAGGAACTCGACGGCGCTTGAAGCAAGATCAGCATACTGAGGGAACACAACACATAGCACCGGATTCAAGAAGCTGTACAGTGAGATCAATCTTCAAACTCGATTGTCCATGACACACACGTAAGGTGTAAGAGTTTGGTAAAATGCACCAAGCACCCACATAATGAAAATGGCGCAATTAGCCCTTACTTACAAATAGGCCATTTCATCATGGCAGAGCAGTCCCTTAGCAACGCAAGTAAAAGATGTGCAATGCATACACATGCACAGGCCTGTGGGTTTAACCCCAGCCAATATCAGCCAGCAAAAGCAACCAAGCAGACATATTCACGAGCGAATATAAATCTGCCTGCCTATAAGTAACACTGATCATAGTGCAAATCTCCATATACGAACATTAGCAATCAGTAATAAACCACATGGACAACCACAGGTAAAATGTGCAGACAGCCATTCATATCCGAAAATAATATGGGGAATTCCATACAGAATAAGGTAAACCTAACCTGAGACTGCTGCTCAACATCAAGGGGGTAATTCATAGAATTTAGCGCACAAGTGGCGCACGCGGCTGGCGCACGGTGTGTGCGTGCAAATCTCTGCGCCAGCCGCGTGCGCTAAAATCCATTTCTGCGCACAGCGTATTCATGGATTTCAGCTACCAAAACCAGCCGTGGCGCACAGTGGTGCAGCGACCCTGCAGCAGCACCAGTTACGCCCCCAAGAACGCCCCTCAAGCAGGGAAAAGCCATCAAAATCCCCAATCCAGCGCAAAGGGCTGTGCTAACCCTGTACCAGCACGGGAAGTGGGGTACGTGTATTACTGGGGTTCGTGGGAAGTTTCACATGCGATTGGCCCTGTGCGAGCGGGGTACGTGCATTCCAGGGGTGCGCAGGAAGTTTCACATGGGATTTCAGCAGGGTAGTGTATTACAGGGGTGCACGGGAAGTTTCACACGCAATTTCAGCAGGGTACGTGTATTTCAAGGGTGCGCGGGAAGTTTCACATGCGATTTCAGCAGGGTACGTGTATTTCAGGGGTGCGCGGGAAGTTTCACATGCGATTTCAGCAGAGTACGTGTATTTCAGGGGTGCGTGGGAAGTTTTACACGTGATTGGCCTGGGTACGTGTATTTCAGGGGTGCGCGTGAAGTGTTACACGCAATTTCAGCAGGGTACGTGTATTTCAGGGGTACGTGGGAATTTTAACACGCGATTGGCCTGGGTACGTGTATTTCAGGGGTGCGTGTGAAGTGTTACACGCGATTTCAGCAGGGTACGTGTATTTCAGGGGTGCGTGGGAAGTTTCACATGCGATAGGCCCTGTGCGAGTGGGGTATGCGTATAACTGGGGTTCGCGAGAAGTTTTACCCGCAATCTCAGCAGGTTACGTGTATAACTGGGGTTCGCGTGAAGTTTCACACGCGATTGGAGCATGGTACGTGTATTACGGTGTTTGCGAGAAGTTTCACACACGAATTCAGCAGACTACGTGTATTTCGGGGGTGCCGGGGAGTCCTACACGTGATTTGGCAGTGTGGGTCTTCCCAGGTGTTCCCTGTACACCCTCCACGGCCCCTGCAGGCAGCCCACACCACAGGGGACTACCCTGCACCCCTAGTCATGTACCGCAGGCAGCCCACCCAACATGGGCATGCCCCCCAGCAAAGCCACATGTCTCCTTGCACTACTGATGCCCAACTCATGTCCCCTTGCACCCCCACCCCCCAGCAGTGCAGGGCACCTGCCAGCAGGACCCCACTCATGTCCCCTTGCACCCCCACCCCCCAGCAGTGCAGGGCACCTGCCAGCAGGCCCCCACTCATGTCCCACTCATGTCCCCCTGCACCCCCACACCCCAGCAGTGCAGGGCACCTGCCAGAAGGCCCCCACTCATGTCCCCTTGCACCCCCACCCCACAGCAGTGCGAGCAGGCCCCCACTCATGTCCCACTCATGTCCCCCTTCACCCCCATCCCCCAGCAGTGCCGGGCACCTGCCAGCAGGCCCCCACTCATGTCCCACTCATGTCTCCCTGCACCCCGACCCCCCAGCAGTGCAGGGCACCTGCCAGAAGGCCCCCACTCATGTCCCCTTGCACCCCCACCCCCCAGCAGTGCAGGGCACCTGTCAGCAGGCCCCCACTCATGTCCCACTCATGTCCCCTTGAACCCCCACCCCACAGCAGTGCGTGGCACCGGCCAGCAGGCCCCCACTCATGTCCCACTCATGTCCCCCTGCACCCCCACCCCCCAGCAGTGCGGGGCACCTGCCAGCAGGCCCCCACTCATGTCCCACTCATGTCCCCCTGCATCCCCGCCCCCCAGCAGTGCAGGGCACCTGCCAGCAGGCCCCCACTCATGTCCCCTTGCACCCCCACGCCACAGCAGTGCAGGGCACCTGCCAGCAGGCCCCCACTCATGTCCCCTTGCACTCCCACCCCCCATCAGTGCGGGGCACCTGCCAGCAGGCCCCCACTCATGTCCCCTTGCACTCCCACCCCCCCAGCAGTGCAGGGCACCTGCCAGCAGGCCCCCAATCATGTACCACTCATGTCCCCCTGCACCACCACCCCCCAGCAGTGCGGGGCACCTGCCAGCAGGCCCCCACTCATGTCCCACTCATGTCCCCCTGCCCCCAGGTCATGACGATCCTCAATCATGGCCCTTATGGCCAGCCTCCCCAGCCCAAAGACCCAACCAAGTATTGCATCCACCCACAAAGAAAAGGCAATTACATGATACAACCCCAATGGCAAGTATGTAAATGACACATGTCCGACACACACACACAATGGTTGCAAGTGAATGTGAAAACCCATATCATGACAGGCATGAAACCAATGAGATAATACCACACATCGAAGTATGAAGAAAAAAATGTATTAAACACAACATGAATGTAATGAAAATCAAACAAACAACAATGGTAATAAAAAAAGAAAAGCTACATGTCCCTGAAAAACTGAAAAACAAGAAATCATAATCCAAAGAAATCCAAAGGAAATGGTGTCCAAAGTCACAGTCCAACAAAGCAAATCCAAGGGAAAAAAGAAAAGTGAAAACCATTGCTCCATGGTGAAATAAAAAAAAAAAGAGAAGAATCCATTGGTGAACTATATACAGATGAACAATCCAGGGTCCATGAGCCCAACTGAAGAAATGAAACCTATCAAAAATACCACCTAATTAAAAACTATATACAGAAACGTGGTGCATTGTCCAAGAGCAACCAAAATAAAGAAAAAACAAAAGGAAACCTAAGACTATCTAACTATATACAATGGCGGCGGGCAAGTCCAGCGGCTCACTCTGTGGTGTCCCGGGCCAGGGCATCATCGAACTCCATGTCGATGTCCCGGAGAAAACTCACGTAGTAAAAAAGACCCATGTTGCTCAGAATCAAATGTTGCTTCTTCAGTAATATTAATACTTTTCTTCCCTCCCCATCTCTTTCATTCAGGGGTTCAAACACTTGTTCCACTACATTTGGAAAGATGCAAGGCTATTATTCTTTTAGGACTTCTCCAAGCTACTCATTGATCTTTCAAATCCTCCTTCCACACTGCCTCACACTTAATAGCGCGAGCATCCAAATTTCACCATAATTCCCCAAATTTGGACATTCTGCATTTGGTCCCTTTTGAAGCCTGTTCTTTTCTATTCAAAATGTGTTGTATTGTCTATGAAGTAATTCACCTATATTCTCCTACCTATATTTCCAACAATCTAACTAGTGCTCTCTGGTGGATCAACAAATTCATGTACTAAATGTTTGCTTCATCTTGAAATACCTCACATCAGAAAATCGTCTGAATCCACACAGGCCTTTTCTGAAGCCATTCTGTGGAAAACCCTACATCTAACACGTTTGGCTTCATTATGAGTTGGGCAGTATTCTTGTGGTAAATCCACCAGAATACCGCCTAATTGAATTATCATTAGCACTACTTGGTCCGGTGGAATTACCGTAAGGTTAGTGGAGTTAATACCCATTTTTGAGATTGAATTGGACTGTATGGGGCATTTTTGGAGGAATTACTGTTGTGACAATTCTGTTGTTTATGCCGATTTTCAGTGTAAAGTGGGTGGATTTACCTTCAGCATGATGCTGGAGGTAAATCCCTCACTCCAGGGCCATACTAGTAGTATGGCAGTGTGGGAAAAGTGGCGGTAATTCCCTTACCACCAATTTTTACTGAACAGCCTTAATTGTAATGAATCGCTTTTTCTTTCTCCTTCTTTACTTATTTTCTTTAACAAACAGTTATCTTTCCTGATACTTAAATTGCACCTTTTTCTTGTTTGAGCTTTGCATTTTTCTTTTCTGTATTCAAGGTTGATGTTTTTACACTTAAGATTGTATTTCTATCCTTATACGTGTGCATTGAATATTTGTGGGTTTTGCACACTGCTCCCTAAATTCTTGGGTGAGATGTGCACTATATTATATACCTGAGATAAAATAAATACTTTAGCCACTTATTGAAATTATTTCCCTAGATATAAGTTTTTAACACAAAATATTCTCTTAGTACACTTCTTGGTCGTGAAAACACTGTTAAAATCTACAACCAACTATCCTACTTTTAAAAACATAGAAAAGCTATTCAACTTGCAAATAATTGTGGAACTTGTAGACTATGGAGATTCCCTATGGAACAAAATAATAATGCACATTTTAAAATACTGTACTTAAAAGGTTTAACCAATGATTGATTGCAACATTGGGAATTTTGCCTTTGAACAATGTGGCAGTAGCCTGGTGATCATGGCAGAAACCATCAATGGACACATGGCATGATCCTGGCCCTTTTGGGTCTACACCGGTGATAGGCTCCCCCCTCATTGATCTTTGTGACAGGACCAATGGTCCCTTTAAGGGAATCATGGAGCAACAGTCCTACAGAACCTGCAGAAATGAAATACTCAACTGTTATCCTGTGGGTGCAGAAATCAATCAAAAATCTAACTAGAAAAAGAGAGGGATGTGGGCTAGGACAATAAATCAGTAAGGCAGTTATTCAAACCCATGTTCTCAGAACTGGAAACCATCTTAATAGATGGGACCCACAATCTAGTCCCACGAGTCCAATACCATCGACCTAAAGAGGAAGAGAGAGAGAGAAACTCCAAGATGGTGGACCCACTTCTTGAGACTGGGAATTAGCAGACACACCCATCCACACAGAACTACAACTCCAAAAGTTCCTATGCTAAGCCTGCAACCTTGAGATGTGCCATTGTTTTGGCAGGCCTGATGCACTAACAGCGAGAAGTGAGATTATTGATGTATTTCACCATTGTGAAGAAGATTGAATGACGTCTGTGTCCATTTTGTATTATTGTACCAGGCATATTCGACTACTCAAAGGAGATGGTTATTACTGCTCCTACTCCCACATACATAATGGAATGTGAGGGAGGCAAAATTCTGTCGGCTAAATCTCTTAGAGAAAAGAAATGATATGAAATGTGTAGGTATATCATGTGTGCTAAAGATTAACAAAATTAAGCGTGAGAATGAAATGGAAGTAGAAAAGGAATTTTAAAGATGTCTAATATAACAATTGAATCCCTCATTCAGCTGTGCAATACCTTTTAACTCCTGACAGGAATAAACCTGGAACGTTGGGCCCACAAATAGGTAATAGTATGTTCTATATATCACATATGTGTTAGGAACTATTTATTATGTTAGTCAACATTAAATAAGGAATATTATATGTGTGATTTTGTATTTATGTCCTGAAATAACATAATTGATTGATTGTTACTTAAATTACCAATTTTCTTCATGTGGTTTTTGTATTTTCTTTTCTTTATTCTATTTTGAAGTCACTGTGCTTATGATTTTTTAAAATTGTATTGTTATCATTATATTTGTCTAATTAATACATTTGGCTTTTCTAAAGTGCTACGTATACATTCGGGTGGTTAACCCTTTTACATATACCTAAAATAAAATGAATAAATTGCATGGTTTGCGTTGGGCCCTCTTTGTAATTATGCGCATAAATACAGGTGTTGAAATTGGTCTTGGTGTACTTCTTGGTCCCAGGTAATAGTGTGACAAGCTACAACTGTCTTACTTTAAAAAACATAGAAATGCTGTTTAACTTACAAACAATTGTAAAATGTATAGATGGTAGTGATTGCCTACTGAAAAAAAAACAATGCACACTTTGAATTACTCAATTTAAAAGGTTTCACTGATGATATAAGAAATGGCCCAATTTCATGGATGCTGGCCTTGCACAATGTGCCAAAGTATGCTGGCTGGTGAACATAGCATTGGACCATCACAGTGCACATTGGCATGACAAAGGTCATTTAGGGGCTACGATGGATATAGGGTCCCCCTGCATCGAGCTTGGTGACAAATCCAAGCCAGAGCCCAACAGCTAATTCACATCACAGCTAGTACAACTGAGTCCCCATATGCCAGAGGGAGACTGTTGGTGGGCTATGGCCCTAAAATCTCATGGTCTTGGTGTGTTGGCGGGGGAGTTTTGAAGACAGTCGTTGTTGGAGCTGGTGTTCAGAGTTTGGAGCAAAGTGGAGAGCAAACAGAGAGGAGGTTGCAGGAAGTGCAAGGAGTGGAGGAGCTTGGAGGCAAATGGGGTGATAGGCAAAGAGAGGTTGTGTGAGTTTAAGGAGATGGCTGGCATTACAGATGATACAGTTGAAAAACATCAGGAAATTGGTGGACAACTTCGGGTAAGGTTTGGGAAATACAAGGAGACAGGATCACCCAATGTTAATTGTTATATAATAGAGCTGTGTTTAGATAGTGATTGGAATGCTGTGATGATGTCAGCCTGGTTTGTAGATAATGAGCTTGATGGAATGTTTGGGGTGTTTAGCTTTGAATGGGATTCCAGCCTCAGCGTCGTTGTTGTTAGCTTTGGAGGTTGGAAGTGCTGGGGGTCTGCTTTGAGATATACTTAATAAATTTGTATCAAGAACAAGAAGCAGCGTGGAGGTCCCTTCTTACAAATTGGTAAGAGGATCTAAAACCAACGAAGGCAGACCCCAGCCAACCATTGTAAGCTTATTTTCACTATGAGAAGCACAACGCCACTCCGCCTGCCGGCGTTGCAGCGGCCACTGTGGTAGCTGCTCCATGCGTTCATCGCAACTGGGTATTTCATCTATGCGGTTCGTGGTGAATACATGCACTGTTGTGCACAAATAGCAGAGCACTCCATGAGTATTGGTACGTGCTCCCCATCAATTGGATATACGTCCATAAAGTACTGTGATTAAATGTTAGGGCCATATGCATTTTGTTAACGGCTCCGCGTTACTGAAATACAAAGACGCATGCGCAGAATCGTGTTTGTACTGACAAGGCAGGTCAGGCAGTACAATACGCTTGTGCTGGATTATGTTGCCAAGGGAATGGCAACGTGCATCTCAGAAATCAGGATCACAATCGTTGGGAGCAGCAGCGACGCAGGCGCAGGGCCAACATGTATCAGTAAAATAGGACAGGCTGTTCAACTTGCATGTGCAAGATCGCGTTACCACAGAAATGGCAACGCACGATGAAATGTGAAGAAACAAGCACATACTTGCCCATAATCACAACAAATTAGCAGACAGTGGGTAATAAAGGAGTGGGAACTCTGACCTGAGTGCTCTTAAAGGGCAAGCAGTTTGAATAGACAGGATTGCCGTAGTGCTTGTTTATGCTGGTTGCTAAGCAACCCATTGCAGCTGCTGATGCTCCGCTTCCATTGGAGGACTCACTCTACTTCCTCCGCTGGCCATAGCCGGAAAAGGCATCAGCCAGACCTTACTCCAAAGCACCTTCTCAATGGAGCACACCTGTCCTGGCCTGTCCTGGCCGTACTGGGCTGTTGGGCCGTCCATGCTGCCCTTTTCCGCCGAGCACAGATCAGTCAAGGTAAGATCTCCTCACACAACCACACCTGAAACTACCTACCAGCAGCCTCGCGTTAAGCACGGCTCTCCCTTAAACACCAACACCAATCGGCAAAGACATTTAACAGACACTATGTTCGATGCCACTGCTTCCACCACAGTATCTCTCGACCTGTATTTTCGTTCAAGTTGAATTATAACTATGAGCTTTGCAAAAACAAATATCTCGCTTGTATAAGAAATAAGCTATGCTCCGATTAGATTGTCTTTTCTTAATATAATTGTATAACTGCAAATATTGACTCTTTACAAATGCCTTGCAACCTTTGTTGCCTCTTTCTGCACTGAATAATTTGAAATGTAATAGGCACCTCTGTTTTATTTTCCTTTTCTCTCAGTCATACCAATCCTATCTCAATCCATTATGTAGACCTACCTTTCTGACTTGTATGTTTCTGACTTGTTGCCACTAATGATTGTATTTGTATTATGACAATCAACCGTTACAACTATATAGCAGACCCTCCTCATCACTCTCATTCCCTCTTTGCCTCACGGAGTAAGGCCTGTTAAGTACCAGCCTCCCACACCGTCTAGTACGAATACATTTAGTCATACTGACACTCCTCCCCCACCATGCCGCCTAAGGTCCCACATATTGCACACAACATCTGCCCACACATTTTCTTTCTGGTTGCTGTGCTCTTCACAACTATCCATGCAGCTTACGCTTTATACCTCACAGTGATGACACCCACATCAGCTATGACACCTACATCTTCCTCCCAGGTCCCAATACATTGCACTCAATGTACACTACCGCACTATAGAATACTCTCTACTGAGGATATAGTAGCGCCTCCTACTGCACCAGACCATGGCATAGACTGAGAACTCGTACATTATCTAGAAATATACCATGCTCACCCATATCCTTCCCTCTAAGGAATCACAGATTAAGCTTCTGCATAGCACGCAGATCTCTTACAACAGCAATTCATAGCAATGCACCCGTACCCGTATCTGCACCTCTCGAAACCACTCCAGCACTGTCAAACACCAAGCCATACCTGATATTGCATAATGACAAGCCACTCACCTTACAACCAGAAGGAAATAAAACCACACGCTACCCACTCCTCAAATGTGCATTGCTTAACGTATGTTCACTTCCAACGCACGCACTAGAAATAAATGATATCCTATCCACCCATAATCTCCACTTACTAAGCATCACTGAAATCTGGCTTGATGATCCCTCCGGTCCAGCTATCACACTAGCCCTCCCCCTGGCTACACCATCCTTAGACAAGATAGACCTGGCAAATTAGGAGGCGGAGTTGCCCTTATCTACAAGGACTCCCTTTCTATCAGGCTTATTCCTAGCACTTGGGGTGGTAATGCAGACATCCTATCTGCTAAACTAACCCTCTCACCTAACAACACCATTAACATCCACACTATATATAGGCCATCTAGACTTCCCGCAGACTTTCAAGAACACCTCATCCACCAACCTAGCAACAACATCAATAAATCCTCTAAAATCTTACTCTTAGGTGATCTTAACTTAGGTTTTAATGATCCAGATGATGAACCTGCCATAGCCCTAGCCAAAGAACTATCTGACCTAGGATTCTCCCAAGGAGTACTCACCCCTACCCACTCCAAAGTCCGTACCCTAGATTGGATAATGGATCATAACTGTACATCCACTATTACCCCAAACACTGCCTACCCATGGACAGACCACACTTGCATTGACTTCACCATCCCTACTACCCCAGCACCAAAACCCTCACACACGCTCCACCAGCCAAAACAAGAAGTTCAAAAAAACTCAACTCCAACATCCTCCGACCATACCTTGACAATCCAAGTCTAGCCCCCCCCCATTTTCTCAGGATCCTAACGTACTAGCAGACATTTTTAAAGACACACTTACTAATGCTATAAACTCAATAGCTCCACTTGAAAGCAAGAAAGAAAAGAAATCCTTTCACTGCAACGCTTGGTTTTCGGATGAGCTCCAAACCCTTTGTGCACAAAAGCGTCAGGCCCAAAAAAACTGGCCACGCCAATCCTAATGACTAAAACAAGAACAAATTTGAACAAATAGCTCACCAATACAAAGAAGCTATTATCACAGCAAAAGCTAACTCCTTCGATGACAGGATCTCGAATGCCAATTCTCATACTAAAGAGATCTTCACAATCTTCAACAAGATCGTCACAACCCCCACCAATACAGATGAGATCATTAAAGACAAAACTTGGTGTGCAAGCATTCAGTCTGCAATGTTCAACAAAATAGATCTCCTCAACAAAAAAAATCCAAGATCACCACAAAGCTCTCCCAAATCAAAAGATAAACTCTGGTACACAAACCAAGCACAATGCTACCCCCAATCCCAATTGTTCTTTAAAAACATCACTGAATCGGAGGTCATTGGTCTAGACCTAAAAAACCAAATCACCCAGATCATGGACAAAGGTAAGCCTGCCCTCCTCCTCCTTCTCGATCTTTCGGCGGCCTTTGGTCTGGTAGATCACAAGACCCTACCCATCCATCTTACACAGGCAGCCCATTTTCCCAAACAAGCAGCCTCTTGGATTACCTCCTTTCTGGAAGACAGAGCCATGAAAGTATTCTCCAACATAGCAAACACTGACCCCACTACCATACACTGTGGGGTACCCCAAGGTTCCGGTACAGCCCCTAGTCTGTACAACCTCTTCACAAAACCTCTCTTTGACCTACTTGACTCTCTGGGTATAGCATACACAAATTATGCTGATGATACCCAAGTACTCCTACCACTATCTGGATCCTATCACCAAGACGCCACAACACTACACAAAATCAATGCTGCAATCCAAGCCTGGATGGCTGCCAATGGCCCATGCCTCAATGGGGATAACTGATATTCGTATCCTTGGTCAGAAAGCCACATTAGCCAAGCTTAACCCAAAATACTCTAACTTCAACATAGACAATTCTGTTATCAAGGTCTCATCTTCTGTTATGACACTGGGTGTGTATATTGATGCCAACCTATCTATGAACAAACAAGTTAGCGCCATTGCCTCTGCATCAGCATACAGCACCAAACTCATCAATGACATAAAACCCTACCACTCTAAACCCAACTGCCTCGCAATATCCAGGCACTAACCTCAACTACTGCAATGCTCTCCTAGCAAGCACCTCAACCAAAAACTTACAAAGACTTCAAACTACACAAAACAATGGCCTTAGCATCCCTAGAAGAGGCCATATCTCACAGGCTAGAAACTCAGCTAAATGGCTCCAAGTGAAAGACAGCATTACACTCAAAATTCTTACTATCACGCACAGATGCTTCAATCTCACTGCACCCACTTACCTAACTGAGGCTATTTCCAGAACCACCTCTGCACGCCCCACCAGAACACAGTACACTAACCAACTACATATACCTTGCCTCCACAGAGTCAAAGCAGGAGGTATAGGGTTCTCATACTTATCACCTAAACTACGGAACTCACTCCCCGCCACCGTAAGAGCTGAAATCTCCATCCATGCCTTCCGTAGAATCTCAAAAGCACCTAACTAAACTAACTCCCCTCCAACCCCTCTTATCTCCTTCTACCCGAACATTATGTATATTGTAATGTAATTATACTTAAAATTCTAATTGTTTTATTATTACATATATGTCATTAACTGTAAATGATAACTGTATAACTCTGTAATTAAGTATGTCCTATCGATGTAACATGTGCCACAATGCCTCAGGGCTGCTGCGCGCTATACAAATACGAATAAATAATAATAATAAAGCCGAGGTGTAATCAACTTCTTAAATTAATACAATAAATTGCAAAGAAACACAGACTGTACCAACTAGTTTTCTCATAAAAGGCAGCTAGGAAAGACAAGAAGGATCAGCAAAACAGCCAAAAACTAAGTTATACAAAGCGCACAATGTGCAACAAAGCCGGACAGAACAAGTGTAAGCAGCGTTTCAAAACAATAAGATAGAATGGCAATGCCATTTCTACCCGGACCATCTGTCTTTATGGCATTCCCTGGGCCACCTAAGGTGAAGTGGTCACAATGGAAAAAATTCATACATTATATCAAAGCCGCATGTGGGAATTGGTACTCAGCAGACAGGAAGGTGTCCTTACTGATGCTCTTTCTAGGATATGAGGGACAAAGAATTTGTGACACCCTACCTCCATTGCTAGAGGAAGCGGGTGGAGAAAACCGAAATGATTTGGACAATGCTTTAAGAAAATTAGACCTGCACTTCAATGCAAGAACTAGTACAATTTTAGAGAGATATAACTTTGGTGTACGTAAACAAGAACAAGGAGAAAGTGTGGAGGGGTATGTCACGGCTCTAAGGCATTTGGCGTTGTCATGCAAAGTTAAGTACTCCTTCAATGAACACATTCGCAACCAATTTATGATTCAGTGTAGTAGCAACAAAATCCGGGAAGAGTTATGGCTGAAAGATGAGCCTCCATTGTTGGACATAGCGAAAAGAGTGGAAAACTCGCTAGCTTGTGTGGTGAAAAATACAGAAAAAGATCAAAACGAAAGCAAAGTAGAAGTGATGGGTGTGGTAGAAGGGAAAAACAAGAAGAAGGGAAAAGAAAAATCTGCAGTGAAGGAAAAGAACTGTGACAGAACTAAACAAATGGAGACGAGAGAGGCGAGATGATCATGAATGGGATCTGTTGTGTTTTAGGCGTGGCAGCAACCCACATTTTGCCAGATCGTTGGCGTGTTCAGGGAGAAGGGCCACATGTGTGAAGTGTAAAATAAATGGTCACTTTGCAAACTGCTGAAAAAAAATCCAGTTTTCACAGAGGAAAGTGCTATATGTTAATTTTGAGGAGGTCCATAAATCACCTGATGATGAGGAAACATGTGTGGTAGAGAATATATCAGTTAATGTTGTACAGGGTGAAGAGGAGGATGCTAGTGTGCTCGTAAATGGGAGAGAGGTGTCGATGAGGGCAGACTCTGGTTAAAAAATGTCTTTGATGTCTAAAATGTTATTTGAATAAGAGATGAATGGGGATGTCAGGAATTTATTGGTACCTGATATTAACCCTTGGGGTTATAATCAGGATAAAATTGAGCTATTCAGGTATTTTGAGGCGAAGTTGGAGTTTAAGGGGAGGTGTGCCCAAGGAAGGATTTATGTCACCAAAAAGGGCATGATGCCACATGGTTGGCGCGAACAAAAAGAATTGCGGATTAAGTTAGAACCCAATAAGGTGAAACCGGTTTTACAAGTCAATGCGACAATTGTGGATAAATACAGAAATGTATTTAAGAGAAATGTTGGCAAAGTGAGAGGAATGCAACACCAAATTGTGTTGAAGAAGGGTAGCATTTCTGTTGCAGCAAAATTATGATCTGTGCCACTATCATTGAGAGAAGGTGTAAAGAAGGAGCTGAATGAATCATTGAGGATGGGTATAATTGAAAGAGCAGGAGGAGTAGAATCGACATCACTGTTAGTAGTGGTTAAAAAGCCTTTGGGAGATTCACCTTTGTGTGTAGATTTGCGGCAATTGGATAGGTGTGTGATGACAGAGCAGCATCCTTTGCCTAATATTGGAGAATTGTTGGCTATCATACATCATGGGCGCTTATTCACGAAATTGGACATGGCTTCAGCATACCACCAAGTTGAGCTGGAGGAGAGTTGTAGGAAGTTAACTGCTTCTATATATCACACAAAGGGGTGTTTCAATTCCAGAGAATGCCGTTTGGTTTGTGTGGATAAATTTGTTACTCTGTGTATTTTTTCATTTTGTGAGGTGATATATACGACTCATGGAATGCAACCTGGATTAAATTGGAGCTAGGTCATTAAATTTGGTTTAAAATGGTTCATCTGGGGGACCCCCCTCCGTGTGTTTGGTTTGTGTCGGCATCTTCGGTTTTCAGAAAATAATGGACAAATTGTTTTATGGCATACCCAGGGTTTTTTGCTTCCAGGATGATATTTTGGTGGGTGCAGAAAATGAGCTTGATCATGACAAGATTTTAGATAAAGTATTGGACATTTTAGGATCAAAGGGTATTACGCTGAGAGAGGAAAAGTGTGTTTTTCGGACCAACAAGGTTGAGCATAAAACCTAAGAGTTCCATGGTTAGGGCGATAAAGGATGTTGAAATTACAAAATCTAAAGGGGAGGTACATGCTTTTCTGGGTTTGTTGGAATTTTTTCAAAAGTTTGTTAGGAACTTTTCTGAAAAGGTGTGTGAAATGAGGAAGTTATTGAGGAAGGGAGAAGAATTTGTGTGGAGTTAAACATGTGAGATAGAGTTTAGAGAAATAAAGAATTAAATCAATCTGGCTGAACCATTAGGTAAATTTGATACCAAAACAAATGTGTTCACTGTTGATGCCAGCGATGTGGGTATAGGAGCTGTGCTATCGCAGATTAATGAGCAGGGCAAGGAAGAGATATTTGCCCATGCATCCAGAGGGTTGAGAGGAGCTTAAAAGTGGTTTTCTGTTTTAGAGAAGGAATCATTGGGATGTTATTGGGCAGTGGAAAAATTCAACCATGTTGTGTGGGGCACAGATTTTATAGTGCAGTCGGATCATAAGCCTTTCAAGCCCATTTTTGAGTCTAAGGGGCTTGACAAAGTGTTGAGGCGGGTAGCAGGATGGTTTACCCGAATGCAATGTCATTGATTTGAATTACGAGTGATAAGTGGGAAAGAAAATGTGAGGGCAGACTGTTTATCAAGATTGAGTAGAAGAGAGGAGGAGAACAAAGAGGTACAGCATTCTGAAATGGTTTTGTAAATTATGAAGGCATAGTTGAGAAGGATGAATGGGTAGCAGCCACTGTGGCGGATGTGACATTGGCTAAAATAAAATTATACATAGAATCTGGATTGCCAAGGAAAAGAACTGATGTTCAGGAATTTGACAAACCGTTTTGTGAAGTATGGGATGAGTTGAGTGTGTTGGATGGGATCATCTTTCGGTGGGAATGAGCTGTCACTCTGGTGTCCGTTAGGGGAAGGATCATTGATTTAGCGCATGAAGGTCATATTGGTGTATATAAAACCAAAGCAGTATTAAGAAATGGATATTGGTGGCCAGGTTTTGATAGGGAGGTTGAGAGGAGGTTGGCAGACTGTTGTCAGTGTTAGAAAGGTGCAAAGGGCATTATGGCAAAATAACAACCGATGATCGAATCTGATGTGCCACTTAAAGTGTGGTATGATGTTGCCATTGATTTTTTGGGTCACGTTGATCTGGGCTTTGATAGGGGTAAATATATTGTGGTGTTGGTGGATTTGTTATCTCGCTGGTGTGAGTTTAAAATCTTTAGAGAAATTAGTGGCGAGGCGATTGTTGATTTTTTACAAGATGTTTTTGTGAGAGAAGGAATGCTCAATAGTATCTTATCGGACAATGGTACCCTGTTTACTGGTGGGTGTTTCAAAGAGTATATAAGAAAAAGTGGTGTGAGGCATAAGCGCTCAGCTTTATATCATCCTGAAGGTAATGGTTTAGTTGAGAGAATGAACAGGTGAGAATAGCAGGTGTAAGTGTCATAGATAGAAAGGTTGTGATCCAAGAGATATTTTATGCAATGAGGATGAAGCTGCATGCCACAAGGGAGGTATCACTGTTTGAGCTGATGAGGGGGCACACAGCCAACACCGATGTGAGTCCACCATGGTTCGGTAGAGCAAGAGCTTTGGATTGTGTGGTGGATGAGTTGAGGAATAAAATCAAGAAAAGGAAAGAGATGTATGTGATGAGAGAAAACATGAGGAGAGGTAAGAACGAGTTGGGAGTGGAATGTGGTGATTGGGTAAGGGTAAGAAAGAGTCTAATAAAAAGAAAAGGGGATATGTTCTATTCTGACCCCATTTGAATGGTTGCGGTGTTGAGAGGTGCTGTCAGAGTGAGTGGTGGTCAAGTCTGGAATAAAAACAGAATTGAAGCTGTAAACAGAGGTTGGGATAGATTGAGGGTAATGAAACATGTATGTAGATTGGGTAGTGGGTGTGTAAAGAACTGTAAGATGCTTTAGGGATCTAGTGTATTTATCAACTGTTCGACTTATGTAGGGTGGGTAGTTCATGTGTGGATAGTTATCCACATTGCTGTTGGCCCTGTAAATATTTGCATTTTATAAAGAGAGGAGATGTGTTATATAGTAGAGATGTGTTTAGATAGAGATTGGAATGCTGTGATGAAGTCAGCCTGGTATGTAGACAATGGAATGTTTGGGGTGCTTAGCTTTGAGTCGTTGTTGTAAGCTTTGGATGAAGTGCAAGGGGTCTTCTTTAAGATATACTTAATAAACATGTATGAAGAACAAGAAGAACGGTGGAGGTCTGTTCTTACATTAATGCAGTTGTTACAATATGCAAGGAGAGGATTGGGGTAAGGATCAGTAGGAGGTGGGTTGGTGAAGTTAAAAGGGTGATTAGTTGATTAGTGCACATCTTAGCATCTTGGTTGTAAAGCATCAGGAGGATGTTGACGATATTGAAGAGACAATTAGTAATCATTAAATCTAAATCATTATTGAGCATAGGGGGGGTTTGTAATGATCAGGAGAGGACATTTGGTGAACGTAAATGGGAGGGAGGAGGCTTTAAATTGGAAGTTGATGAGAGTTGATAAACATTTAACAGAAGAGTTGTAGGCATAATTAAGGGAGGAGACACAGTTAAGAGAGCAGCAGAAGCAATACATGGGAGAGAATGGGAAGCAGTTTGAGTAAGACAAGAAGGAGGTTGTTGGAAAGATTCAGAAGGAGTTTGGCACATAGAAGTGCTTGCTGAGTAGAGCTCAAAGAGATGTTTTGCATCCCATATGGTGACACAGGAGAGATGCCACAGACAGTTGAAGAATGTTCAAAGTGGTCTGTTAGGAGTTTGGGAACCATCACATGGGTATGCTAAGAGAAACTGAGAAGATGCTTGGAGAACATCATACGTAGGTGGCAGAAGAGAGCGAGAATAAGTTTACAGACTGTCAGGAGAAGTCACCATTGTAAGGTTCAGGAAAGTCTTTATATTAGAAATGGAAGGAGAAAAGAGACATTGGTTTGTATGTGATGATGAAGAGTATTGGTGAGGAGAAGTATCAAGTCTGGTAGAAACCTAATTATTACAATAGGAATGTGATGGGGTGTGTTTGACTGCAAAAATAACCTTGTGAAGAGTTTATTGCAGGAAGCTCCAGCTCCAAATGAACCTGAAACTATTTGTGAGGAATTACCATCTGACTCTGGTGCAGAAGCCCTGTTTTTTTAAAAATTTGTTTTAATTAATACAATGATGCAGTTAGTTACATTTAATGACAGGACATCTGCTGATTAGATTCCCCTTTCCGAAGCTCCATGTCAAAAGCATAGTGTACACCTGTACCTTGTTGCATCAAAATCCTGATCTGCAGCACCTGATCTCATGTGGCGCACAGCAGGTTCAGTGGTCATAGATTTCCATTTGACAGGTGCAGTGACAGCTAAGTCTCTGAAGTGCAGGGGCTGAATTTAATATATGAACACCTATTCCAAAAACTACGTAACTGTGAGACTGTTGTCCTTGTCGCACCCACAAGTATAAATGTAAGCCATATCTGTGCTTAGGGAATGGGGGGCAGAATCTCTCATAGCTGTGCAAGCCACACCAACTTGATATTAAACTTGTGTCAGCCCTGTGATCCCAGTTAAGCAGTGCAAGGGTTATGTGTATTCTCCAAAGACAGGCAGACTGTAGCCATGGGTTGTCACCTATCTTTGTTCCTTTGTGAGGGCAGGTAACACCTTCCCCAGAAAGATAGTCACTCCACAGGAAGCTGTAGTGGGAACATGATTCAAAGGGAACATCCATTCTCAAATGCAGATAGCACAGCGAGTAAAGTACCCATTCTGGCTTTTGTGTGCAACCTGCTGATGCAGGGTCAAATCCCAGCAGTGCCAACTGAGCCTTTCATCCATCCAATGTCGATAAATTCAGTACCATGCAGTGGGATAATAATATCAACTGTTATTTCAGCACTAAGATACCTGAGTATTTGTAGCACTATATAAAACTAGAAGTGCGTGTCTCTGAGTATAAAGTGTGATAGTGTTTTCATTACCCAAAGACTGATGAGAAATAAGTGTAACCGTAAGAAATCCACCATCAATTTTGTTGGACTGGGAGAGTCAAAAGAGAACAGAAGAAAAAAAGCTAAATAAGAAAAGAGGGTGGGGTAGATTCAGCATCATTGACCATCATGTTTGACTGTCAGTACAAGAGATTGCTTAAATGACAATATATATTGATGTCACTGGTATTCCCTCTTTATACTACTATGCATGATATACAATTACAAAATGGTGAGCAGAGTACAAATATCTTTACAATGAGACAGTGTTTCAAAAAGAAATCACTCCAAAATAATAGGCAGAACAATCTATATTTCATCTCCATATATGGTTTTATTGGCTTATAGAAAATGAAAAAAAATAAAAGTAAAACGTAAATAAGAGGACAGAGGATGGGCTAAAAAGATAATGTTCATGATTAGAAAATCTATCATAACGACTCAGAAATCAATTAGATTAATAATGATGGGTGGAGTGGAGACTAGTATAGGTAAGCCAAATGGTAAATATGAGCATCCTTTTTAATAAGGTAAACCTTTTAGAACTTGAAAGGGATGGGCTATGAAGCAATATTTCAGGATATAGTTGTAACGTACTATATAGCTTTCCTAGCTTATTGGCAGGTAAGAGATGGTAGCCGGACAGTGCTGTTATTACTGGAATTACACAAACAGGGATTTGATGGGGATGGGGGATGGCAGCAAATATTTCAAGACCTATTGAGGCGTCTATAAAAACAACTGGAGAGTGACTATTGAAATGACAATTAAAAAAAAACTAAATCGGTTTATAGAACCGATTTATTTCACAAGCACACATGTCACTAAATTATACGAAATATGCTATGCTTGAGAGACCATGTCACATAGTAAATCATTTGTTTTGAACACCTAGTTAATTAGTCGATGGCACTGAATTTCCATTTATGAATAGATGAAAATGCACTTAAGACTAGATTAAATAATAACACTATAGTATTGGTACTCTGAATGCAAGCTGCAAAGGGTTAACCTGGTTTTCGACAAAAAAAGAATTCACGTGAAGAAATAGCGAAACAATGAAACACTGGGACATTGTTCATGAACCGGATCCTGGTCCAGTAAACTGAATTAATATAAAACGGGTCCAATTTGTCCAAAAGATCATTAGAGTTCAGCACTGGCTACTATTGTGAAAGTATTCTGGAGACTCTGGAACACATTATGTTAGGCACGGCTGGATGTAGCTGGGGCGCTGGAATGGGCAGTACTCCCGAGCTGTCCTCTGCATTGACACACGTATAATGTTCTCTGCTTTCGAGAGATGATAAATATAAATGCATGTGAATGATCTCCTGTGTTGAAAGTTGCCGTGATATACACGGGAGCTGGGGCTGCCTGCAAATCAATCCAGTTGACTTAAATGGGCCCTCGGTATTCAATTACCTTTTTTATTAACAAGTTGTCTATTCAATTTATAGATCCCATTTCAGTATTTTTTACTGTTTACGTCCTCTAGTGTTGAAAATGCTGCAGTAGCAACATTTCTATTGCCATCACATTGGATTCATCCGGTTTTATATCTTCAAGATACAACAAATGCAACTCTATGGACTAAAGTATAAATATACATCCGCTGAATGTTATGTTTAAACTGTGTTCCGAGCACACACAAAGGGCGTGTGTGTACAACAACTGAATTGGATTATGCTAAGGAAGTATGTATCTCTGACACATTTTGGACTATGCTCTTTACACCTTTATCAAAACATTTGCAAGTGTTTACAATATTACACCAAAGCAGTAGTGTAACATATTTCATAGGCGATATTACAGGAAATGTTGCACTTGCGCAAGTGCAATTCGCACTAGTGCCAACATCGGCCTAGTGAGGAAAAACACACAAACTTTCAGCGAATGTTAGCCTGGAAGCAAAGGAATGCGAGGAGGGCAAACATTACCCTGATGCAAATATGCATTGGAAGAATATATTTTTGGGATTTGTTCAATTGTTGTCCTAATGCTAATTCGCACCGGTGTAAGGTGTGTGTAACTGTGTGAAGAGAACTACCTATTGCTCTTTCCGCTCACTACACTCCTGCATTGAGAAAAAGAGGCCATAGCTATGCCACATTGATTTGTTAAAGTGCTGTGACCATTGCTAGAGTCAAGGGAAATCACTTAAGCTACTGCCATAACTGCGGCCCTTCTTAGCCAATCAGATCCCTGCTTCTTCACTGAATCGATTACCTTCTTGCATGGATCCATAGTACCACATCATCTAACCTCCTGGGCCATTGGGGAGCCATTAAAAACTCCATACACATGAAGTGTCATAAAGAAGAGAAGTGAACGACCCACCCTCCATACATCACAGATAGTGCAGGCCAGGGAGAGGAGGAAGTGGACACACTGGCAACCAGGAAAAGAGCTTCAGAAGGGTATGTTGTAAAATATTCAGGAGGTACACTTTGTTTCACAAATTCCTCTGGTTCCCAGTTTATTGTGGACCCTGCCATTAAGCTTGACTCATGCACATGTATGGTAGGAAGCCATGTTGTGTGGCTGATAGGAAAAAGAACTAGGCAGGGAATGGGGCACAGCCCAAAACAGACTGAGGTGGAGGGACCCCTGCCTAGATATCAAGAAAGATGATGTCATGTGGAAGGTAATGAAAAGCAGAGACCGTCTGAACCTACATTTCAGAGCTAGGTGTCCACACATTAGACCACCTGATCATCTTAGCATCAGCCACATTTCTGGACTCATGTTCACGCCTCTGTAGGACACTATCAGTATGTGGGCAAAATCCAGATTCTCTGTATTTTCTGGCTTAATAAAAAGGTATGTTCCCTGCATGTGCCACATGCTTGCTCTGGAATAGCGCTGCCTCTCAGAGGAAGGTATCACTTATATGTCAGCCAGGTGAGGTTACTGTTGGCTATGGGATCATGGTTGATGTCGGAAGCGGCGGTCACGGTCGTGCGGCTTGACGTCCATTGCCAAACTCTAGGTCCTCTCCTCTAATCAGCGTGATCCCGCTGGCGAGCCAGCTGCGAGTGCAGCTCACCCAGGGAGGTCGCGGACATGATCGCAGTTGGGGCCTCCAGAGCCGACAGCACCGCCAGCAGCACCTTGTAATGGTGTTTTGGTGCGGGGACATGCGAGGACGTGTGCCTTGCCTTGCGACGGGCGCCGTAGCAGACGTTGCAGTCCCTGGCCAGCGGCTGGTGAGTGTGGGAGGGGGCACGCAGGGCACGGTGCTTTAAGCCGTGTTCTGTTCTTGCCTGCTCTTGCTGTTCCCTTTTTTTTTCTTTCTTTTTATGTGGCTTAGCGGGAGCAGTACGGGCCAGATAGAGAGGAGGTGTGTGGTCCTTATACGGGTCTTCCTTGGTGAGAGAGGCCGCACACATGCTCAGCTGGTCCTTACCCTGCGGGCGCAATAATTTTTCATAGACACCAATAAAAAAGGGATTGCTCAAAAAGGGATTGTTCATAATCTTCATCCAAGGACTCAGGAGCAGTCCAGTAACTCTCCTGAATATAGTGATAATGTCCTCACAAGTCAGACTGACATTGTAATGGAACAGGTAGGCTATGTGCCTTCTACAGGTGTCCCGCAAGGGGAGACTGGATCTTCCCCATTCCCCCTAGATCAATCTATACTTGATCATTGGCCAGACTTCATGGCCAATATTGCTAAGGAGTTGTTGCTTTGTACAAGTCCTTTCGATCTGGGTCTCCTAGTGGAATCACTAAGTAAATTGGTTTCGGACCCTAGGTCTCGGAGCAAGAATATGGCCTCACAAACAACTGATTCCTTCGGTTTTAGTCCTGGGATTGGGACAGCTAACCTAGATAAAGCCTGCCAAACAAATGTTCAAAAAGAGCTAGTAGACAAGGCCTCACAATCGGTCCTTAATAGTAAGGAATTTCTGGTACCCTGCAGTCTTCAGATTAATAAAAGTAGCACAACTACTAAGCCCAACTCTACCCTAGAACCCTCTGGTGCCATTATAGCAGCTGTGCAGAAATTAGATCTAGAGGCACACAAACCGATTCTACAGATTGAGGCCCTCTCCAAGCTTGGCTCTTCCCAGAACGTGTGTATGAGGAAACGTCAGATGCCTAAATTTGAAGACACACGCATTCAGAACTTTGTTTCGGACCAAAGAAATGTTATCATTACCAATGTCAGCAAGACCAATGGTCATAAACTTAAAGAAGGCCTGCAGCTCAAAGTCCTAGCCTGGCTCAGACAGAGAACAGGGCCAGGTGTGGTCAGATTATCGGATCTTAAAATCCTCCGTAGGATGGACTTCAAAGATTGGAGCACGCAGGACAATAAGGATTGTGTCTTAGTGGGGTGTGTGACTAGCTCCCTTCCCGCTTTCCTTAGACTATGTATATACATTCCGAAGGGATCTGCAAATTGCAATTTGATTATTTGATTATTCTTTTGGCTTAAGGAGGTTTCTCTACTCCTGCTTCTCCTGCAGTTGTATGTTTTGCACATTGCTGTTGATATATAATTTACCTGCTTCTTGTTAAATAAGATAACGTTTTGTATTGTTTGTTCTTTGTTGTCTGCGCCCTTAAGCCTTAGGGTACCTGGAGCGCAATATAAATAATAAACATAAACATAAAGATACGACCTCGCACTTCCAGATAAGGTTACAGGCGTACTGGCCAAACAACGCAAAACTAGATGTGAACCATTGTGATTATGTAGTTATGATGCCTGCGGTGAAGCAGTAATGACCACATGTACGCATGAGTTTCATTTGTGCTTTGAACGCCAGAACCACCTCCATAGAAACGTTCTATAAGTCTGCCTCAAAGTAAGACTCATATATGACCCTTTTATAATGTCCGCATACTCTAAGCCCCAGATTTAAAGGGGAGCTCTTGAGTCCTGTGAATCTGTAACTTCAACTAGAGATTCGCTGCCGACCCAAACCCTGATTTATGGAACTGTGCAAAGTTTATTTTTGTAGTGCAAAGTCCGGGCAAAGTCAGGGCATAGACATTTTTACAGTACAAAATGACTTTGCCCCGACTTTGCACGGCAAAAATACATTTTGCACGGTTCCATGAATCAGGGTTTGTGTAGCCAATGCAAAGTCACTTTTCAGCAGTGCAAATTCACTTTGAACTGGGCAAATATTCCATGAATCGGGCCCTAAGTATCAGTTTGTTAAATTGAGCAAAGCTACAGTGTCTACCTAGAATGTGCAATATTGGGAAGCCTTTGGTGTGAGTGATGTAAAGGGAACATGCAGCATCTGTCCTCACACATCCATGGTAATAAAGCGACGTGTCTTTAGCACAAGTACAGCAATTCGCCCATTGCTTCCACGCAAGGAACTGTATAGAAGGAATGGAGAGGTGCCTCAAATCTCCCTAACAACAATCACGCCATTTGGAGACAATTCAGTCTGTTCTCTAACCAGGAAAAAAGTTCTAGTAATGTTTGACTAACTTGCTTTTCGGGTGTCGAACCTTGCCCACAGGAAACTTTGGGCTAATATTCTGCTAGTGATTATTAGAAGGCAGACTATTATGCCTGAAAAGACACTGATGACCGTGTGCATCTATGGCCCCTTCCTGGCCATCTCATAGTGTTAAAACTATTACAAAGGCGAGGGCACAAACATTGATTGGGTTTTAATAGTAATTCATGTAAATATGTCCTATGTAAAGTGCTTTAGATTAAAGCAGTATATTTAAAAAAAATAGTATTACTATTACTACACCAGTAAGATCTCACCATTCTGAACAGATGAGCTCTGATACACTGAGACATACGCTGATGCATGCACGTTGGGGACACTAGTATGCATGTGAAAATCAGAACAATTAAATAATATAAACAGGAATATAAAAAAATAATTAAAACACTACAGAAAATACCAATTGACAGGAGGCACGTGTTGATAGATGCAATTGATAGCAGACTGATTGAACATTTTAGCTATTACTTAATATTAATTTCCAAAATCCCATCTCTGCTAGAAATTGGCACAACCACATAATTGAGTATTAAATAAGGATAGGGGAATTGAAGAACCAGGGGCGGACTGGCCTATCTGCCATTCTGCCACCTGCCAGAATCAAAATGGACTTTGGATGGCCCTGTGGACTGTTTTATAAGCCCCTGTGCGGCTGCTTTTATGAGCCACATTAATATCCATGGACCTGGCCTGGATTTTTGTAACTGAAGTTGTACTTGTTACGCTGCCTCGCACAGCCTGTCCCCAGCTCACCGCACAGCAGCAAACAAATGTATTTATGATTAGAATGCCCAGAGTGTCAGCCGGAGAACATCATCAAAGCAAATTTAACACTTAGTAAGTGTTAACTTTGCTTTGATGGTGCACAAATAGCATGAGTCGGCGGGCTGCCAGTGCCCCAGCCATCCATTGGTTTGGCTCTGGACAGGAAGCTTCACGTTCTCTTCAGGAACACCTACAATTCCTCTCGTGGGGGGTGGGCTCCATATCAAGTTTACTTTTTCATGCCTTGGAAGGGGGGCAGGCTGGGCTAACCCGGGGATGAATCTTGAGCATCGCCCTCTCAGGAGAGGGTCAGGGAGCCTGCTGATATGTAGCAGGCTGGCAGTGGCAGTCAATCATGCACAAGACGTGTGGTTCGTCATGCTCATTGGTGTGTTGCTGGGTGCCACACCCAGCACCATGTGCAGATATTCGAAAGGAATTGTTGATGACAGACGAGGGAGCTGGCCTCAAGGAAAGCACACCAGACAACAACAAAGGGACTATTTGAGCTGCCAGGCACAGCTGTGAAGTCCAATGGAGAGTCTCTGGAAACAGAATTAGTGCACACGGGTTACACACAGTAAGTAATAAAAACATAAAACTGAATGGGCCAACGTTTGTAATTAATTGTTACTATCTCTGTTAGTCGACAAATGTCCAGGGCACTGCAACTCAGTCAGTGTATGTCATGGCCGTGCAATCATCATGTCAGCATGACTAACAACACATGCAACTTAAACCACAAACAGATGTTTGAGCACAGGCAAAAACAAATATGAAAAATAAAATCATATTTCCAATCAGACTAAATGAGTGTCTTTTGAATGAAGATCAGGTTTTCTCAAACACCTTTTGCAGGCAGCAGCATCCCTTCCATCCATGGCATATGGTGTTGGGAGCAGGAAATGACTTAAACTTGATGCTGTTTCTGATGCTGTATCCGAAGCTGGTGCAGAAGGGAGCCGTGTTGTGGTCTGCATGGGTCATTGCTTGCAACACCCGGCTCAGTGTGGGCTAAACAGTGGTGCAGGGCCGGCTTTTGTAGTAGTCCTATTACATACAAAAACGCACTGTGGCAGAGGGGAACATGGAATCCTAAAATGACCCCTTTGTGTGTACATATATGGGTGCATGCAGGATTGCCAATATGAATGAATGCCACAACAACACATTTAAAATAGTGCGGACTGGGCATACATGGAAATGCTTCCCTGGACAGACTGGGTGCAAGGAAAAGTCCTGTCCTGGTTGATGTGAAGTTCTCAGAAACAGTAACATTGTGCAGTGTTTCATTCTACTAATTGAAGTGTCGACCTACTCCAAATTCCCATTTTCCTTTTACCTTTATATTCCTGTCTCCATCCTCCATATTCTGTATAGCCTGGCCCCAAGTATTCAATTGAATCCGATTTCTCATAATGTGAGCCCAGGGGTGTTAGGGACCTGGCTGTCCATGTTGCTTGTCTATGCATAAGGCTGTTACGGTGCAGCTCAGTTGGTTTGTTAGAGGTAGCCCCACTGATGCTTGCCAGTGGGCACTGGGCTTCTGGTCGCAGGACCGAGACAGTCTATGCATTTTAAGATAGCCCGGGCTGGGCATGGGCCCTCACTTCTTTGGGTGCTACTCAGTGGGAGGGCTCCACAAATGGAGGTGGTCCACTACAGTTTAGGCAAATCAGGCGGGACTGGTTCTGAAGTGTTTATCTGCTGCGGCAAAGTGAGGAAAGAGTTACCAAATGTGCAGCCTAATGTATAAAACATTAATGCTGCTCTGTGATGCTACTCAGCAAAAGAGATGTTAAAGCTGCTGTCAAAGGTGCTACGCTCCTGTGAGTGCTGCTTTGTGCTAATGACATGTGACTGTGATGCTGTCCAGTGGTAAAGGCATTTGATGCTACTCAGTGTGTCAGTGCTAAAAAAGCATGTGAAGGTGGTTAATTGTAAAGGTTTAAATTGGGTGGGCCTGGGACATTTAGGTGGCTCCAATGTCACAATAAATATGTGCAGGAAGCTCTATGTTTTGACCTGGGCTGCCCTGTGTCTATGTTATTGTATCTCCTGGCTCCTTCATGCAGTCAGATTTAATGTATGACTGTCACACAGTCAGAGAGGGTCATGATCGACCCTCTCTGAAAGCTCTCTAAGACTGAAAACAAACTGCATCCAAGCCACGTTTCACTTTTTAAGACATGAACGAAAGCTCTTATCTTCTCAAAATGTCTGGAACTCGACATGGACAACCGCTACAGGCCAGGACAAAGCTTCATCATTTTAATTACAGAAATGGAAATTTTCCTTCAACTGTAAGAAATATTGCTGCATGTATGTGTATTTTTGTGCATGCCCATTGACTAGGAGTGTCCAATGCACAGTATTTCTTGTAAGAGCTGATTTTGTTCCAGTGTACAATTGTAGGACACAGACAGTACATTGTACTTCTGCATTAGATAAAAAGTGTGGCAAGCACAGTGTGCACTATAATTTGTCATAATGTGGTCCTTTCGCTCTCAGTCCAAACTGTTGGCTTTAGAGCCTAGAGTTTGACTATGCTTCCAAAATTTGCTGCATATGGCTGTCGTGTTCTGTAAGCCCTAGGATTGTATTTCAGAATGTATTATATATCCAGAATATGGGGATTAAGGCAATCAGAAAAACTAATTACATTTTCAAAAACTATTTCCCAGAATGCCTTGCATACTGCTTCCTCCTTACCTTTGCAGGTCAAGGGTGGGGGGAATAAAAAGAACATGTGTACTAGCAGACGGTGGGCTGCCTTTGCTGATACCTGAGGTGTAAAATCATTGTTCTCTCTTAAAAGCTCAGTTTTGTTTACTCCAAGGTTAGTCACAATCTCTGGCATCTTATTCCAAACAGCCTGCTTTAAAATATATTGGGTGTATGGTTGAATGTACAGATCTTACCTTTTATTGTGCCTGTGCACTTGCACAGCTGAACCCCAATCCACAAAATTATATGAAACAATGTTTTCTCTGTGCTTCCCTGTGCATTGGACGTTGTGTTACAGGTCCCTCAGTAAGGGGCTTCCCAGAGGCTGCATATGGTTCAGATTCAGGGGCTGCATTGAGGACCCTTTCTGAAGTTCATCAAGGCCTGTTTTCTTGGACCCTTTGTGTGCCTGGGAGGGAGCATGAGGGACATAAGGTTTATTACACCATGTTTCCTTTGAATATGTGTTTTCTGGTGTAGGGCATGTTTTATCAGGGTTTTGAACAGAAAACAGGAAGTTGTGGAAAGTGACAGCTTCTCACTTCACTAAAGTCTAAATACAGTGATCTAAAGCCAGGTAACCACTAGTGCCAGTTCTGCAGCACACTGCGTTATACTGGTATGAGCCTCACATTGTGCGCTGACAACAGGTTTTCCTAAATTTCCAGACAGCAATCGCACATTGGTAGTTTAAGTGCAATACCCCGATTTAATGAGGGATGGTTCTCACACTGTAGAATTGGGTGGAATTGGGGAGGTGATAACCATAGTGTGGCATTGCTTTAGATTGGGGATTGTCTGAGCGCCATGAGGTGTGTGGTGGCACATTGGTTGTGTTGAAATTTGGCATTGTTAAGTCGTAGCTGAAACTGCATGCTTGCGGTCGTCACCTTTTCCTTGCACCTCACCCACAGGACTAGACAACACATACAAGCATTGTAAATCCTGGACCCTAATCCCGTGAGATATATACCTAGAGAGAGACAAGTGTGGGGCTCACGCATGCCTAGATTAAATGGTTCTGTCTGAACATCGAATTATCACACTCTCATGCTGTCTTGACTAAAGGTTTGTTGATGCAGCTGCCCTTTGGTATCAGTCTGATTCAAGAATGCTGCAGAGCCCATCATTGCACTTGACTCGAGTGCACCCTAGCCTGATTACCCATGCACAATAATTTATTTTGAACTGCTATTTTCCAACTTAACAATGGGATAGGAATTACTGAGAGTGATGAAGGAAAGAAATAAGGAGGCATGGTAGAAGAGACAACAACAAGGAGGATAGAAAGATGGGGGGACGTTAAGAGGAAAGAGGGAGACAGGAAGAAAACAATGAGAGAGAGGAAGGAAAGGAGGAGAGGAAAGATGCACATGAAATAAAGGGGAGAGAATGGAAGGGGAAGCAAGAAAAAATGAAGGAACAAAAGAAAAAGGAAAGAAGAAAATCAAGAGGAAGGAAGGGAGGGACGGATAAGGTAGTGATTGATGATGGGTGGGAAGAAGGAAGGAACTGCTTGCTCCTCCTAGCTTACTCCAATACTGTGGTCCGTCAGGTTGAGTGCTCGCTTGCGCTGATGCGATCTATGCATGATCTCCATGTAGCAGGTTCAAATCATGGCAAGGCCAACTCAGCCTTTCATTAATTAGAGGTTGATAAATGAGTACCAACTACTTTGGTTGGGAATGATTGTATGTAAATATGTGCTATGTACAGCGCTTTGGCAAACACGCTATTTAAATAACAAATCATTATCAAATGCCGGGGCCATGGAAAAGGAATGTTATCACTTGTTTTCTCAAGTGTTTACACAAAACATTACATGCAACAAACACCATTATGTCAGGTTAAGACATGTTTTAAAACACCAGTAGCGTGTTTACAACTACAATTACGTCTTTAACACTCGGAAAACAGCTTTCCAAATACATTGGCAGGCACTTTGAGTGTAAAGTTTGATGGTAAGATTTAATTAAAGTGAGCTCAAAGAGTTCCCATGAGGAGCTGTTTTGGGTCGGGAGGGGCAGAAACTGGGTGGGAATGGCCAAAGGGATAATCATGGCAAAGGACAGTCAATGGGTGGGCAAATAACCAAACAACACCTTCAAGCTTTGTGTCCCTCCTCATATGCCTTTCTCCCTATATGTACTGTAATGCAATAGTTGCGGCTTATAGATGGCTTTGCCATCTAATAGCCCAAACTAGAAATGCATGAAAGGTCAGGAATGACTCTTTCAGTGAGGATCTTTCTGCATGTGCCAAATAGGTGTAGCAGAATGCTGTTATTTTCTGTGCATAATGAATACACTGTAACCCCTTAAGCGCCAGACTATTATCCAAGTCTATGCAAAAAGGACGAGCATACAAAAATACACAGAAATGCCCCTTGATTTAGGCAAATGCAAAAAATGGGGTAAAAGAGAGCATTTGAATGTGCGTATCTCTGAGAATAGGGCACCTCTGTTTTGGTGTAGAAGTTCGATGAATATAATTATGGTAATGAATTACCGCCATATTGTTGGTTGTACCTAATTCTGAGTCGCACAATGTTTGCGGTAATTCCACTACGGCTGTTTTTGGCGCTATGGGAATGCCTGTAACTTTAAGGATGAAAAGCGGCAACAAACAGGTGATAGTTCATCCGAAAAGAGGGTGCATTCATAATTAAATAGGGGATGGAGGAAAATGCACCCAAGCAATAGGTCCCAAAATAGTATCTCCGGGCTACACTTTTCCCAAACACGCTTCCCAAGACCATGCGGCCCATAGTAGCTGCAAACTGTTAGTTCAGCAACCTACTGCTCTATAAAGACATCCAGATGCATACACAACAAATATTACCAAGGGTAGCAGCAAACCAAAGGCGGAGGAAGAGTCTGGACACTGATAGATGGGCTAACGTTGTGAGTGAGCTCATTATAACAACTGCCATCCTAGCACCCGTGAACATAGTGTCCGTCCTGCACGTCTGTGCCACTTCCGCAATTGAGCACACCAAAATCCTGCTGCATGGCATGTTGCGACTGACATTTTCTAAAGTGCCGGCCTGGGACAGGTGCTTGATGAGCTTTTGCAACATGCCCCGACCCCACCCTGGTTGCAGGGCATATCATTTACGTACAGCTTAAAGCTACAGCCAATTTTCCCAACATCAATGAAGCTTTGCACTGTGCACATATGGCATTGGTGTCAATGAAGGCCTCAGGCAAAACCACTTCAACCAGAACCAGCAGCATTCTTTGTATATGAAGATGACGGTGTCCGGTCAATTGGTCGACAACAAACTGGTCGACTGCAATTTGGTCGACACCATTTGGTCGAATGCCAAATGGTCGAATTTTTTTTTTTATATATATATGTGTTTTGTGGGTTTTCGTGTGGGAAAAAAAAAAAAAAAAAAAAAAAAAGGCGGTTGGGGTGGGGGGGGGGGGGGCCCCCAAAAAAACCAAAAAAGGGGTAAAAAAAACCAAACAAAAAAAAATTCGACCATTTGGCATTCGACCAAATGGTGTCGACCAATTGTCCTGTCGACCAAATGTTTTCGACCAATTGACTGGTAACCGAAGATGACTTGTGATGCAGACAAGTCTGTAAGCCTCTGCTGTGTCCATATGCCTGTTTCCATGCATGATGTCCTGATGCTATGGTATAGCACCCTTCCTGGATATCTGGACACCTACTGAGGTTAAAAGATGTCGATCTTGGGTACATAGTAAAAGTAATACATTAGCATCCATGAGATGGAATACAGACTGGAAGGACAGGACAAAGGCGGCAGTGGGATCCCCACAAAACCAGCATCCCGCATCAGTGCATTTTCCAAATGCACCCAACCACACCACACCAAATCATATCACATGCCCCACAATGTGATCAGGTGCATTGCATTATCATTTCATGCTCTGACTTATAGGCCCTTATACACAATGGGCATGATGGAACTACAAGCCCAAGAATTCATAGGAAAGAAAGAATGTGTCGACTGTGTATGGAATCATATCCCCTCCACACCCAGTAGACTCCTGTGATGGATGGCCGAACGCCATGGTCAGACAATCAGGTGAACAGAATAATACTTACAACATTCAGTGCAGTTCTGCAGTAGTGTGTTACCTTGAAATAGTGAAATCCCCAAAGTACACCAACAATAGGCCACCACAAATGTGAGCTGAGTATTCTGCAACCGTGCTTAGCGCAAACTCATGAGTCGTCTTTTTATAACAGTTGGTGAGGGATAGTGGTCTTTCTCCCATTGTAATGTAATCTTGTTTTTCGAGAATAACAATATTACCACCTTTTCCGCTTCCTTGATTATGATATCATCACATGTCTGAAGTCTTAGTAGTACCTTACATTCATCATGGCTTAGATTGGAGGGTATTTTTGTGTGTGTGTGTTTGGTATCTGTTGATTTGAGTATGTCCTTGGTTACTGCCGTATGAAATGTATCAATCAAACTGCTCCGTTGTGATGGTGGAACGAAATTGGACGTTGATTTGAGATTAGTGTCAGCCATAGCAGTACTTTCAATTCCAAGTTCTTGTACAACCTGCTGGGTTGTCACCTGTGCTTTCCGTTCTAGAGACATTACCAAAAGTATATTGTGGAAATCTTTTATTGTAAGTGTACTGATTTCAGGATAAAATCTAGGATTCATTTGTGTCCAACTAGTATTATGAAAATATTTCTTCAATTTGGGTTTCCTTATGAATTTGTAGGTGTCAATTTGTATATTGGTCATGGCACAGTTAATAGTCGGTGCAAAAGAAAGACCTTTATTGAGTATTTGTAATTCATGTTCATCAAACTTGGTTTTGGACAGATTCATCACTAAGTTCACATCATGTCCTGCCTGGTGAACTGCCTCTCTTTCCTTGATTCTGGTCTGGTTCTGATCCCTGTTCTCCCTTCTTCTACTCCTTTGTGGTGTTCCCTTCCCTCTCTTTCCTCTATAGTGTGATACACACAATTGCAGAATACAATGATCTCATAATAAAATGGTACCAGATACAACTTCTAACAGATGAGGAAAAGGTGTTCCTCATTTCGGAGCATCCCAAAATTCCAGCAATATATTTCCTTCCCCAAATACACAAGATTTGTGAAACTCTACCTGAGGTACGCCCAATCGTCAATGGGAAGGGATGGCTTACAGAAAACATGTCGACCTTCATAGACGTGTTTTGAGACCCGAGGTTTACAAATGACCTCATACACGTCTTAGCTATTCTGTACCAAATACAATGGGACGCAAGCCTTATCTTAGCCACTATGGATGTTAAGGTGCTTTATACTCCTATAGACCACACGATAGCCGTAACTAATATTGAACATGTATTTAATGACAAAACTGCCCCCTTTATGTTACAAGTGGAAATGATTAAGGATTTCCCTGCATTCACTTTGGAATATAATATCTTTCTATTTAATGAAACCTTAAAAAAACAAAGGGAGTGGCCCTGGGTGCAGCTATGCCCCCCCACTCCCGTGGCCAACCTTTTTATGGGGGTTTGTGAACACACACATGGTTTCACTTTCCCTGATGCTGTCTGTAAATGCCACATCTGCCACAGATACATATACAACATTTTACTTATATGGAATGGGACAGAAGGAGAATGTATCCCATTTAATAACCATGAACTCATGAGGGTACTTTAAGATGATGTAACAGTATATGAGATGGATGAGGATGCAGATCCCACTCATACATCAATAATCACACTGACTCAGGAAGTTTGGCAAAATCACGGCTGTTTTAATACCACTTGTTAAAACAGGGAGTACAACTGACATCAACGAACGCCACACACCACAATCTCAATACATTTAATAAAAAACACAACTTTATACTAAAAATTCATCATAAGTGATGTCATACTAGGTGGCAAACTAAGAAAACTTACATGGGATTGCGGTCGGTCTACGGGGAACATCTAAGTATACTTTTTATGGGGTTTGGGGTTGTGATTGGGTCTCTAAGGACAACTAAGCCCACCCCAAGTGCAAGTCATCTTCCGTGTCAGACTAATATACAATGTTCTATTGACTTCTCAAACTATGGCTCTTCTTACTATATGGCCGTCTACAATTGGATGGCACGTTTGTACCCTCCTGGAATATTCCACTTGCTAGCAGCACGCAAGCTGGTACCCCAGGTGCTGGGGGGTTGGCCTGGTCATGCCTCCTCACCCAATTAGCACAACATCCATCATCACTCCTGCAGTCTGCCATTCAGTTAATATGTTTGAACTTTGCCTTGTGAAGGCTCACTGTGCCTGAGAATATGGCCTTATCTTCTTGTCTCGGTGTACCTCACCGCAAAGTCTATTTTCATCTGACCATGTGACTATAGACCACGTTTTGAGCTCCTCTGTTGCATTTAATATTATTAAATGAAGACATTTTGGCACTTCTTGTGTTTTTCGATTACACCTCACACAGGAGCTTGGCTTGCTTCTCACGTTCATGTATCTTCTCGAGTAGATAACCAGGCTCTCGGCAGCCCCGACTCTTGACACTGGGCCCGGCAAGCCTTCTTGAATCTTCCTTCGCCGTCAGCTATTCTATTCTGCTGCGCCACACTTCCAGCCCTTTCTTTCACGGGGTCCAGGTTTGCTAAAATGCATTGTGTAACATCCATATTCTATACATTCCTATATATATATACATTGGCGCATCGCTTGTAGTCTATTCACTGGCTTATGATTACTTTGTCTACTTGCGTTACTGCATCTGTAAATTTGTAAAAATGTTTTTGCATTTTCTTCAGTGCTTCTCCTGACGTGCAATCTTCATTTTGCTCCTGAAATGTTGCTTAATTCGCTACTTCATCATCAGATTCTATAAGGTCTATTGACTTTCCTCATTGGCATCTCTTCTGGGTGCGACTGTCATGCATGCGCCATGGGCACATCCATTTTTGCTCCATTTGGACTTTGCTACTTAATGATTATTGTCAACTAACTACGCATACCATAATGCACCTGGCCGCAAGCATTGTTTCCTGGCCGTTCCTATTGGATTTCTATGGAACTACACCCCCCAGAAGCCTTAGAGTCTGGTCCTGCTTCCACCAGCCCAGGAACAGAAAGGGAGGTGGCCGATTGCCTGCAGGTGTGATCCGCCAGGTGAAACCAATTGGCCTGCCTCTGTGCTGGGCTAGGCAGTATATAAGGCTGCTGTCTGCAGTGGCTCAGCCTCTTGCATTGAGAGTCCTTCCTCCACCTTTCGCGAGTGTCTTCGGATCCTTGTATGCTGTTTATCCTCATTCCTGCTTGGACCCTGCCTTACAGCTTGTTACACCCTGCTGCCTACAGCCCTAGCCTTTTGGGCTCCCTGCCTTGTTGCTTGCTCCACCCTGCTGCCTCCAGTCATAGCCTTCCAGGCTCCCTGCCTCTCAGCCCTGCTCCTCTGGGCTCTCCACACTGCAGCTGATCACGCTCTGCTGCCTTCCAGTCTCCGCCCTTGCCCTGCTGGGCTCTCCACATTGCAGCGGATCACGCTCTGCTGCCTTCCAGTCTCCGCCCTTGCCCTGCCGGGCTCTCCACATTGCAGCGGATCACGCTCTGCTGCCTTCCAGTCTCCGCCCTTGCCCTGCCGGGCTCTCCACATTGCAGCGGATCACGCTCTGCTGCCTTCCAGTCTCCGCCCTTGCCCTGCCGGGCTCTCCACATTGCAGCGGATCACGCTCTGCTGCCTTCCAGTCTCCGCCCTTGCCCTGCCGGGCTCTCCACATTGCAGCGGATCACGCTCTGCTGCCTTCCAGTCTCCGCCCTTGCCCTGCCGGGCTCTCCACATTGCAGCGGATCACGCTCTGCTGTCTTCCAGTCTTCGCCCTTGCCCTGCCGGGCTCTCCACATTGCAGCGTATCACGCTCTGCTGCTTTCCAGCCTTTGCCCTTGTCCTCTGGGCTCCCAGCTCTGCAGCCCTCCTCTCTCCGGCTGCCTTTTCCCTTGTCCTCTGGGCTCCCTGCTTGCAGCCTATCTCACACCGGCTGCCTTAGCCCTTGTCCTCTGGGCTCCCTGCTCTGCAGCCTCCTCTCTCCGGCTGCCTTTACCCTTGTCCTCTGGGCTCCCTGCTTGCAGCCTATCTCACACCGGCTGCCTTAGCCCTTGTCCTCAGGGCTCCCTGCTCTGCAGCCTGCCTCTCTCCGGCTGCCTTTGCCCTTGTCCTCTGGGCTCCCTGCTCTGCAGCCTTCCTCACTCCGGCTGCCGTAGCCCTTTTCCTCTGATATTTCTACCTTACCGTCCCACTCTTGTGGGCTTACTCCTTGCCTTCCTGCTCCTCTGAGCGCTCCACCTACCTTTCTGTCCTCTGCTATCATATCCTGTTACTCGACTTTCCCTTCCTATCCTTCTGCTAGTTTGCTATCATCTCCTTTCCTGGATTTGTCTGTTGTATCTTCTCTTGTACTGTTTGTAGACCCTTTGTACAGAGCTTGTCTGCTGGTTCCCATCAGTCAACCTCTGCCCCTTCCCTTGTCTCGTTTCAATATCACAGACACCCATAGCTGCTGTTCCAAGTTATGAGCAAACAGCGTGGGACTCTGTTATAGCAAACTGTGCAGAAGGCTAGAGTATTTCCAAGGTTCGTGGAATACTCTTTTCCTATTCTGCATACACCCCAAGAGGGTATTCACTCTATACCTTTTCCCTTGCTACTCTTCCCTATTCTTCACTCCCTTTCCTTTCCGCGGTGTGTGTTCCTATCTGTCCACTTTATTTCAACACCCAAACTCGTCTGGGTGTCTTGTGCCACTCGTATTAGAGTGCCATCCTTGACAGCGTCATGTCTGCTTCATGTGACATCACCAGTATTCTCTTTCATTCATTTTCACAGTTCTTCTGGAACTTCCTCCAGAAGACCATCATTTCTCCACAGATACATATAGGGTTTTCTCAATGGATACCTTGTTTTAAGGACTCTTCGCGGTATAGGTACCATTACTGGCCTTGCGCATGTCGCAATTTCAGGCTGCCTACATATAGGCAGGATGGGGGCAGGACTTCCGGTAGAGGTACTTGGCTCCTTCTCTAAACTCCCCCCTCTGGTTGACTCATCGATCACTCTTCCATCTGTCTTTACATCTCGAAATTCTCGTCTGATGAAGTGCTTCTTTGGAGTCTACATCTTTGTTACTCTTTTCATCAATATTCCAGGTGATATGACTGCACTGTCCATTCGGGTTGCAGTAGATCCATCCTCCCACATACTTCTTGTGGTTCTTCGGCTACAGGAACTTTGTTCCCTCAGGTGCATAAATACTGGCCTTTACATAGTCTCTGATTTCCTAATCCGTCAGCTATTTGGGTCCAAACCCAGACTCGACATCAATCATGATCTTTATTTCTGTTGCTTTCTTTGCTGTCTTCTTGCACTGTGTGATTATTATACTGACCGCACAGAATCCAAACATGATCATCACCAACAAGGCTCCAAGGAACTTAAAGCTATTCACCATTCATTGTGGAGCCCTTGAGAAGATTGACGCAAACCAGCTATCATCAGCAATGTCTTTCACTTCTTCTTCCATCTTGATATGCAAGTTTGTCAACATCATTATGGCCTCTGTCAAGGTCCCATTCTCTTCATCGTGAGAAGGTACTAATGTGCAACATGATTCTCCGATTTGGCACAAACACCTCCATCCATTGCTGTAATCATATCCAGGACATAGCTATTCTGAAGAGTCATCAGTCTTATGGCTCTCAGTTCTTCCTTGATAGCATTGAATCCCTTCATGGCAGTGTTGATCGTCTGCAGAAGCTCTCATCTGGTTATCTGCAACCATTTGACATTTTCCCTCATCTGGATCCATGGCAAGAAGATTGTGAGAACACTGCTAAAGTCTGACTGAACAACTTGTGTTCATATGGAATAGAATTAAAGGTTTCTATCGATTCAGCTGAGAAGTAATTCTCCCTCCTTGTTCAATTGAGGAATCCACTTGATATCTTCTTTCTCAGGTGAGCATCTGCTGTTGGAATCTGACCAATGTTTAGGTCATTCTTTTGGAATCACTAATGCTGGAACATGACCAAGTACTATAGAACACAGTCCTCCCCAGTCTCTGGGCAGCTTCATGTATGCTCAAAATCCACTGCATAGTAGTATCCATTATAACTACTATCCCAGCCTTCATTCCTGGTACAGTGAAGATTCCACTGCACTGCTGATTCTCTTCAACTTGTCTTGTGCCATTATTTCTGAAGCACACCTCTGCACTAGCCAGAGGCACTATCTGAAACAGGCCTCCTTTTTCTTCGCCCCATGTCAGCAACTTTGAATGCCTCGGCCATAGAGGTTTGTATACTTTTTCCACACGATCTGTAACTGGTTTGTGATGCCCAGTTACTGCGACAGTTCTGCATATAACTATGCCTTCTTCCAAGACATCTGGAGAAAGTATGGTTCCCCAGATTTGCATCTGTCCTCTTTCGTTGCATCTTCGTATTTCTTCACTAGTCTTTTCTTGGCAATTGATCTTCTTGTTCCCTTCATTCCAGGCTGCTTGTATCTTATCTCTTGTATGTGTTCTTTCTCTCATCTTCAAATCTAATCATCTTCTTCTCGAGCAGACCATTCTGTCACCCATACCAAGGATGCTGTTCAACCCGCGAACTGACCTCTTGTATGGCAGAGCGCAAGGTGAGTCAGGCAATGAGCTGTTTCTATAGCTTCGAAATCTTGGAATTCCCCATAACATAAGGTAGGAGAGCAAAGACATAGCAATCCGCCTCAGAGGTACTCTTTCCTACCTCCTTCATGTGTTGATACTTGTTGTTCCCCAAATGTGCTGTACTGTCTAGATTATTATCTAACACATAATAATGTTCTGTTGCAATTCTCCTGGGTCTCTTTCTTGTAAAATTAGTGTGTACATACTGATCATGGAGAATATCAAAAACAGACCTTCCTACAGGTGGAACCAAAGGAGCACTTGTCAGAGAAATATGTGACCTTACATTTGTCACTGGTGTAGGGATAATCAAATATGGCCTTGGCTTCCTACCGACATCTAATTCTGCATAGGTCACTGGAGAGGGGAGAATCAGAGGGACCCCTACCTTTCTGGAACCAACAAGGTAAGCAGCATGCATTAGAAGGAACAGAAAAAGAATAATAATTGCTGAGCACACATATATTATGCACCAATACATGAGAACCCACAACTGGCAACTCTCCGCACATCGTTGAGACTGCTCACTTTCTGGAAATGCATTATTCTCAATGGACCACATTGTGCCTTTGTACTACTTTTAAGGAAGGACACAACCTTTTTAATCAAGCAGCCTCGTTAGATGATCAGGTAGCTGCCGAATGTTCTCAATTATCGCTGCCAATAATCTTCTAATCGCAGGGCCGTTCTTAGGATCATGGACAAAAGGGTGCATGTCAGTGCTACGCCCAACAAGAGCAGGGTAAGTTCTGAGTATAAAAACAAAGACAGCGAGAAGGAGTCTATGGATATCAACACCAGAGAGAACCATTAATCTGACCAAAGAGAAACTCAGTAAGGAAAGAATCAGGGAACTGCTCCCTCTTCCAATCATCAAAGATAAAATCAAGATCTGACATTTTTAGCACATCAGTTCTTTCTAAATTCTAAATAGAGAGATTGCTGTGGCTCAAGAACGTTTACTTTCTTACTCCTGATAAAATATCTATAAAGAGTGTCCGGGGTAAGCCACAGTCCAAATGCACACTTGCATTTATTTAATCAGCAATCTTAGCGTCCTTCTTCCACGTCATCAATTGAGTCTGCATGTGCTGAACTGCTTCTTCTTGTCTTGCTTCCGAATCGGGTTTGTGGCTTGGCCAAGCATTGCTCCTTATACAATTCCTCACTGTTTTACCATTCTGGACCAAATTGTACATTGTTACCTGTTAAAACCCCCCGGACTTTACTGACTACATGACATTTGGACGACCCACTTCTTTCCCCGGATTTCAGTAAAAGTCAAAATTTGTTTGTGGGTTTGTGGCTTGGCCAAGCGTTGTTCCTTATACAATTCCACACTGTTTCACCATTCTGCACCAGATTTTGCATAGCTACCTGTTAGGACCCTCCAGACATTACTGGCTACATGACGTTTGGACACCCTTCCCCTTTCCCCGGATTTTCGCACCTTCACACATGAGGCGGTTGCCTGTAATCGGCGAAACATTAATGTGGTCATAGAAAGGCCATTCTCGACACGAAGAACAAAACTCAAGGTCCCCAAAGGACGCATGGTTTCGGAGATATTTGCACAGCAATCCACCACAGAGAACTGCACCATGCGAGGGTGAGGTGACAGGTGGTGAGAGAGTACAGAATGAGAATGTCCCAGTATGCAGCAGCACACCAACTCTTGCCTCCCCCAACATATTCTCCAAGCTATGTCAGCCAGCCACACATGCCCATTCTCAGTGCAGTTTACTTCAGGGTGCAAAGGACATCAAGTGATAAGCAAATAGGAACAGCAACCTACAGGATCATCGATTTTCAGCAGTTGATGAGAGTGTTGTCATGTCTGTCTACAGAACACTTTTGGAGAACGGGTACTTTTTGGTAATATCTTTTAAATTCTTCATATGTCTGTACGTGGTGCTGATGTATATCAGACTGCATAGGTATTGTACACAGGTTGGTTTTTGACTTCCCCTGGCAAACTGTGTTCCTGCAAGTGTGCAAGTAGACATATTGGATTGCTGTTTATTCTCTGCAAAGTACTGTGAAGGCATCGTGAAGCAGGCACAGACAACTGAATTCAAGTATTCTCTCTATACGTTTATTATTTAAAAAAGGGATGGAAACAGGCCTATCTTGCCCTAAACTAAGGCAGGATTTGCCTACCTAAAGAAAACTAAGACTAGTCTATTTAAGGATGTCCAAAGTAAAAATCTGTCTGTGTCAAAACCTACGCTTGCCCTCACTTCTATTTGTATGCAATGGGCAGGGATGTCAGCTTCAGAATCATAAGTGTTCAAATAATAAATCCAAGTTGTTTCCAGCTCTGGATTGGAAAGGATCTTCCTTCCCCACGATTCAAGATAGTTTGCAAGACACAAAGGGGTTTCCCTTCCCAAGACTCCAGCCAGCATAGTTCACAAAGCCCACAGTGGTCTCCCTTCCCCAAGGCTGTAAGTCTTTCAATAATTTCACAAAGTTCGAACCATCACTTCCAGTTCACACTGGGTTTCCTTCAGATTTACCCGCGTGCTCTGTTGCAGGTATTAACATTGGCTTTCTATTGGTGGCTGTCCTCGGTTTAGGCACAGTTGTTGTCCACCCATTACAGGTCATACAACAGATAGACCTAACTGGTTTCAGTTCACTTGCACGTTGCCACTGTTTCAGCTTCACAGTGAGATTTAGATCAGGCTAATTTCACTTCCTCTTGATGCTTTACTTTTACTTGTTGGTCACTTACGCAAATGGTAAAATTTCCCATTCTCTTGTGGATCTTGCCAATACTTGTTTCTCTCCCAACACACAAGTTTGCCACTCTTCATATGTTGCACTTTCCCAGATTCTCGTGGTTCTTGCCAATATTTGTTTCTCTCACAACATACAAGTTCTTTATGTAATTCATATGGCTCTGGACAATGTGTGTTTACTTAAAGTTCACAGTTCTTGAAGTTTCATAAGTTTTGACACAAAACTTATTTCATTCAAATCACTATTCAAAATGCTTAGTTTCATTCAGTTTGGTATTCAAAAGTGCTTATTTGTACGTGAAATTTCAATTGCACCTTTACTTTGCTTTATCTTATCAGGATACGGCTTTTCCCATGTTAACCTGGTTGCTTTCCCAGCCAGATTGATGCTTTTCCACTTTCTGCTATTTCTTCACACAGGCCACCTCGAATATGCCCCAGTGTCCCTTTCCCATTTTATGGGACTCACCGGTCTCCTATGGTGCCTTTGGTTTCTCTTGCAGTGAACCGTAGCTCCTGCATTGGTGAAGTCTGCTCTGCTTTTGCTTCCCCCAGCTCACTCCGGGCTTCCGCGTACGCCAGTTCTCCCAGTGTCTCGGGTAAGAGCTCTGGTAAACAACCTCCGGTTTGCCCACACTTGCAAATACCCCAGAGCTTCTCCTCTGCACTCCGCGTCCCTGCAGCCTGCTGCTTTCTTTCCACAGCTCTCGTCAGTGAGCCTCCTTGCTCCACCACACCAGCACTCACTCTTCCCTCTGCACGGCTTCCCAGGGAGATTGGGTCTGTTCACATCCACAGCCATAGTCAACACCGTTCTCCAGTTCTTCCATTATTGCAGGTATTTAAACATCCTGCCGAGATGCTTGGTTCTTTGGCAACTAAACCACACATTTTTGGTTCTAGAGTCTTTTGTCTCTTTCTATGGCTTCTTCCTCATCCCAGTACAAAAGTGGTGTGACTGTGAATGAATGCCAATGTGAATATAAGGATCTTACCTACAGTAGGCCACAAAAGTCTGTGGGATTGAGGGGACATTTTGTGAGAAAAAAGGGGGATACCATGTCCCATCTAAGGGTACCGAGTCTCCTACCTCCGAGTCTCCTCTGCCCAAATGATCCTCCCTCGCATATCCACCCATAGGGACAGGATTCAATAGTGACAGGCATTCCCTGGCTACCAGGGGGGAGGATATATTGGTGGAAGAAGTGAGAATGCCCTCAGATTCCTCATAGTACATTCATAGGTTTGATTTATGTACTGGACTAGCACACAGGCTGGGTTCATATGAGTATGATGGTGCAGGCAATGGAGGTGCTGATGGCACTCTAGATGCCACATAATCATGTGATGTGCTTTCTGATGTGCAACAGTAATGCTGTTTCTGAAAGTGACGATATACAGGTGTGCTTATTTCTCTGAAAGAATATTTGTGCATGTGACATTTTTATTAAATAATGCGATATTTTATACAACCATATCATTGTTTATCAGACAAATAAATGATGAGGTTGCAATCTTGATGCAATACTAGCTATAGGAGAGCAGGAACACCCTTGTGAGGGTAATTTTTGGGTTAGTAACCCTGGACAATTGCCTTCGTTCATCCGTACATTTTTGCCAGATGTTGAGCCCATCGTGTTTGGCAAATAAAGTCTGATTCTAATACCTGCAGTTTCAAAGCACTATTTGAAAAAAAAAATACATAATTTGTCCACCTTTCAATTGAGCATAATGTCGTTCATGTAATCTGCACTCGACTCTAGGGCACATACAATATTTGAACTACCATTTGGATCATAAAACCTCATTTACAAATTAATAATTAAGCACGTTTGAGATCCCCATTTGTTTACCTTTAAATGTCACACAGTTACATTGCGTGAACAGTATGGGGAATGCACAGTGGATTAATGACATGTGCCCGCTTAATCCATGCTGCGTCCCCGTGTATTATAAAGATAGACAGTATTGTCAGACAAGCTTGCCCTCTGTCCCTTTGAAATAATGGCTGTGGCACCAGTGCAATTACAAAATGCTAATGAACCTGCCATCTGTCTTAATGACTGGAGCATCCCCAGGTTGGGTTTACACGAGATCCATCTTCTATGCAAATTCTGACATACTCACTTTGTAAATACATTGCAGGGAGTCAGTAGGGCATTCGTTTACCGTTCAGGAAACAGGCTCTTAGTGCATGGCAGTGATTTCTCATTTTAGCAACAGAGCTAAGGAAGGTATGCAACAATGTTGTTGAATCATCGGAAAGGACATGGTATGACTGTATTGTATCATATTGTAGTTGTCATGTATGTAACCATCTCAACGCACTTTGTGTTTGGAGCACCCTCGGGGACCAAAGTCCAGGTATGGGAACATTCTCAGAAAAGGCTTAAATTGTGTGTGTGCGTTTGGCCAAGATTAGGAATTAGATGGACTGCCTAGGCTCCAGTAAGCAACCGAAGAGATCAAGCATGTGGGTAGGTGCTGATGGAGGGCTCGACATAGTGCTAGGTTGTCGTTGTCTTCTAATGGCAGAGGTTTTAATGCAAGTCAGGTGAAAGGTGAAGCTGTTCCATGCCCAGCTACACCACATTTGTCGTAGTAGCTGCATTGTAAAGTGTGTGGATGGGAAGACATGTCTGCGGCAGATGTCATCCGAAGTGGTGTGTTTTATACATACCTTAAGCTCTGATGGAGCTTATCTTTGATGTCAATGTGTCATCCGATTGTGGGGGAAAAAAATAATTTACCCTCATAGACTCTTCTCGGCACTATGGACAGGCTACCCTCAAGACTACTAAGCGCAATAGACTGACTCTCCTAAAACTTCTTCCAGGTGAGAAAGACAGGCTACCATATGATCTATGGTAGCCTGTCTATGATCTAGGATAATAGAATTCTCTAAACACAAAAGGATACCTTTATAGTCTTACTCCATATCTTTCAAGCTCTATAAACGCTACCAACTAATGCAATGTCAAGGATACCTGCACAGAGGCGTTGCTAGGGGGGGGCTGAGGGGGCTATAGCCCCGGATCTTTTGGCTGTAGCCCCGGATAGAAGCTCAGGAGCTACAGCCAAAAGACTAGCTAGCCCCAACTCCTGACAGCCTGGACATTAGTTTAGCCCCGGGTCTTTTCCAGACCTAGCCACTCCCCTGTACCTGCATATAACCACTTTGGGTTACAATACCTAACTTAAGGATCTTTATGTTAGATGGGGGTTACCAACATAGATCTTCACGTGTAGAGGGCGGGCTAACATCGTAAGGCACAGCACATGATGTCCACTCCCAGATCCGTCCAACTAATACAGTTTTTCTAAGTGAAATACGAGTGCCATCCTTCAGAGCTCTTCAAGTGCAATAGGTGTTCTATTTCTTCTAAATGCAGTGCATGTACTGACATTCACAATTGTTTAAGAGCAGTACAGATGTTAGCGTTCACAATTCTTCATGTGTAATGTGTGTATCAACCTACTCAAACTCCTTCTAACTGCAATACAGTTGCTAGCCCACACAATTACTTCTAGGTGCAACTCAATTTCCAGCCTTAACAGTTCATCAGGTACAAAACAAGTGCTAGACATACCCAGATTCTTCTAAGTACACTGCTGGAGCTAACCCACCCAATTGTCTCACAGTGTAAAACAGGAGCTAATCCTTGCAGTTTTCTAAATGCAATGAATGTGCTAACCTAAAACAAGTTTCTAAGCGCAATAGGTGTGATGACCTACGCATGTCTACCAAGTGCAGTACATGTTGACTTTCACAAATTGCTCCATGTGCAACACATGTGTTAACTTACATGCACTAGTCTTCCAAGTGCAATACCAGGCTACCAGCATATCTAAATGCAAGCCCATGGCTATCTTCACCGGTACTGAAGACTAAAGGCGGGCTAACATCAAGAATCTGGCAGGGCCAATACCAAGTCTAGCGGCAGTGGTAAGCTATCCTGACAAATCTTTAAGCACAACAGGGGCAATCCTTATACATCTTTAAGGTGCAACAAACAGTCTGTGCTCAAAGGATTTCAGGCACATTGGGCCGGTTCTCCATATGATCTTCTGATTGCTGAGGGTAGGATTTCATCCTAAACATCCACATAAATGGACAGGCTAATGAAAGATTTCAACACCCTTCCAACCCACCCCCTAAATCCATCTAAGTGCAACATGTTTCCTACCATCAACAACCCAACAAAGTGCGTTACATTTCCTACCCCAACAATACATCTAGTTGTGACACATTTCCTACTCCCAAGGGCCATACTATAGAAAACTTCGGATTGGTGCAAGTGCACTAAGCACTAGGGCAAAAACATTTCTTGTGCAAAATGCATATTTTTCAAAGCATTTTCTAACCAGGGCAAAAGACTAGGACTAACATTAAGCTGATAGAAAAATCCATTGGCATAATATGTCTTTTTTTACACAAAGGCAATTTTTACATTAGTTTCTAATAAACTTGCACCGGTGCAATCTTTCTGTAAATCACACAAGCAGCAAATTCAATTAGCATTGGCCTAGTGTAAAAAATATATATTGGAACTGATTTATAAAAAGGTTTTTCAATGGGAAAATGAGGCCCATTATTTCAATGCATTTTTGTATTAGGCCATGCAAGGGTCTGCAGACTGTGACTCTCCAGGATCTATCACCATTGACTGTGCTGGCTAGGGCTGATGGAAGTTGTAGTTCAAAACATTGGGGGGAATCAAAGGTTGCAGACCCCTGTATGAGGGCAAAGCACTATTACTTGGTCAAACAGTACCCGTGTGTGGAAATTAATTGAAAGAATATGTTTTTTTGCAGAAGGGCAGATTTTTCCTTAGCATTTAACCTATGGGGAATATTACAGAAATTGTGCACTGGTGCAAGAACAATTAACACTAATGCTGAAAATGCCCCAGTGAAACAAAACAAAATATATTTTCCGCAGTCCTTTACCCTGGTGCAAACATGCAATCAAAGAATATGTATTTGGCACGGCCCTATTCCTATTTGCACTTGCTCTGAAATTGAAGTTGATATGCATCAAACAAATGAGTATTTTTCGAGGGACCATATTGACATCCTATACTGCTGTTGAGAGAAGACTCTTTTGAGGTTGACAATCAAGTAAGTACAAGGAAAACAGTTGTCCCCAAACCTGTTAGCAAAACTCATTACTTTTCAAAATGGTGTTGTAACCAGCACAAGCACAAAAACAGTGAGGGGCTCATTATGAGTTTGGCGGTATTAATAGAGCTAATGACACTAAAGTAAATTGTGTTTTATTCACTCCCCTTTCATTGGTGATTTTCACTATTGCAGCATGTGGTAATACCACCTTCACCATTATCACCATTGGAAGTGGCCTCCATTCACAAGCATGTGTTTTTTATGCCCTATGGATTTCCAAACACGTAATCCGGTGCACTGGTTGGGCTTTATTACGAGATTGACGGTATCCTGATGGTAGAGTCGCCAGAATGCCAGCAAATGGAGATACCTGTCACGCAACAGCAACAGCAACAACCCTTACTTCCACCCACACCTACCTTGAGACGACGCCACATGGATGGCCTGGCCCAGCGTCAGCAGAGGTGTGGGCTGCCTTCAGGTTCCGTGGCGCCGGACCGCGGGGTTTGAGGGTCGCTGTTGACATCTGCGGCTTGATGCCGCACAGCAGCTCTGACATCACAGCACTTAGGGCAACGATATAGATGGAGGCTGCCATGGCGCTTATGGTCCCGGTGGATCTTCCAACATCCTGGCCGCTCACGTGACCATGCGCATAGTATTACAAACTACACTTATGCACGGGTCACGTGATGTGTGCCAGGGCCAATCAGGAGCAGTTTTCACGTGATCACATGACCAGGAAACACAAAATATAAGCAACACCCACTTTTAGGCATACGCTTCTCAGCTGTTTTCACGGCGTGTTGCCCATTACTGCTCCTGAGCTACGATCCGGCTACCTTGTATTTTGCACCCTGTTTCAGATTTTGGACTGATTTGGTTTGCCCTTCTGCATTTGAAATCCTGGTATTGTTTTCTTCACGGTTTTTGGAACTCTGGACTTGGTTATTGGACTGTTTCTGCTAAACCCTTGGATTTGGTGAATTTGGACACTATTTGGACATTGGACTTTCATGAACCACAGCATCTGTCAACACTACTCTGTACTCCAGAATCAAGAATCCATAGGTGGGCCCTGGTTGAATCTTTCCACCTCCCAGGGAGGGACATCTAGGTATTTTAACCACATCGGTCTTCCCTCAGGTAGGAGTCAACAGTCCTTCTAGTGTTACAGTTTCTGTACTGGCGGTATTGTCTTGTATAACCCTATCCCTTTCTTGCAGCCACCTGGGATCTGTGTTCCTGTCCCCACCACAGTGTGGGCTCAATAATCAGTCAGCGAGTTGTTATCTATCTCTCTGACTGGTACTTGGGATACCTAACTTCATGGAGCTCAGATCTTGACAATACCGTTTCTGGCACTCAGTCGGCCGGATTCCGAGAGCCGGTATGATGGTTGAAATCTTGATTTATGGTGTACTATAGGACTCCATGAGGGGATTTGCCATCATTATGAGGGTTTTTTTGCTGGTAGGGCACCAGGCTTACCGCCAGCATTTCGCTGAAGGATACCCAGGTGCCCCACTAGCAAACCCGTAGTCGGGTGTTCTGGTAAAGTCCCGGTATCCACGAATATCAGCACTTTTTTACAAGACCACTTGACACGTAATGAGGCCCAAGTGTTTGGAAATAACACAAGGAAGTTTTAACTTTCCTAAAACATGGATACTTGAATTAGAGTATTTCCAGTTGTGGGCCCCACCTGTTCTTAAGAGATTATTATGTTGTGTGAGGTAGGTAAGCTGCAGTCATCAGTTTAGCCTTGCTTATCAGAAATTGTTTTATCACTGCACACGAAAGCAAAGGCAGCCACATTACCTACCCGCTTACGACATTGTTTTACCATCTTCTAACATTGAGACAGATATCAACCAATTAAACCAATTGTATGGCCCGGGGGAGTGACAAGAAGAACAGGAAAGACCATATGCAAATCAGGATTGGCCAAACCCCAAAAGGGGCAGTCCAGCCCGAACTGCTAGGTCATGTCCCTTCTGCACAAGACCATAAGCATCCCCAGACACGTGTCAGCCTTGTAGGGCATCATCATTGAAGAGTAGCTTGGGTCTCTAGGGCCACAGGCTCGGGACACACGTCTGGGCATTCCCGTCCCACTCGGGGTGACTTAAGCAAAAGAAAAAGGTGATGGCTGCAAGGTTTTTAATTGATCATAACCACAGGCACAGCTCTGGGCAACCCTCCAGACCATCGTTTTTCAGCCTGCTAAGCCCTTACAGAAGGGGAAAGATCATATGAACATCAGGATTGGCCCCATACCAAAAAGGCCAGTCCAGCCCGAACGTCTAGGTCGCATCCCTTCTGCATGAGACCACATGCATCCCCAGACATGTTTTGGCCTTGTTGGGCATCATCAGTGAGTAGTAGCTTGGGTCTCTAGGTGACATTGTGCTCCTCCATTGAACAGTTTCTGGGTCATAGGAACCAGTATGGCTCGTAATTTCTGTATGGCCCAGAAATTGGCCATTGAAAAGGGCAGCCGGTCACTGCTGGCGGTAAGTCTGTCAGCGCAGTGCTGCCTCTTAGCACAGTAGCATTGTGTGGAGAGTCCCACATCCCACCCAAACCAGTATGTTTTGCTCAGGCCACCCTATGCCTGGACACACTGAATCCCCTAAACCCCTCATCCCTCTGTTTTGCCTAATTAAGGGGGGGGGGGCAGATGGCTTCACCGATTAACAAATACAATCTTTTCCGGGCTGCACATGGCAGATTCTGACTGGCCTCTATACCATGACCATCCCCGCCCATCACTCACTCATCTTGCTGGGCTGCACAGGGAAGATGTGACCCCGCTGGAATGTAAGCCCCTCCCTCAGCTCTCTCCTCATCACGTTGTAGATGGCTGCTGGGATCTAACCAGTTTCTAGATGCCACTGTTGGCAGATTGTCTTCTTTGAACCCACTTAAACCTCAAAGACAGGATATAATAGCTTCATAGACCATGCCATCTGGCCATACTGGGAGTTATGGAGCCATAAACCTCATAAAATGCCAATGCTGCACTCCGGCATTTAACTTCAGGGCCCATACGACCAATACAGCTCACAGGCTAGGTCGATAAAGATTCATTAAGATTTCCATACAGGACCCCCTGATGTTCTGTTAGTCTAATTGCAAGGCAGAAAAAAGTGGGCCTGCCACGAGGTGTGCTGCTATGGCAGGAGTCATACACCAGCCCATGGTCACCCACAGTAACACTGCCGCTGCGTTGGATAAAGCAAATTTTCCATGTTTTACTTTTAATACTACAGACAGTAATAGCTCCTGTCCATTGCCTCACATGGCACCGCCTCTGCATTCAGTCTAATGTTAATGACTATAGAGAAATGGTGAGCGATTTGGCTCGTCAATTTGAGGGCAGACTGACTGCTATCAACTCAAGCACGGTTTCCACTGCCGTTATAGAAGATCCCACAACCGCAAATGTATCTTTCAATTCTGCTCCCAAATCTTGCCCACATAAGACTTTTGGGTTAGGCAAGAAGACAGCGGTAGTACCCCCCAAGCCTTTGACTAAAATCACAGACTTTTAACTACCATCTGTAAATCTGACTTCAGCGCCAATTCTGTTTTGTTGGATCTCAACGATCAGCTAATGGCAGAGCTGACAGCTTGGGTACCATGCCTGCGATTAAAAGTCATTGGGCCTCATTACGACCCAGGCGGTAAGGGGTTTACGGCAGCGTAAACAGCGCCGACCCTTACCGCCTGATTACGAGGTCCCTTAGCGCCATGGAGGTTTTAACACCTGCTTTTAGCAGGTGTTAAAATCCATGGCGCTAAGGGACCTTGTTGTTAATTACGCCACCGTAATTTACGGTGGCGTAATTAACGCCTTCCCCACTCCCATTATGCCCTATGGGGCAAAAATGGGAATGGGGAAGGGTAAATGGGGATTGGGGACTTACCGCCCCGCCAAGGTCGGAATGGGGCGGTAAGTCCGCCAACCACCATGGCGGAATTGCAACCTTAGCGCCATGGACCATGGTGCTAATAGCACCATGGTCCTCCGCCAAGGTCGTAATGAGGGCCATTGAGACCTTCTCAGTAGCCTTAAGTGGGGAGATTGGCTCTACGTCAGCTGGTGGTGAGTCCCCTCTTGAATGCTTGGACGGCAATGTGGTTGGTCAGGGTTGGGATTGTGCGGGTCCCCCTACTGAGGTCGATCCTCCTGCCTTCAAAACTAAAATCAAGAATGGAATGGGTGTGGAATCTTCCCTTACTGCAGCATCTGCTCTGATATCACACCTAACCATCTAGTGGCAGTAGTGGCAGGAGTATACCCTAAAACAATTTTGAAAGATTTCAACTTGTCCTTCAATTTTGGTGCAATCAGGAATGCCCCCAAGGACTATGTTGGTTCGCCATCTGATGGAGCATTTTCTGATACACCTAATGTATTCAATTCTTCACAGCTTAGTGGCCACAGTACTCTTAGTACCACTAGCTGCCACTCAGCCACTATGTTTGGAATTCTTGAGAATTCTCTGTCCATTCTCATTACTCATTCTAATGATATTTTGAAGCATCTAAAACAACAGGACTTGGTAACACGTAAACATACCAACATTCTCAGCCAACTGCAGATTACCCTAAGAGGCCATTCCAGTTGTCTTTCCAAAATAGGAGCTGACATTGAATTGTTGACACCTCTACATAAGAATATGCATAAGCCCTCAGCTCCTCTCAATGCTCCATCAATGATGCAGGAGAGGCTTATCTTGGCAGGAGAGTGAGTTGCTCGGCAACTACAGAAAAAAGGAGGGTCATTTGTCAGGCAGAAGGTATGCTGACAGAAATCCGTAGCAAAGGGCCAAAAGTTGTTCCCTATCCTGCTACAGTCTCTGGCCTTGAGTGTGTTCTCCCTGATACCTGCGTAGATGGCTGCCTCTACAGGGGGATTACTGTCATGCGACGTGAGACAAACTTTATGCCCAAGGAATCCCTGGAAGCCACAGGTAATGATGACACTTCTGTCAAGAGAGGACAGGAAGCAATCGGTGAAAGGGCCATTGCGATGATAATGCAGGAAGTATCGGATAAAGTCATCACAAAGGGTGCAGCGGCGCAGGCACAGACTGAAAAATGTAATGACTGTGCAATACAAACATCATTCCTTATCGACAGTATGATCACTATGGCAGATGGAAACCATTTGACGATGAAGATTATTACCTCAGGCCCGACTAGCATTGCAGCACCGAAGGCGGGCAAACACCAATGCAAATCGGCCCCCATATACAATCTGAGACCACTGTTCAACCCCCACAATCTCCACTACTCCTCATCCGCATAGGTCTGCTATTTCTCATTCAACTGGTAACCTCACTACCTCGGCCGCCGCACATACCTTTTTCGACGATTAACGGTTAGTCCTTCTCTCCCAGTTTCCAATTGCTGTATTGGGAATACTGAAAAGACTGTTGAAATTGGAAATACAAAGAGTTCTACAAATCAGAAGCCTCTTTTGTAAAGATTGACACGATTACTTGAATCATGCGCAGGTTGTAGAATTATTTCACTCCGTTATTCAGTTACATATCATTGTCAGCGGTGATATCAGAACGGTAAACCAATGTAAAGATGAAGAATATGTCACATTTTTGGTCTATTTTTTTTCAGAAGGGCTTATTGAGCACGTTGCTGATTACACTCAACTCTTTTTCAGAACAGGATATGAATATAATGTAGCGAACAGAACAACATTTCCCATCTTGGACTTCAGTGGCAGCGCAACCAGAAGGCGTAATACAGAAGTTAATGCACTGGAAGTTGGTCTCCGATCTTATGCTTCCTCTTGTCTTCAGTCAACTCCATCGGTTGCTCCCATGAATTTCTCTAGAACTCTGAAGGGTCGTGGTGGTGGAAATTCTGGGTCATCAGATGATGCCGATCACTGGGAATTGTTAGCAGGGATTGTCAGTCAGAGGAGAGGACAGGGTTCCTAACAGTACTTTTTTCTTCTTCAGCTGGAACACCAGGAGGCACCAGTATTTATGAGTACAGGATGGGCTATTTGGTCATATTGACTGTTTTAATATGATTGCATTGCAGGAAACTTGCCTTGTGGATTCTCTAGTCTTGAAGTGGGCAACTATTCAAAAAAGTGTGGCTAATGGGAAAACAGGCAGGCCCAAAGGAGGCCTTCTTTTAGGTGTTAAAAAGGCTCTAATACTGACTGAAATTCATTTTGATTCTCCTAACATTTTAGTGGGTAGGATGATCACTTCTGATGTCACTGGGACTAAAGACATTGTTTTGGTTAATGTTTATGATCCCACTTACGCTGCAGCCCATGCTGCTGTTCTGAAAATATATGAGGGATGGTTTAACTCAGCTGATAGTGCTTCACCTATTGTCCTGTGTGGTGATTTCAACTCAAGAATACCTCATATCCGTTGCCTTGAGTTAGAAGTGAATTGTACTTATTCATCTGGTTCAGTATCTGAATCCAGGCTTGATTGCCTCTGCTCTCGTGGCATTGGCTGTGCAATGTCGCTCTACTCAAAAGGGTTTTCCATGATGATTGGAGCACGTCCTTCAGATGGCCCTCTCCAGTTCAAGCGGACTTCCATCAAAAGCTTCAGCATAATTGACTATGTTTTTGTGGCAAATGAACCCTCTATCATAACTAACGTGTGCACACACCATCACACAGAGAGCGATCATCTACCCATTATTCTGAGCTTGACAGCCCATTATTGGAGACCACATGACTGGTACGATCATGGTTAACAAAGCATTGACCCGAGTGATGTGGTCATCTGCAAACATAGGGACTGCAGCAGTCATTGCCCACAAGGTATTCAGCAAATCCCTCCACTTCTTTTAAATTGGCAGCAGGTTTCCTCTGCAATAATTAAATATGGCGAGTGTATAGCACTAATTAATGCAAGCACTTTTCTGAAAATTGCTGGAAACCACAGGAAGGCAACTAGACCGAATACAATTTACAAACACGGTTACAACAAGATAATTAGGGATAAAATAAATCTACCCAGAGAGAACTAGGAAGACTGGCCAACACTGCTCCCACCAAGCTCAATACGCCATTGGCCGAGGGTTGATTCGAGCCAAATAAACTAAATGGCTTCGATCACACAGCTATTGGAAAGAGCGCCAACAGTGGAAAGACTTGGTCATAACATCACAATCTCCCGAATGACTCCCGTAAATTCTGGCACATTATCAATGGCGATAACTTCAGTCACTCAGACATTAATGGACTCTCTGAAACCGTGTGGGTAGCATATATCACTTCACTCTCGTGGTACTCATCTGGATCAAACACGCATTGCTAATCCGCTCGGGGTATGGGAGTTTAAAAAGAACAAGGCTGAAGTTGCCAGATTAATCAATGCAAGTAAGTCAGCCCGGGCCCCCGGCTCAGATGGCTTGTGCAACTTGCTGATTAAGGAAGACGCCCCTTTGTGGGCTGGCGTTTTGAATCACCTCTTTTCCTGTTTTGCTGTCAGCCAAACTCTTCCTCAATCATGGCATGAAAGCATTCTAGTCCCAGTACACAAGAAAGGATCCCATGCTGACCCTCGCAATTACCGGCTCTGACTATGCTAGATGTTCCAGTAAACATATTTGTCAGGGTCCTTCTTGAGAAATTGACTTGTTGGGCCGAGGATGCAAACATCATTCCCTGGAACCAACCTGGTTACAGGAAAGGATGCAGCACTACAATCAATGCACTAGCATTGACTACTACTATTCAGCAATCATGGCAGACACGGAAATGCCAGGTTTATGTTACTTTTATCGACTATAGTGCCACATTCGATACAGTCAACCGTGGAAAGTTGTAGCAGAAATTAACAAGTTGGGGGATACCAGCTGGTCTACTTAGCATGATAATGATGTTGCATGATGAGATGAAGGTCAAAGTATGGCTAGAGGGCAATGGTGGAACCTCAGGTTGAATTAACACACATTGGGCTTAAGCAAGGGTGCATTCAAACTACACCTTGTGGATATGGGGAGGGCCTGGGTTGCCCTGAAGTCTATTCCCCCTAAATTTGGAGTTGAAGTATTGCAATGAATGGGTTATGCTGACGACATTGAACTTCTGGATCTTACCCCTGGAGGATTCCAAACAACACTTGATAATCTTAACACATACTTGCTGGCTAACTCACTTAAGGTGAATATCGCTGAAACGAAGATCATGGGTCTAATTTTCAATCCAAATTAGCAGTATTGGTTGGAATCTGCTTGGAGTTCCCATTGAAGTAGTCTACTGAGTACAGATATCTTGGAATAATTTTTAACTCCAGGTTTACGAGCGTCAGTCACCTGAATGAACACAAAGTATGTGCAGCACAAACACTAGGGGGGATATCCTCCCTTGCTCGTTAATGGAAGTGGTTACTCTGAATGCACCTTGGTCAAATTGTGTGCTGCAAATAGTTTACCTATTATTACCTAGACAGCAGAGACATGGGCATTGGATTCACTTGAGATTATCTCAAAATTTGAAATTTCGATTTTAAAAAGGATTTTCAGATTACCCTAGGTTTCGCCAGAAATGTTTCTTTTGGAGTATGATATTGTCCCCGCTAGAGAACATATTCTGCTAAATTGCTTGGTACTGTATTGGAAAATCTTTACACACTCAGAGAAACACACTTATGGGGTTGTTATCTGAGGTGTTTATTACTAAAATTTCCCACATGAAGTCAAGCACCCTTGGTTTAATCAGGGGAATAGCTGAAACATGGTCAAAAAGATCTGAGAGTGACCCCCTTGTAATTAATTTGAATCCTTATAAAATAATGTTGAGAGAAACACTTAAGGCCTATAAACATGACCAGCTAATAGTCAACGTGGCTACTAGATCTTCTGCTGAATTGTTTATTCCATATATATCTGACAGATTGTTTGTTCCCTCTTATAGTCAGAATTGTATTGGTAACCATCTGATATGGGATAATAAGCGTTTAAAATTCAATGCAGTTAAAACCTATGAGATCACAGGGGGATGGCTCAAGATCCCTAGGAGCAGTAGATTTTGCTGCTTCTGTGGGTAGTCTCAATTGGAATACGTTTGCCATCTACTCTTTGTGTGTCATGCAATTGCTGATTTACAAGCAAAGATGATCAGAAGGACTGGTTATGATATGTCGGCCTCAGTGCATTCCCTTTGGAAACACTTCATGCCAGGAACAAGTGAGGAGTGTATTATTTATTTCACCTTATTGTGAGAAAAGTTCTTTGAGATAATGATGATTTTAGCTGCATAATTTGGTCACATATTTTTCTGATCAGTTGATTTTAATTGTATTTGGAAAGAATTTAGAGAATATTGATCTTAAAGGTGTAATATGGTTTTTGTTTTGAAATAATGATTGATGAAAATATGAAACGAAATGTATTTAAAGATATTAATTTAACTGTATAATACTAAATAAATAAAAATAAAGAAAGTAGAGCCTTAACTTGGCTGTTGGTATCTAAGGAAATTCTTTCTCTTTAATCTATGTCATTCATGTACAAGTTTGGACTCACATATACATCTTCTTACCAGCAAGGATTTTGTCAAATATGTGGGCAGCTAGTTGGATTTGGAACAACTATAATAATAATTTGTATTATTATTATAATAATAATAATTATTATTAATATTATTAAGCATGGAACTAGCTTTGAGAAGCAAAAGAGCACTTTGCAGAGGTATACACCATTACAGATAGATAACAGATCACTTTATAGAGGTGTACAACATTACAGATACATAGCAGAGTGCTTTTCAGTGGTAACAACAGAATAGATATAAAGCAGGGGTATGATACATGAGGGGACAGAGGAGGGGTACAGCTGTACTGGGTGGAGGGAAGGAGAGGGGCCAGTGGCATTTAGCTAATCAAGTGGCACGAGAGGCGACATGATGTCCTTGGTGTTGAGGAGAAGAACATTTTTGAGGAGGTGGGTCTTGAGTTATTTTCTGAATTGTAGTAGTGTGAGGGAAAGTCTGATGCCAATGGGGAGCAGGTTCCATATTACTGGGGCGTAGTCATAGAAGGATTGTTTTATGGCCCTTTCCTTTTTTTGCAGCAGCGGATTTCAAGGTCACATGTGTCCTGGCTTCTGGTGATGCGCTGTGCACCGGAGATAAGAACATTTCTCTGCATGGTAGCTGGGTTACTTGAAGGGTGACTGCCTTATTGATGATGCAGCAAGACTCAAATTTGTGTGTGCATTGGGAGTCAGTGAAGGTCTATGAGGGCCGGGCTGATGTGGTCATATCTGCATAGACCCTTGATGAGGTATGCAGCAGTGTGTAGGACACTTCTCAGGGGCATAAAGAGGATGAAAGGTGCATATTTCAATGAGTGCATTCCTCCCATGTAGGTGGGATAGAACTAGTGCTTGAACGGTGGATCTAAAGCTGTCCACAGGGAGGAAGGACTTGACCTTTCACAATAGGGAGAGCTGACATCAAGCTGCCTGTGTTTTCTTAGCTATGTGTGTCTTTTGAAGGAGAGGTGTTTGTTGATTTGGAACCCAAGGGACTTGGCGCAGGAAGTGAGCTCAGGTGAAACTCACTCTGAGTTCCTGGTTGATAGCCAGGTCTGTATGTCTGGGTGTTCAGTGCTGTTGGTGAGGAGTAGGAATTCAGACTTGGAGGGGTTGAGCTTCAAGTATGCAGTGAACATCCAAGACTGGATCAGTGAAAGGCAGGTTATGAGCTTATAGATGTCGTTGATGGAGTTGATCTTGAGGTACGGCTGTTTGTTGTTGGCATATTGGTGGATGTGTATGTTGTGTTTGGCTAGGAGGGCTTTCAGTGGCTGCATGTATAGATTGACAATCACTGGGGAGACGATGGAACCTTGCGGTTTCCACAGGTGATGGGTAGCATTGGAGTACATCTGAACAAAACGCTTGCGGTTTGCGAGGTAAGACTTGAACCAGCATAGGCCTGGGTTGCTGATCCCCATGCACTGATGTACGGTGTCCATAAGCACTTGGTTGAACACCCTACTGTGTCAAAAGCAGTCGAGAGGTCGAGTAGAACCAGGAGGCAGAGATGGCCATTGTCAAGGATGTTGAGGGCGTCTTCGATCACCTATATGGTTGCTGTCTCTGTGCTTTATCTGGGTCTGAATATTGATTGGTAAGTTTGAAGGAGATTGTTAGTTTTGATGTGGTGCTGCAGTAGCGTGGCTACCGCTTTCTCAATGATCTTACCTAGGAAGGGAAGATGGGTGATGGGGTGATAGTTACCTGGGTTTTTGGGATCCAGAGTGGGTTTCTTTAGTAGAGGGATGATTTGTCCTTTTTTATGGTGGATGGGAAGGTGCTTTGAGTTAATGGAGCTATTGATGATCTCCAGGTAGGGAAGGAGAGATTCTGCGGGGAGGGTCTTGAGGATGGATGCTGGGAGGATGGCATCTGTATACAATGTGGCTTTGAGGGCGGCCGGGGTTTCTACCAAGCCCTCTGTGTGACTGTCTTGAATGTTGTTCAGGGAGTGGGGATATTGCGAGGAGGGACGTGAGGTGCATCTGTGGATGCAGAGCTGGCAATTATGTGCTGGTGAATCTTGCTGATTTTGTTGAAGAAGGTGTTGGTGGTGGTGGATTTTTTCAATGGAGTGTGGTATGGCGGGTTGGGTAGAGGGTTGAAGCACTGCTTGACCACTTTGAAGAGGGCTCTGCTTTTGTTGTTGGCTTCTGCTAAGGCATTCTGATAGTAGGAGGCATTGGCTGTGTTGCTTAGTTGTTGGCGGATTGCTCGGAGTTCGTTGAGGAGCACTAGGTTGGATGCAGTCCTGGTGCGGCATCAGGTATTCTCTTGTTTCCTGATTTCCTGATGACTTTATTGCTGAGGATGAGTTATCGCGTGTACCAGCGAGCTGACTGTTTCTATTTTCAGGTGCATTGTTTCAGAGGTGCGCATTGGTCGATGGAGTCAGAGCTGGTGGAGTTCAGTGCTTCCAGTAGAGAGTTGCAGTTGGGTTGGGGGTGTTTGGTCCATGTAAGGTGTAGGTTGGTGAGGTCTTCTGTGAGGGCTTCCACTGGCAATTTCTTGAAGGACCTGAATGTTTGTCTGCTGGGTTTCTGCTGGGAGTGCTTGACTGGGGTGGTGTGCAGGAGGTTGAAAAACACAGATAGATGGTCAGACCAGTCAAGTGAGGGAGAGGAGAGCTGTAGTGGAAGGAAGACAGTGCAGTGATGATTTGGTCCAGGGTGTTACCTTTCTTGTGTGTTGGGTCTTTTATGTGCTGTGTAAGGCTGAGGGAGTTGAGAAGGCTCAGGAGAACTTTCTTCATCGGTTTGGTTGCCTTGTTGCCTGGGAGGCTGTTAGATGTTACTGGCATGCATGAGGGATATAGTGGTGACCAGGTCGGTGAAGTCTTTGATGAATGTTGTTCATATCAAGTCTGGTGCACGCCACAAGGTCTTGTGTATGACTGCAAGGCCTCCGCATGTCTTGTTCGGTCGGTCTCTGTGTTGGATGCTGTAGCCGTCAGGGACAAGGACGTCCAGGATGTGGGTGGAGGTGGGTGTCAGCCAGGTCTCGGTGATGAAGATGGCATCAAGACCTGTGTAGTGATGAGGTTAGCGATGTCTGCTGCATGGGTGATAGCAGAGCAGACGTTGGTGAGCATCAAATTCTGTGTTGTGAATGGTGAGAGGGTGTTGATGGGCTTGAGGCTAATGTGGGTGAGATTGCTGCATTGCGGAGCCCATGCCTTAGAGAACGAGCAATGTCATTGACTCTGGCATTGCCTGGTGATGGTGGGAATGGCCTGTGGGGACAGAGGGAGAAAACACATGTCGGCACATGCTTACCTGTTGTCTAAGCAGGGGGTTGAACTCCAAGTCTGAACAGGTTCAACAGGAATTGACATTTTCTTCATCTGTCCTTCGCTTTAGATGCCCGGGCGGGAGACGTCCTTGATTTAAGAGTTACAAGCAGAAAGGAAGAGGGAGGGCTAAGATGTTGGGTGGAGCTTATGCAAGGTGACTTAGATCAGCTTCTACCTGCTCATCAGCTGCAAAGGAAAAAGGCTGGAGGGCTGCTTAAGAATTGTATTGTATTGTAGTGTGTTCATCATTTATATAGCGCCCTTTCCCCATTTGTATGGCTGCAATGTGCTTTTTGGTTGGAATGCCCTTGGTGACCGCAGTCCATGTGTAGGAGGTTCTAAGATTGTAAATTCAAAATTCATGTGTGCATTTTGCCATTTTAGGACCTAGGTGGGCTGGCTAGGCTCCATTAAGCAACTAGTAGGTCAGGCACATGGGTGGGTGCTGTGTGTGGTTTAGGACAGAGTGATAGTGCTGAAGATTCAATATGTGCCCAGCTACACCAAATTTATTTTGCAGGTTATGGCAGAGGTGTTGAGGTTTGTCAGAGGTTTCAGTGTGGATGGCTATGTGAGCTGCTAGACTGAGTAGGGAAAATGAACGGGAAAACAGGAAGATTCCAACAGTTTCTGGTGATTGACAGGTGGGTGGTGCTTAGGCCAGGTAACCTGGATCCACTTACACCTGCTCACCAACTGCAAAGAAAAGAGGCTGATAGACTGCTTAAGTAGGTACAAATGGTGGGAAAACAGGAAAGCGCCAACAGTTTAAAGTGATTGACAGGTGGGTTGGGTTTAGGCCAGGTGACCTAGATCTACTTGCACCTACTCACCAACTGCATAAAATAGGGGCTGGAGGGCTACTTAAGTAGGTAAAAAGGGTGTGAAAACAGGAAGGCGCCAACAGTTTGAGGTGATTGACAGGTGGGCAGGGCTTATGTCAGGAGACCTATATCCACTTGTACCCGATCACCGACTGCAAAATAAAGAGGCTGGAGGGCTGCTTCAGCATGGCAAAAGAGTAGGAAAACAGGAAGGCGCCAACAGCTTAAGGTAATTGACAGGTGGGCAGGGCTTAACCCAGGTGACCTAGATACACTTGCACCCGCTCACCAATGACCCTGTCATCCAGAATAAATGAAGGACTAGTCAACTAATGAAGCACTGTGCAAGCTAATGTTATTCTACAGGAAATATAATTCTTTCAATATTTGAAAGTCTCAGCACTAAGAAAGTTAGGCATAAAGGGAAGGGTTTCCAATAACAAGACTACCAAGATGCCTGAGCTTGTGTGAGGACTGCTAGCATGTAAGTCAGTTAAACAGCTAATGGAAATACAGGAGGCTTGTGAGGAGGAAAATTCTCTGAAAAGTGTAAAAGCAGAACCTGAGAATGCGAGCCAAAGCTGTGACAGGTGGATTCATGTAGCACTCCAAGACCCCAATGTGACACGCCTCCTATCTTAGGTCCCTCTAAAGGGAGGATAAAGACATTTGGGTTATTTCATACTCAGGATCATGCATCCAGAGTGCAGCATGTTGAGGTCTACAGAAAAAACCTACTTCTGAAAAAGATGTCCTCAGGTGACCAAGCGTGGGTATGGGTTAGCCTAAAAGGATGGGCTTGAATGCTGCTTCAAACATTTGAAGAAAAGGTTTGAAGCAGCTCGAGCCATTCTACCATCCATAGAGATGGCGTTCAAGTCAAATAAAGCCAAGTCTATGAATGTCTGATGCTGCTCAGACTTAAAATTCATGTGGATATTGAAAAATGATTGTTTTTGCCACAAGTGATGACATGTATCTCAACACTTGCACCAAAAAAGTGTGCCCTAGTCTCAAAGAGCATTTAAATGTGCACATCCATATTCATAGACAAAACTGCCTGAGACCCTGCCTTCCCGAGAACAAAAATTGTTCTATGGGAAGGTGCCCACTGTGGAGCCTCTACAAACAAGTTTTAGCTCACTGTAACTTTCGCAGAGGTGAAATATTCAGTTTCATATCAGTCTGACCCCGCCCACTTGGGCAGTGTAGCACCAAAATACTAGGCAATTCTCCTCTCAACAAGATTACCAACAGCGACCCCAGATTCGTGTTTCAGATTTGTGCAGTGAGCTAAAACGTGGTTGTAGGCCCTCCTGAGTGGAAGAAATTCCATAGAACAGGTTATTTGACTCGCACATATTTAATTTGTAAAACCTGGGTTAATCAAGGGTAACCAAGTGTAATCCAGATGTGGACTTCTTCCTCGCTGTGCTTTAGAGAGGCTTAGCCTCACCTCACTGAGTAGGCCCAACAAGTCTGATACACGAGTCTGGGGGTGTTTATTATACTCTTGTTTAGAGGAGAATTGCCTAGCATTTCGGTGTTGGTATGCTCTTATGGGCGGCACCAGACTGATATGCAAATGGGTATTTCTCTTCTGCGAAGGCTGCAGTGAGCTACAACGTGGTTGTAGACCCCCCTGAGTGGAAGAAGTTCCATAAAACAGGTTATTTGGACCATGTCAAGCCTCAGAAGATGGGCTCCCACTCTTTCCATAGCCATAGGGCTGAATTAACCCTGGTACAAATGGATAATACGCAGCTGTCACCCATAATCTCAAAGGCCCCCCACCCCCTAGTGCAGTTATAGATTGTTAAATTGCCTGTCTGCTGGCACCTGCTCTGCTAGGCTGGGTAAAGTTCACACTTGCTGATATTGGCTTCAGGAATTCCACACTGGCCCAGAGTCCAGAATAGTAGAGTCAGCTGCAACATGAATGAGACTGCAGGGCTACCAAGCAAGTGTGGAACGTGCAGCACCAGAGTGGTGGTCCGAGTGCCCAAATTATTCTACTGGTGCATAAAATGTCCTACGGATTCATGTAGTTACCGCATAGCAAGACACTACTGAGCTTGAATCCCGAGGCTGACAAGGTATGGTTTAGCTGGCCCCAGGCACTTCCTGAGGTGCAGGGGCCACTGAACAAGAACATTGGCTGTTTCTGTCCCACAGATTCCCCTTATGGTAGGTGACATTTCTGTCTAGAGGGTGGCACACAGATAACTGCTCATATAGTGCATTTGATTACCAAAGGTTTGCTCTTGGGGTCAAATGAGATTCCCAGAGCAATTGATTGGACCGTATCTCGTTTTAATTGTCTACACAAAAATAAACATCTAGAGTAGCCCAGAGGATCTTACAGATACTCACATGCACATGCAATTCACCAAGATGATGAGCGCTCAATGTAAATTAAGACAGCTGAGTGGTTAATGCATCTGCAACAGAAATCAATGTAAGACTGCAGGTTATACATGAGTTTACATTCCCCTGGCCTCTAAAGTCAATACGATGATAATCAGTGAGTTGAGCATAGTGGTACCTATTACAGTGGTGCTGTGATGTTCAATCTTGTGGCAGCAAGAGCTATATGTAAAACACAAAATAAGCTGTGTATCTCATAGGTGACCATGTTGGCTCCACTGCAACGTGTAGGGTGCTGGTTGTCAGACAACTAGAGCAGCACTAAAATGATGCAAGCATTTATGAAAATGGTTTCTTTCATATCACAATAAATATTTGTGTTTGAAATGTCAACATCTGAACACCCAATGGTGGTGATAGCCATCAGCTCAAGTGTTCCATTTACGCAACTGGGCACAATATTGAGATGAAACATGTTACAAGTAGATGACATGTGTGAGAAACCTGAAGGAGTCTCATTTACTAGTCCCCGGGGACCTGTCATCCAGGTGGCCAGGATACGGCCATCACTATTGGATCCAGTTCCTGGAGGCGGACTAGTTAGGGAGGATCACCTGGATGGGGGGGCCTCGCAGAGTGGAAGTGGGACACCAATGGGTAAAATTTCAGACACCCCAAAAGACAACAGGCTAACACCAGAGCTGTTTACCTGACATGTCCCAACACAAGAGTCAGGTAAAGTCAGGCATTTGACCAGAATCACACACATCTGACGGCCCTTTCTCTTCCCTACAGAGATAAAAGGTGGAGCTTGAGTGCACAGGACGAGCAAGGCTGACCGCACGACAAGACAGCTATCCAAACACGGCAGTTCGAGAGGAGGAGAAAGGCAGCGAGAACCGAGAGGGTGACAAGGAGAGAAGCAACCTTGCCCCTTCTTACCCGTGAACCCTCTGTAGAAGGAATCATAAGACCGCGAACAATAGCCAAAGCGCATTGCAGCAGATGTCAACAGTACACAGAGCATGTCTACGGTGATAAGCAGGACAGAGTGAGGTGCCTGCTACCGTGGTACCATCCTTGAATCCAGATACAAGAACAGCCAAGTGGTTCATCACAGCCAGTGAGTCGAGGGGAGAGCAGATAAGAAATTGAACTTTGTTGAACACAAGTAACAAAGGGGCAAAATAAGGGAAGTTCAAAGAACTGTAAAGATTAAGAGAAAACCAGCTGCAAAGTGGTCTGGCATCATACGGGTGCTCACTCGAGAGACTCTGGTTGATCCCGCATTTGTTGAAACTACTGATACCAGAAGGCCTGGGAGAGGCGCAAAGAAATGGTCAAAGTGGCCATACAGGGCTGTAGTAAAATCCTCTGTACAGTTGAAAGTTTTTGACCAACAAACCAGTGGAAAGCTAAGTGAGATGAATCCCGCTTAGTGAGAAAAGAGAAGGAACTATGTGGTTGGCAACAGTGAATCCGACAGAGGGATGCTGACAGGAAGGGGCGAGCCATGATGCCCTGAAGAACATTGTGATGAGAAGAATGCACCCAATGGAGGGATGTGCACAGTGTGTTGTTTAAAAAGACATGAAGACTTTGAATGCAACAGGCAAGAGTGTTTTGTGAAAAGCCGTAGTGAACCAGACAGAGGGAGGCAAACATCCAAAAAGGGTCTGAGTCTGGAACAGGGGGATGCAGGGGTGAAAAACCATCACCCACCGAAACGTGAACAGCAGAGAAAGTCTTTTGAATATAAGCCGGAAGGAACCCGATGGAAGGAGGCTGATATTCGAGAGGGGGCTGAGCCCGGAAGAGGGGGACCCAGGGCTGAAGAATCATCACCTCAGGTGCAATGTGAAAGGAACTTTTGTTTGTTATTTTGAACATACCAGGCCCTCGCAAGCAAGATACTTAAGCCCCCAAGTTTATGATATCACAAGGAACATTTTGTGGATCTGAGCCCGGGAGAGGGGGATCTAGGGGTGGAGAGCCATCACCCAAAGACAAGTGAATGCTGTAGTGAACTCGACGGAGGGAGGTGAACATATCAGATGGGTCTGTGCCAGGACGATGGTGACCCAAGGATGAAGTCATCACCTAATGTACACTGGAAAGGAACTTTTTGTTTATTAATGTTGAACACTTCAGGTCCTCGGAGGCAAGAGACTTTTGTAGAAAAGAGACTTAACCACCAAAGGTCCCGATACCTGTGAATGGAACTGAAGTCTTAGGCTCAGAAAGATGAAGCGAGTGTTATGCTCAGCGGTCTCACCTTTTCCCGTGCTCAAAACGTGAAGAAGGGAGAATCCCGGCTATCACATCCTGACTTATCAATTGTAAACACTTCTTTCTTTCTTATGAGCACTATCCAACACTCTTTTTGTGTTTAGTTCTAAGGACTGGAAATATGTTTTTAGTATAGGCCCATTTATTTGACAAGACGCACATAGAACTGTCTTATTATTATTATTTGGTGGTAGTAGCTTGCTCCCAATTTACATTTCGGTTTAGATAAGGTCTTTTTCAAACCTGCATATACAGTTTAATAAACCCCCTTGAACTCTGATCACTTGTGTCTGCCTTTACTGTTGCCACCATGAGTGCCTTACATATGAAAGTAATGCATGCCATGGTTTGTCTCTCTTTTACGTTTAAATGAAACAAATCTGTCAGCCATGGGGCAACATCTTTTTACACAGTTTGAAATGTGCTGATTGCACTGTCAACATTTATGCAGGTATAATTATGACAGTTTCCTAAATCATTATAGTCACCAGAAATCTGCAATAAAATAATGAAAGGCTTCACAGATGTAATTGATAACGTCTTTAGAAGTTCTTTGTCAGTATGGCCAAGGGGGTCTGTTTTAATATAAACCACACACTAGGGACTCTGGAATTTAATGTATGTGTTTTTTGTTTATTAAATGCGGTTGATTGAATGCACTTGTCACTGCAGCCCAACAGAGCAATGCAAGCTTTTCACACTGTCCACTGTTAGTACGGTTTTTATGAAGTCCAACTAAGGGCTTAGCAAAACCATTATACTGAGAAAGTACAAGGCTCCACTCTTAGTACTACCTGAATATATGCAACCAGAGCAACCAGAGCAGCCAGGCTTACCTTAGGAGGGAGAGATAGTTGCAGGAAGGTACAAAGAACTTGTAGTATACCAAGGGTTCAACAGAAACACTGACAAACAGAAGTATTATAAAACATAAAGGTTTAATATAAATACAAGTTAGGCGAAGATAAATCTTGGTGGGTAAGTACTTGTTCATAGAATTATAAACAGAATACAAACACACAAAACAGTGCTTGAAGGTACACAGACCAAAGCATAAACTTTTCTTAGAACACTAACAGTATTTCTAGGCAAGTCGGACCTTATCACACACATTTAGTATAGGACACTAGGACACACATATTCATGGGGAGTAAAACCATATGTTACTTTCTGATTACTTTCAGTAATACAAGGGTAGTAGACCCTAGCAGTTGTGCAGTGACACTCAGTTAAATAATCACTTAGTAAACCAACCTGCAAGTATACCTTTCTGAATAGTGGAACACTCATTGAAGGGACAGTAGAAACCTATGACCACATTCAGGATAACACACAGCTAGACTAGGTGAGTAAGACCTTTTGGTGTAATATACAATTACAGTTCCTTTTCATCTCAGTGGCACACAGACTAAGGTAAGGAAGAACTCTTTACACTAATTAAGGATTGCACCAGGTAGTCCAAGGTCAGCTACACCTACTGAACACATTTTAAGAATGGTACACAGCTATTCTTGGCAGGTAAAACCTAAGGTTGTAATATACTATTACAGTTGCTTTTCAGATCAGTGGAACACAGACTAAGGTAAGCAATAACACTCTGACTTATTATAGGATGGCGCAGGGCAGTCCCAGGTTAATAAAATACATATACTTTTGAACAGAGCTATAAGCAACTTAAAAGTAGGTATAGCATGAGACTGTTTTAGCATCTGTACAAAACAGACCAGGGAAAGCAAACCCAATGTTACACTTTAAGAATGGCTCAATGTTATTCCATGTAGGTAAATCCCAAGAATGACTTAGTTTAGACAGGCTATACTGCAGGTCAGGGGAAGCAATACCCAGTTGGTGAACTTGCACACTAATATTCTGGAAGAAATACTTAAGAGAAGGAAACAAAATTACTTTTGGCAAGAGGCACAACCAATTCACAGGTGAGTGAAATGACCTTACATATACTTTTCAGAATTGCAGAACATATTCAAGGTAAATAAGAACGTGTGTAAATACTCACTATCAGAGTGACAGTTACCAACCAACTCATTTACAAGTAAGTAAAGCTGTAAACACTTGTTCTCTTTTCTAGGCAACAGGCCCAATCCTTAGAAAGTCTTTCACTTATTCTTGGAGCATGAGTGTCAGCAGTGGCAGAAAAGTGGTCACTAGGTCTCTCGTATCCAACAGACAGTTCAGGAAGGCAAAGAAGTAGAAAGAGTTCCTAGGGAAGACTGTTCAAACATGTAAGTTTTACACTTAGAAAGGTTGAAAGGGTCCAGGGACTTCTGAGAAGACACCTTAGGAGGATTTCAGAAGTGGGCCTGGGTGAACTGGATGAGAGGACTCCCAATCACAAAAAACACCCAAAGCTACACATGAATCACAAATGCTTAAGGTAGGTAAATACCCCAGCCAACAAAGTATTTCAGCACGGAAGAATAGTTGCAGCAGGGGAGACGTCAGGATCTTCAGCCAAATACCAAGTTGATGGATTCCTTTGTCATGAAGATGGAAGACTGGTCTTTGGAAGGGATTTTGCAGCAAGGATCTATGGGGAAGGCTCCCAGCAAGAGTTTCATTGTGGCTGGATGTGGTGCTGTGGTTTTGACATCCTTTTCATGAGCCAGAAGAAGACTGAATATTGCTGATTGGATTTGCGTCGCTAATCTGGTCCAACACTATGGTAAGGGGACTTCATGGAATTAAATATTGTTTCTGGAAGTCCAGCAGGGTGCCACCAAAGTTTCAGCTCATTTCAATTTCAGAAGAACATGCACTGCATGATGGCTTGAAGTTCCAGGGTATTGAGGTATTGCAGCACCACAAGGTTGCAGCACAATGAGGGATGGCTCAAAATGTAGGTCTTCTTGAGTCCAGTGGATTTCATCAGACTGCTGGTCAGGGTCATCATTCTCTTAGTCTCCAGGTTGCTTGGAAGGACGGTGAACAGCAGGCTCTGGTTACACAGCAGGCTCTCCGGTCACTGGAAATCCTATCAGCCATGGTTTCTTCATCCTCTTCTTCACATTCAGGTCCATTGGTCGAATTATCAGCAGATTCCAGGTTCAGAGCTTTTATCAGGAACTACAACACAACTTCTGCTTTCTCTACCTGTATTTTACAGCAAGGGGTGCTCTGGCTGTCCAATCAGGACAGACAGCCCCCCCACTGCTGTGTTTTGGACTCCTCCCTCTCTTTCTGCCTTTCCAGACAATCTGGGGCCTGGGTGGGGAATCTACTGGATTCCCCCGAAGACAAAACAGCCACTGAGCTTGTTCGTACCTAGCATCACAGGGGAAGACCTCAGAAATAGCATGCCCAAATGGAATGGCAAAAAAGCAGGAGTCCACTATGGTTCCCCTTCTGTGCATTATCTTGGCTGAATTAACAGCCTGTGAATAATGAAGACTAAAAAGTCAAAAAAGTAGTTACACTGCCGCCAGTCATTAAAGTAAACTTGCGATTGTAACAGAATATTACCAGGTAAGTAAGAAAGGGTATCCATTGGATCCCCCAGCATAAGGTGCGGTGCGCTGGCTCACTATATAGAACGTAAAGGGGGGTGAAAATCCCCCTTTACTACTGGGGAACTGTAGTTCACCCTAGCACATGAAAGGGAAATTAACAATGAAGCCCATTGAGGCAACCACTGTTTGTTGCCTTTATTATTTATTATTGTTATTTATCTGTTTCTCCTCTGCTTCGCACTTTCCACTTCTCCCTCCTTGCCTGCACTTTTCCCCTCCCCCTCTCCCATGCACTTGCGCGTTCTCAATGTCACTGGGCCTAGTAAGATCGCTGTTTTGTTCTCCCCTGTTCCCCTCCCTTGCCTCGTCGCGCTCTGAAACACTTGTGTACGAGCGTGATAGAAATAAAATATCAATCAATCAACACAGTCTCAGCCCAAAATTTGTAGGAAACTATAACTTCAACCATACACTGTGGAGAGACATAAAAAGATCACCCATAAAAAGAGTTGAAGACTAGCTGAGGGGGGAAACACATTACCCTTCACTTAGGGATAAGGTAAAATAGTTACCTAGTCAAAGCAAAGTTTTCTGGGGTTGACACATGTCAGAAAGATTTATCATAGAAATTAAAATCTTACCTAACATCCACCCATATGCGTGAAGCTGCTGAGATGTCTTTGGTGGGAGTGCAGGTGTTAGGGGATACCTCAAACAGTCCACGCTCACCCAAAGCGACTTCCAATAACAGTGCCAAATTTGAAAGAACGTGCAAGCACGCAGTACATGAAGAATAATAAAAGGGCAGACAATGCAGCAAAGCAATCAAGCACCATCAGAGCAGCTGTACAATCAGTCATGTAAGGGCATCATGAGCAACCATGCATTTTCACACACATCTCTTAACCTTAGTTGAAAAATGTCATGATTGCTGTCATCGATCTGTTTGTGTTAATTTTTAACAATTGCTGTATTTAGGAAAAGGTTCATGCTAAAATCAGAGCCCACTGCTACCCCAAAGTGTCAATTTTTGTGATCATATAGCAGGCTAATTGACATACGTACAGAGAATTGCAGGTGCCATTAAATAGTATGTCAGGCTTTGGAGAAATTAAATGATGTATTGCACCACTCCTTTAATAGTTTGTATCTCTTGAACACAAACATTCTAAACCAGCCATGACACCATTCAGACATAACTGACATACATTGGTGAAAGCCTATGTGTTAGACGGTTCCAGACCGGACCGTTAATTAACCTTATTACTTCAAAAATAATTTTATTTTTCTCTTTCAAATATCAAAAAAACACGCATACATTTTGTAGTTTTTTTAATATTCAATGTTTCAATGTTCAACGTTTCAGTGTTCTGGATCTGTCTGACATATAGGCCTTCATCATTTTGTTGTGGTTTGTAGATGGTTAGCCTGGGCCTTACCAAGTACCCGTTTGGCGCCTGACTATATTGGTGAAGCCCTTTGTTAAGCAAAGCTTGCTGTTTACTTTAGTATGGTCATTAAAAAAATCATCAGGTGACATAGGATTTTCTCAGAAGGGGTCCTGAGGCCTGGCCTTGGTTGGTCAGTCAAATTTTAAGATTACCATGTACAGTCTATAATCTTTGCAAATTTGTAAATGAAAATATTCAGTTTTTCAGGATGTTGTGCTTCCTTTTAACATCTTCTAAATTGCAATGCCTACAGTATCAATTAACAGTCAAATATATTCCGGCTTGCTCACCCAGCAATAACACTCCGTATTAGCAGGTGGCACCTCTTTTATGCTTTGGTTCGACATATCTTTCATCACGTTTTGTAAGCATTTATTAATTGTGTAATAGCAGACTGAATGTTGTGTAAATATTTGGTAAAACATAATGTGTCAAAGATTGAAAAATGTGTGAAAATCTTGGGAAAAATATGTTTTAATAAGTTAATCCTATAATGTAATGTAAAAATGTATAGTGCCCTATATTTGACATCATCAGGCTTGAAAAAGTGCAAAGAATAACATTAAGTAGGCAGATGTACTTGAAGGAGGAGACCCCTGCAGCCCTCCCCATATTAATATTATACTCTAACCCCCCCACATATATATGTGGTGTAAGGGGGGTTAAAAAAAAGTCCGCTTTTTCGGCCGTCGCAATTCCCAGGTTGATATTTTTGTATGATTCCCTATAAAAATACATCTGAGGGAGAATTCGAACATTTTAATAGGATATGCTATTTTTAGTGACTACTGGCTGCAGTGATTTTTCATTACATTAAGATCACGCGATACAAGTATGCTTATGATTATTTTGTAAGTTTAATCGGAGGACCCCCCGAAGCGGCCCTCTCAGCTGAGGCACATCTTCGTATCACATTCCATCAACATTCTGGAATGTCATACGAAGATGTAACTATGGCAACAACCTACAATCTTACATCTCCCTTTCTAAACAATAAAATACATATTGTATTCAAATAAAATTTTCTGTTAACTTAAACTAAAACACTAAACAATATAAACATTGAACATCACACTGTCATTTTAACCAATAAAAGGATACAATTTCTTCCATGTTTTTTTTTTTTTTTTATCAGCCAGTCTTGAAAATATCACTATGTTGAAGTCTTCAATAATATACATAGTCTTGTTTATAATTCCATCTTCTTTTTCTACTTTTTGATCCTGACTGAAAACTGTCATTTTTCTTTTCAATAAGGTCTTTCTGTACTTCCTTCTCTGGTAACCTTCCTTTTCCTGCAACAAAATCATTTTCTTCATATCTTATCACTTCATTCTCTTTTGCCAACACAATATCATCACATGACCATTTCTTGCCATCTTCCAGTATCACTGACTTTCCTGAGCATTCCATAACTTTCTGTGGAGCCCGAAACTTGGACTCTCCTTTCATCACACGTATTGGTTCCCTCACTCTCACCATATCACCTTTCCTGATTGTACTCTCTTGAACATTTCTCTGCTTGTCATAATAACTTTTATACTTTTCTTGTTTCCTTTTCACCTTGTCAACAATGTCCTCCATGTTAAGTTTTTTTTTATTTTCATTGCTCATCATCCACGCAGGCCTCAACCTATTGGTGAAAAGTCTCCCTCTCATCAATGTAAATGGCACCTCCTCGGTAATTGAATGTGGTGTGACCTTATATGTAGTGAGAGCTTCTTTAAGTGTCTCCTTCCATGGTAATCCATTTGCACCAGCTAACTGTAATATACCTTTAATGAAACGATTCATCCTTTCTACCAGTCCATTACCCATTGGGTGGTACAATGCTGTAGTATTGTGTTTGATAGATCTGTCTCTTAAAAATCCTTGAATCTCTGACGACATGAACTGAGCTCCATTATCTGACACAATTTCTTGTGGGTCTCCTTCTCTACTAAAAATCTCATCCAAAAACTTCACTATTTTCACAGCTGTCACTGACTCCTCTGCTATGCCACATTCCACCCACTTTGATGTATAATCAACTAACACCATTAAATAGATCTTCTGACACTCCAAAGATTCATATGGACCAGCTATATCAATAGCCAATTTAGTCCATACAGTAACAGGAATGTCCACCGGTTGTAATGGGGTCACTCGTACAGATTTGCTTTTGTCACTTACAGCACAAGCAGTACAATTTTTAACTAAAGCTTCCATATCACTCCACATGTTGGGCCACCAGTAAGCTTCTCTTACTCTTCTTTTCGTCAACATTCTACCAACATGGCCTTCATGCGCAATGTCCATGATTTTTTTCCTTAAAATTGTAGGTGGTATTATTCGATCTCCTCTATACACACATACCTCATCACTGGACAATTCATCCTTAAATCTTTCCCATTGACTCAACTTGTCATCAGTTTCTCTCCAACCAGCTTCAATAGCATTCCTCAACATCTCTTGTTCAATATCATTGTCTGTTGCTTCCATCCAATCTTTTTTTGAAAAACTAGAATGCACTTGAGCTATGATACAGTCCATGCTCTGTTCCTCTCTGAAGCCTTGTTCATCCTCACCGTTGTCTAGATTATTTTCACATGGCAATCTAGAAAAACAGTCCGCAACAACATTATTCTTTCCCGGTGTGTACTTTATGGTCACATTAAATTGCATAATAATCAAAGTCCATCTTCTTATACGTGAAGACATCATGTGGGAATTTTTTGCGTTCAATATATGAACAAGAGGCTTATGATCAGTTCTTACATCTACGGGAATTCCCCAAATAAGACTCTTAAAATGTTCCAATATACATTTTACTCCAAGTGCTTCTTTTTCTATTGTTGAATAACTTCGTTCAGCTCCTCTTAATGTCCTTGATGCAAACGCTATGGGGACTACTTCTCCATTTTGAACTTGTTCCAAAATACCACCTAAACCTACATTGCTTGCAACCACTGCTATTCTTGTTCTGGCACTTGAGTCAAACAATTTCAAAGCTGGTGCTTTATTAATCATAGTCTTTATCTTTTCAAACTCTTTTCTGCATTCTTCTGACCATACATATTTCATTCCTTTGCACATTAACTTCCTCATGCTTTCAGTGTTATCTGAGTAGTGATCAATAAATTTTGAATAATATTCTGTGAGACCCAAAAAACTCCTCAACTGGTCTTTGTTGTTTGGTTCCGCTATTTTAAGGATGGTGTCCACCAAAGATTCTTTAGGCATAATGCCTTTATCACTTATACGATGACCTAAATATGTCACTTCGGTTTGTTTTATTCTACACTTTTCAATCTTGAGTGTCATTCCCTTCTGCTGTAACATTTGCAGCACAGCTAACAATTTTGCATCATGCTCCTCTTGAGAATTTCCCGACACCAAAATATCATCTTGGAAATAATACACTCCTTGTAGACCTTCAAACAGATGATGCATTAACCTCTGAAACACTGCAGCTGCCGAAGCCAACCCAAACGGCATTCTTTTGTACCTAAAAGCTCCCAAAGGCGTCACAAAAGATGTCAAATGTCTCGATCCATTTTCAAGTACTACCTGATGGTAGGCCGATGACAAATCTAAAGTCGTGAAAAATTTTGCTGGACTCATGGTGGATAACTTCTCTCCAATATTCGGTAAAGGATGTCTGTCAATCCATATGTTGGCATTTAAATCTCTTAAATCGACACACATCCTGATGGATCCATCTGTCTTTTTAACCAAAACTATAGGCGATAACCATTCTGAACTTTCAATAGGTTCAATGACATCTTGTTTGCATAATTTCTCTAGCTCAGCCTTTAATGCATCTCTGGTACCAATGGGTATACTTCTCACTTTATGTACAACTGGTGTCACACCCCGTTTTAGAATAATGCGATGCTCAAATCCTTTCAGTAAACCAATCTTGTCATTGAAGACATCCGGAAAAGATTTTGCCAACATCTCTGCATTTTCACATACCTTTTCAGAAATGCACAGAATGGGTACACTTTCTCCTGGATGAATTTTGATATTCAATGCAGCTTGTTCCCACCATCCTATTATTGAAAAACCATCCTCCGCCACATACAATCTGCAGTATGTCTTGCGTCCTTCAAATCTCAATTTCACCCAAATATAACCTATAATATTAATAGGTGTCTTTCCATAACCTGTTGCTTGCTCTGGTGGTCGTCATCTGTAAATCTTCCATCTTCTTCTTCAAAACATTTACATACGTCTGTACATCCACCATAGTATAAGGTGAACCTGTATCTACCATCACTTGTAACGTTACACCATCTATATCCATAGGAACCCAAGATCCTACTCCATCATCTCTTGGTGTGACAGTAAGTATCTGGATTCTATCCTCCGCCCGATCAGTTATTGCTACCAAATTACTGGAACTAGCATTCTCCTCGACAGCTCTCACCCCCATGGTAGTTGCATTCCTGCTTCTATAAAATCGACCAGCAGTCCTGCCAACTCTGCTATTAAATCTGCTTCTTCCTCTGTTGGTGCGACACATCTTTCCAAAATGTCCAGTATATCCACACCTAAAACACTCTGCTGCGAATGCTGGACACTCCTTTTCTGTGTTTTCATGTTTACTCCATCTGCAACATGTACACCTACTACTGTGCTTGATTGCACTTCCTCCATCTTGTCTGTACCCACCAGATGTCTCTGTCCTGACCATTCTTTTGACCATGGCAATCAGTTTTTCTTCCTGATTGTTTTGCTGTTCATCATCTATACCTTGGACTGACTTAATTCCAGGGAACTCTGGTTTACTTTGAACCTCTCTCATGCATTTTTCACCCAATTCCATTGACCTGGCTATTTCCAACGTTTTTTCTAATGTGGGATTTTTCGCTTGCCACAGTCGTTGCTGAATGCGCGGGTCAGCCACATGTAACACTATCTGATCTCTCAAATATTCGTCGGTGACTCCAGTGAAAGCACATGTGGCCATTAGTCCTCTCAATGTCGCTACATATGAATCAATACATTCCTCTTTGCCCTGTTTTCTTGTGAAAAATCTGTATCTTTCCAACACAATGTTTGTCTTATTACCAAAATGCTTGTTCAATTTAGCCACTGCAATGTCATACTTTCTTGACCCACTGGACGCTTCACCCCATGTTTCTTCATCTTGCTCAAGATCAGGTAATGATCTAAATATTCTTAGAGCTTCTGTGCCAATACAGTGTAACAAAGTGGCTTCCTTCTGATCATCATTGAATTTTGCCCCTCCAATCGCTCTCAAATACACTTGAAAGTTGTCCTGCCACTGCTCCCAAGGGCATGTTGGATTGCCAGGAGCCGACAGAAATTTTATAGGAGCAGCCGTGTTTTGCATGGCTAAAGTTTGATGATTAATATGTAATGCCCTACTCATATGTGGTATCTCTCAAAATGTCCTGTATATTTCCTTGTTTGTTAATATCTGCTGTTTACACCATATATTTGTTTTTCCTTGCCTCCCAACAACAGCCAGAACTCAGTATGGCCATGCATCTATAAACATTGGCTTATTTTCCTTCAGTGCGTTGTATATAACAGCAGCTGATCGCCGTAAATACGATCGTAACAAACAGTTTTTTTTTTTTCCCAAAATGGCGGCACGCAACTCACGTTCTAGGGTCCTTTACTCTAGCCTTCAACGACGGTTGCTCATACCATTCGCACCGTCCTCGATAACCCTGGTGAGTTGATTCCTTAATTTCCCTGCATGCTGGCACTGCTTACTGTAGCCGCTCACCCGTTCTTGTATCGTTACTGTGCACAGCAGCCCACAAAACCAGCCGTTATAACGTATAACTTTCACTGCATCATTTCTTCCTGTCCGGGGGCTCCCTCCACTAACCAGCTTCCTGGTCGCCAATTGTAGTGATTTTTCATTACATTAAGATCACGCGATACAAGTATGCTTATGATTATTTTGTAAGTTTAATCGGAGGAGCCCCCGAAGCGGCCCTCTCAGCTGAGGCACATCTTCGTATCACATTCCATCAACATTCTGGAATGTCATACGAAGATGTAACTATGGCAACAACCTACAATCTTACACTGGCTACTTCTTAGGAAGAACAGCATCCCAGTGACCATCTAACATGACATAGATACTTGTGAAATGTTTCGGTCAGAGTGAATCGTATGCGCTTCATGCACAATGCCAAGCAGCACTCACTTGCAGTAGCTTCTGGTGAGCGCCCTGGCCTGCGTTCTCGATGCCAGTGCTCCAGGTATGCAGCTATGGGTGCCACTATTTTCCCTCAAATGCAAAGGCTTGGGAATCAGCGTTCCTGAGCCGCCCCTGTGTACAACACCCGTTTCCTAGGCTACCGGCACCGCCATCGTGCAGCCTCATTCTGATGGTAATGTTCTACATAAACTCTCTCTAGTCAGTGCTCACTACGTCATAATGTAGTTGTGGTCCCTTTGGTAGAGCTTTCTTCATCCAGGCTGTGCCCTGGTTCACTGCCTTGTTTCTCTTGCTCTCCCCTGTCTGGGCCTTTTCCCATCCCTGTCTTTTTCTCCATCTTGGGCCCCTCCTTTTGCTGCACTCCTGTTCAGTGCCTTACCTCTGTTGCTTGGAGGGTTGTCTTCCTCCTGCCTGATACCCTCTTACTTCCTCGTAACACCTTGCCTCTTGATCTCCTATGGACAGCACAGACAATGAAGAGAACTGTGACCGACCCACTCACAGCAGGCAAATTCCAGGGACGGACAGCTACTGACTCAGCACACCACAAGATAACCTCCCAGAATTGGTGTGGTGTACAGACAGTGTGATCACCATTCTCAGGGAACTCAGGGATCCAGTATAGTACTCATACTGTCCATACAATACACCAATTCTGAGAGGTTGTCTCGTGGTGTGGTGAGACAGTACTTGTCCGCCCCTGGAATCGGCCTGCTGTGAGTGGGTTGGTTCCGGTTCTCTGCATTGTCTGTGTTAGCCATAAGAGATCAACACTCTGGACCCCAGCAAATCAGGTACCCAGTGCAGACAAGACACACAGCTTGGCAGAGAATTACATGCCAGCATTGTTTGGAGACAGACACAAGATTACAGTAAGTGGATGTCACTGACCGTGCCATCTTGTTCTGTGATTAAGGATATACGTATTTCCTCAAAAATATCTGAGAATTCTTTACTAGATGCAGGTGCATATGATAATCAGCCACTGTAAATGACTACACAATGTTTTTTGAGGTGATATTAAACCGCCTCGGTTAATATCGTCCCATTTGCACCCGTGTAGTTTCCAAACATGGCTGTTAAAGGTGTTTAAAAAAAAAAAAAAAAACAAGAAACATACCTTTATTTATTTGTATTTATATAGCGCACTTGCATGAGTTACTTTATGTTGCAGGTCGGCTCCGGCAGTGCTGTCAGGGAAGTAATTTGACTGTGACGTAACCAACATGGACAACATACTTCCCGAAGAGCAGCACTGCTGGAGCCAAGATGCACCACACAAGTAAGTTTCATTTTTCTTTTCCTTTTGGAAAAAAAAGCCACCATTAGCACCTGTGTAGGGAAACTACACGGGTGCTAATTGGTGAAGGGGAAGCGGGGAAGGGAAGCGCCCGTCACCAATGAGACCTTCCGTCACCAATGAGAATGCTTGGAATTCAAGCTTTTCCTTAGTGAATACTGCCCGCGTTCCGAGCATTTTTATTGGTGGATGTCGCCTCCCAGGTTGCTAATGTAAATGATGAGAGAAATACTAGTATTTAAGAAGAAAAAAGAGTTATATTTCTTTGCGGACAATAATATATTATATCCACTGGCTGTAACCAAGTGTGCCCTCTTTTTGTGACAATAGAACATGCTTGTTGTGAAGAAAAAGTGTCAGGAGTACATTATATTCAGTGCCTTTATCTAGGTCAGCCATCAATTTTTGCCATGACAACTTAATTTTTACTTATTAAACGATTTACAATTCGTTGGTGGCACAAGCGTATCATATACAGTTGCTATTATGGAAAGGGCCATAGCTTGTGATGAAACAAAATACACTTTCAGAGAAAAAGTCTTATAATTCTTTGAGACAGGAGAATATTATGTGTCGTGGTGGAAAGCCAGTGCACTATCATTTTGGGATTACAATGAAATGCTAGTTGTGGAGAAAAAGTATTCTTTATAGGTTGGAAAGTATGCTTAGGGGTTTTGCACTTCTTGACAGAGTGAGACAAAGCACATCTCCGAATTCTTAGGTGGCCGTAGAAGATTATTTTGTTTTGTCCTAATATTCTATTCTATTTAATCTATTTAGTCAACCATCTTTTTATGATTAAGCAAAATACTTGCTGGGAAGAAAACGATTTTTAGAATACTTTGGATGAAGGAGAAGATCATCGTCAGTGGCTGAGTGGACAATCTTTTTTTCTGATTAGAGAAGATGCTTGTTAAAGAAGATACTTGTTAAAAGAAATAGTCTTATCATTCTTTGGTGGCAGTGGTAGATTATATCATGTGCTTGTAACAGAGAGTTGGGTTTGTGATGGGGCAAAATACAGTTTGCTGAGAAAATTAATTTGAATACTTCTGGGCAAGGTTATATTATAATCAGTGGCTGTAATTTAGGGAGAAATCATTTTGAGACTAGAGAATACATGTGTTGCAAGTGAAAATCCTTACAACTGTGACAAAGGGCCCTGGATCCAGGGGCAATTACAGGCCGGCACCAATACACCCATATTCTTCCCCCAAGCCCGAAGATCCACAGGCGCAGAGAATATTTTCGGGACCCGCCATTCACAGAAAGACACGCACTTGACTGAGGAGAGACTGACATAGGTACAGTTTCATTCACTCAGTTTCAGAGAAAGACCATGTTTATCTACATATTGAACTCTGTCATCATGGCGCCAGAATGATAATTGACTGTACATGCCCACCACTTTAAGATTAACAAAGACTATTCCTCAGAAATTCAATTAACTAGATCACTGTTACCGCATTTGGTCCGGTGGAATGTCCACCAGATTATGAGTGCCGGTGAGAGTGGTGAATTCCCATTACATGGAGTTCCATTGGACTCCATGTGTGGATTTGACAGTATTAATGGCACAGGTAGTGCATGCCTGTCATACTGGCGATTTCTTTTGCTGGTTGTATGGCGGATTGACCTATAGCTCTTAGCTGGAGTTAATTCCTGCACCCCACTGGTAAAGTTGTACTTGACCGGAGCGGAAACATGCATGTATACGGTAATACCGGCATGTCAATTCCTCCCCGGCAATGTTATGAGACCATCTTTGATTATTTTCAATTTGATTTTATTAGAAAGAACCATCTAACGGTTCTAGAATAGAACACTATCGAACCCAGTGTTCTCTGTTTCTTCACAGCCACAAGCTTTTAAATAAACCAAAGCATGTTTCACACTAGCATAAAAATTTAAACGATAACTCAAGATAAGGAACACTAAGTTGAACATTTCGATCAGGCACCACCATAGAAAAACTGGTTAGACACCTACATTTCTTGTTTATGGTAACCATGTAACACATGTATTTATTAATTAGTCAATTACAAGTTTTAATGTATGAATACATCCCACAACTTGACTGACTAAGGTTATGTAACAAATAATTACATTGAATGTGGTATCCTAATTAGAGTTGGAGTTAAAACATCTTTAAAACAGACAATACCAACATATGTCAAAAATGGATACTCATATTTGTTGTAGTTTCCAATACAGTAACCGTTCTTTGTTTAGTACATAACAACATGTTTTATTCTCTTAACTTTCTCAGTTTTTCTGATGCATTCATTATATGTTTTTTTTTTTAATTTAAAACATGTTGTACCATTTTATCTTGTGTGATTGAAAACAACAGTACCCTAACTAACTTCTTTTTATGAGATTGTTGCAGTTACTTGTAGCTAAATGCCCATTTACGTTTTACTAACATATTTGTATTATTTTTATTTTTGTCATGTCATCCAGTAACGATAAAATGGCCATGTTCACTACTTTTCACCAGCTCTGAAGAAGCTCTCTATGGATTAACATGTGTAGGCTTTTACTAATATGGTCCAATGATTTTCCCCTTGCTTCTTAGCGATCTGGGTTGTTGGACCGAAGTGAAATTATTTGCGGCGGAATTGATCGTAGTAAACTTGATTTGCACTTCTAACAAACAACCCAAAATGTACCTTTCATCACCCCACACTCCCTACCCTACTTACCTGTTTGCTCGCCTCTGCTTCCACTGCAACCCTGCGGTGTCAGATCTGCCCCTCTAATGTGGGTCAGATTTGACGCTGCATGGTCCCTTTTTCTCTTTTTTCAGACCACTGCCGCCTCCGATTTTGAGTACGCTGGGGACACTGCTGTAACCCCCAAGCCCAAAAACACTGAACATGGGGAGCATGTTATTGTTTTAAGTGGCAATACATTGTGATATAAATGTTATTCTGTCTTTTCGAATTGTTACGCTATGTTTCCACAGCACACTAATTGCATAAACACTGTGACCTGCATTTAGGTAAGGGGTAGTCCCAGGCAGGGTCTCAGACGCTCACATGTGTCTCCCTAAACCCCAAGAAACACTAACTGAGAGTTTCTATGGGGCATACACCTCCCTAGGTTCGATGGAGACCAGATCTCCCACCTGAAGGACTTAATTGTGCCACAAAGAAAATGCTGTTTGTTGGAAAAGCAACACACTGTTCCACATCCTTATGACGGATCCATTCATGCGGGAGATCAGAGGTTTTCTCCTGACGCCTACATTCACTGAGAGGCAGGCAAGTGACTGGCACAGATTCTTTCACTTGCTCAGCTTCAGAGAAATACCATATAATTCCAATCTAAACTGAACAAAAGATCAGTGGGTGAAACAATATGACTGTGTGGAAGCTGGTGCGTATCTAATAATGGGGTTTGCTTACTAATGTGTCTTTCACAGTATTTTCTGAATGAAAAAGAACACACTAGGACATGCAGGGGAGGCCATAGTGACATTTCAAATGGAGAATAGCCTTTAAACAATGTTTGACTTAAATGTTAAGCCCAAATTGGACTGAAGCCGATTTACAGGAAGATAGACAATGATCCCTTATCCTATTGCAACTCGTAAGTAAAACTTATCATCCTGAAGCCAAGCATCAAAGGGCCTATAAAAGCCAGCCTACCCAGTTAGTGAATGTCATAACCTGAAAGACCCCAATCCTGTAGAGGAAGGACTTTGGTTGCAAGATCCCAGTTTTGGAGTACTTGAGTGTGGTGAGCTCAATGTTGGAGACTTGGAAGGATATAATGATGTGTGGTAAATTGTTGGAAGTGTGAACTGTAGAGGATGGAGCTATTGGTCCTGCAGAGAGATATTTTACTGTGTAAGAGAATGGACATAGTCCATTGGGTGGAAGGATAGTGATATTGACTTGGAAACTAAAGAGAGGGATTTGACCATGAAAAAATGAAGAAAAAAATTGAGATATTGTGTTGTGGCAGAAAGAGAGATAGGATATCAGGGAGAGCAAGGAGATGCATTATGACTTGAAAAATGTGGGAGATGTGTTGAGAGAGGAGGGTATTATCACATAGGAGCAGTATGAGGGAGATATTGTTAGAGTGAGTAAGGCAGAGATACCGTCTTGGAGAAGACGGAAAGATATGCCATTTTTGTGAAAAAGGGGAGAGATGTCACTGTAAATAGGAAAAAATGAGGAACTATTGACAGTGAAAATGGTTGTCCTGCCAGGATGACAACTGTTATTAACCCTGGAGGTGATTCAAACTTGCAAGCCAACCACCCAGGTTGTGGCTAAATTGGACTATAAGATGGGAAGACAGAATGGACTGCTCAGTGAGAGGCTTCTTACAAATCTCAAATAAGTTCTCAGACCTACAAGAAAGTCACCATTCTACTAGCCACCACATCCCTGAGAAAGGTGAGATGGACGACTCTAACCATGAAAGAACCCTAGAGTTGCATTACTGATGAGCGATCAAGGATAAAGAAGCTGGGACTCTTGAAGGCAGTGAAGGACTTCTTTGAACAACCGATCAAGGATTTTGAAGAAGAGCGAGCAAGATCCATGTAGTATGAATATGTCCAGCCACCATACAAAACCACCCATTCAGAAGGAACATCCAGTAGACCTTCAGTGCAGGGACTCATATAAGAAGCAAATAAGATAATCAGCCAGGAAGCTTTAACAGACGGCTCCACCATCAGCCAACCGAGTGGTTGTAGTAATTTTCAGAAAGAGCCAGTGAGTGTCTAATTTGTACTCACTTTTACTACTGAAAATGCAGATGTCCTGTCCACAGAAAGGCTGAAAAGGAAAAAACCAAAGCATTGGCCCACAAGTTTAAAAAGGAGAAGATGGCAGAGACTATATCCTAGGAAGGGGCTTTGGTGAGGAATGCAGGTGCCATGGATCAGGAAATGTCTGGCCCAAGTGAAGACCAAAGAGAAGGTAATGTCTTGGGTTGAGAGGACTATGATTCTGTGACCCTGGAAAACATGCTCTGTCATGAGAAAGCAGGCACCCTGATGAAAGCAGGCACCCTGATCCAGGTGAATATCAAAGCACTTGCTCAAGATGAAGCCATGACCTATGAAGAGACAGAAGCCCTAGATGGAGTGGAAGGTCAGACCCTAGTAATGACAAAGATGAGTTTGGGGAGATGTGGGATATTTTGTCTGAGAGAGGACAGAGACTATGGCATAGAGTATACTTTTAAGGGGGTATCAGTTTGCACGGAAAACTTCACTGGAGACCATTAGGTCATCCATAGTACTTTGTAAGAGACCCCAGATGCCTCTGGCATAATGATGGATGGATGCCATGTGAAGTTAACCAACTTCATGGCCCTTATAGACCCACAACAATCTGTGGTTGTGCAAGTGGGACAAGGATTATTAACCCCTCCATCATGGGGGAGTGTCACTAAGAAGTGGGAGCTATACAATGAAGTTCCCAGCATGAAGACAGGTTATTTAGACACTGAGAAGCACCACCAAATCCCCAGGAACTGCATGCCTGTAGAATATAGGGTGCAAACCTCCATCACCCAAGGCTTTAAGGAGCCAAGAGCTCCCTCTAAATTCAAATTATGCCTTGACCAAAAAACTGCTTGTCAATTTAAGTGAAAGGCAACATGGATTCTGTAACATGCTGGTCCATTCATGCTAGCAAATCAGAGGTTTTCTCACAGAACCTCATTCACAAATAAATACAGTTGCTACCAAAGTGAAACTGAAACAGATACATTGTTTTACTCAAACAGTCTTAGATAAAGACAGCAGAATGTGGGCAAGAATGTATCCGAAGTTCAAAGCCATGTGGGTGAAACAATGTGAACCATGAATGCAAATGCGCTGTAATTCTGTCAATGAAGAACTCACCAGAGTGTGTTTCAGGGATGTGCCTAAAATGAAAACAAACACAATAGCACCAGAAACCTCAAACGCATGGCACAAGGCAGCAAAGGGAGGGTCAGAGTGTCATTTAAAATGGTATGTAGTCCTTTTAAGAATGTTACCCAGCTCCTTCCCCAAAACTACACCCTGTGGCACTATGGGGAGCAAGCCAATCAGGGCCCTTAACTTAAGAGGACCCATAGTTGCAGCCTCTCATCCTATGCTCCACATAACGGGAAGAGAAAGGGACTTAGAAATACAAGTTCATTGTTTGAGAGACAAGCTCAAGGGAGGCCTAGAAAGATACACTAGTCCATGATAAACTGGGGTAAGTGTGGAGTGTAGAAGAGGGAGGTCTTTGTGTTGTAGAGAGACATATTGGGGGTTCTGGAATTTCTAGGGTGTTGGAGAAGGGAGATCATCTTCTGGATTCTAAGGAGGGGTATATCTCCTTGAAAATGAAATACAGGAATATCACCTTGAAAAGGAAGAAGAACGATATTGCATTGGAGTAGAAGGTGAGAGGGATTGTCAGAGAGTGAGAACAGAGATTATGACTTCAAGATGGTGTGCAATGTTGTGTTGCGGGAAGAGGGAGATATCACTTCAGACAGGTTCCAGGGAGATATTGTTTGAGACAGGAAGGCCAGTGATAACCATTTTGAAAAAAAAGAGGGAGATGTTTCTTTGAAAAGGAAGAAGGAGGGAGCTATCTGTCTTGAGTGTTGAGTTGAGAAGAAGGAGGAGATTCAAGGTGGACAAAGGTCTTGTATAGAGAGGGGTTACAACATTCATTGATCACCAGGGTTTTATTGCAGTTTTTTAATGCTGATTTTTGGCCGAAACTGGGAAGGTGTTGATTTGGGGGGGGACTCAGCAAAAAAAAGATCTGGTGATGGAATGACATAGCTAAGTTTGGATAAGGTGTGCCCATGCAGCCTTGAGTGCAGAGAGGATCATATGCACTTTTTAATGGACTGTACATTTTTGGTTACTTAAGAAAACAGTGGTTATCACCTATCAAGAATCAAATATGCAATCGTGTAGATGCTGTGGCTCTTTTTATGGACAGTGAAGATGAGAAATGTTTAATTGAATCTGCTTATTTTATTAAGGAAGCTTTAGATGTTGTCTACAGATTTCGCAATTGTTGGTCTTAGCACAAGTTATAAGAATATGGAGCAGATGAAGATTGTGCCATGCATGAAAAATAGGAGCACTTAATGGTCCTGAAGAAAGTGCCAACAACAGAAGTAGTCACTGAATCTGGTCGGCCAGAATTACTAGGGATGCCCCAGTAACATAGGGACATCCGTGTTTAAAAATCACAATATATGCGCCCAGAGGGTTCACATTATTTTATGTAAATATAACAATTTTTATGTTTTGAGTTCATAGAAACAGGACATTAAAAGAAGTGGGTTTCCTGTTTGAACTCTTACCACAAGGACATATAATCAAATAGTTCCTTGTTGTATTTTGTTCGTAGTCTGAGGATAGGGTAAGCCTCTATTTGTCCCACTACCCAAGATAGGCGGCAGACCACCGGCATCTAGGGCTAAATTCCAGTCAGAGGGAATAGTTAGTTTGGTTTGATGAGCATATAGAATTTGTTCTGAAAATCAAATGAACATATGGATTAGGCGATCATACATATACACATTTTGTGTGAATACTAGATGACCAAACACTGGAATTATTTCCTAATACTATGTTTGGCTACAGGAAGAATGATGGGTCATTCAAACATTTGGTGGTACGAGCTGAAATAACTGCAATTGTTATGCACTTTACATTTTTCTGTACCTAAATTGTTCCCATTTTAACAATGTATTAAAAGGAGATAAGATCCAACAACTATAAATGGGAGATACTATATATTTGAGACTATGCAACATGCCATACTACCAATGTCATATATGTAATCAAATGCATTTGCGGGTTATGCCATGTAGGACTGACCACACGTAAACTCAAAATCTGTTGTTCAGAACATAACTCCAATATGAGGTTAGAGAATGGCTAATATTTACAAATTACAATGACACGCTGTTTCACTGATGCAATTACCAATGCTTAAGCTGTTAGAGTACCTCAGAAGGGGAACATATTGGACAGACACCTGCTAAAAAAGAGATGTATTGGAGCCAGCAATTATCATCTTTAACTCCAAAATGATTAAATACAGATTGGAACCTATAATGTTATCAATAAGGGTCCCAGATGTAAATCAATATGATTAATATTAGGACAATGCACTTAATTGCAGAATCTGTTAAAGCAACAATACATTTGCAGCAAATGTTGATGATGCAGAAAATCTGTGATTGACTAAGTGACATTTTTAGAAAAGTGATGTATTCTATAATTGCGATATTGAGGAAAGATATTCAATTGCATTTATGTAATGTCATGTTGTTGGCACATAAATATGAACTATCATCTCTACAGTACAAGATAAGAGCCCTGAATTTGAGGAAACACTTCTGTGGTGAACTTATGTTCACCATGTATGGAAGGTCTAAGACAGTTTAGCCATTAGAAGATGGCCACTGGTGGAAACACAGGACTATAAGTGGTCTTACCAAATTGAAAGAAAAAAAGATTATAGTCTAATAAATTGTCAATGCTAAGAAAATGCAGGCAAAGGAACTGATTTTCAATCCATTGTTGAATTGACCGAAGGAAGTGAGATGTATGTACTTGCTATTAGGTTGAAGAGATGTTGGATGTGTGGGATACTTTTGTTATTTACTTAATATTTATTTCACCGGAGACCAGTCTGTAAGCGGGGGACCGGGATTCAAACCTGTGTTGCTCCGCGTTTTCTTGCTAACATGAGAAACTGTTGCCCTTGAGCTATCCTCCTGGCCCAGCTATTTACATGAGGAATACTCTTTGAATTATAAGACATAACTTATCCTGTTATGCCTTTAGATTGACTGAAAGAGTAAGCAACCTTCCTTACAGGAGACATTGGGCGTCATTACGGGTATGGAGGTAGCCATGCCGCTTTTAGCGGCATGGTTACCCCCATACCGGGTACCGGGTTCCTTGAATGGGGGCCATTCCGACCTTGGGGGTCCCGGTATTTCCCCATTCAAGGAACCCAGACCCAGTACATCCCCATTTCCATTGGAGCCCCCATAGGGCTCAATGGAATGGGGAGGATGCTAACAACGGGGCCATTAATGACGGGCCCGTTGTTAGCATCCTGGTCTGCTCGCGGGACCCGCTAAGGACGCCTGGTTTTTTACCAGACGTCCTTAGCGGGTCCAGTCAGCAGACCTCGTAATGAGGTGGTAGAGGGTTAACGAGGCGGCAGCTCTACCGGTGCTGTTAACCCTCTACCGCCAGGGTCGTAATGAGGCCCATTGAATTAAGCATGTATGTGGATTGATTTTCTTGAAATTAGGTGTATGAAACTAAATAAATTTAGGATTTTAGTAGGGGATGTACGTTTTGTTGGATAGACGCACTGGAACTGATAGTATTATTTTGAAGTTGAACTACATATCAAGAGAATGTATACACCATCATAAATTGGGAAAATATTAACTGCATTACAATACCAAGAGTTAGGTGAGTATCGACTTTAATAACGGGTTCTTTGAAGAATATAATATTTGGCTGAATATTTTAATAACACTCTAATTCTTTTTTTAGGATTTGTGCATAGTGTGCAGGAAGTTAAGGTCCCCGAACTCTTCATTTTAAGACACTACCAGACCACTAGCCATGGCCTTCATCCAAGTCCAGTGTGAACGGCCGCTCGATAGTTTAAAACACTTGCAACCCATCACTCAAAGTTGTTAATCAATCCCAAACTAATTTTGACATGTTTTGACTGTGGTATTGTCATGTGTAACATTTTGCAGAATTTGAGAACTCACAATGTTTTAGGAAATGCACAGTGAGATTAAAATATTTCCTGAGGATCTCTAAATTTGATTAAGCAGGGTGCTGCAAGCCCCTTGATTTACGGCTGGTCACGGAAAGGGAAAAAATGACCATCTGCAAGAATAATCAAAAGCTGGCCCGAAGAAAAAGTGAACATATAATATCAAGTAAAAAGTACAAATGTAGCTCACTTGACCTTCTCCTTAGAAGAAAGTGTGCAAGACAAAATAGCATTGGTCTTTTAAACAATGTAATGAACACCAGAAAAAATAAGCAGAGAGAGGAAATCTTCCAATAAATATATTTGCAAAGTATAAAAAGTGTTCCTGTTTTAAACCCAGCAATCTATCCTGAAATATTCCCTGGAAATCAAAATCCCAATACGAAAAAAGTGCTTGTGGTCTTGTGGGTAAGCGTCTGCACTGGGAACATGACAACCTGAGTAAAATCCTGGTAGCCAAATACATAAATCCGCCCTCTGAAAAAAGTTATGCTGTCCTCCCACATGTGTCCTTTACTTGTGCCTCAAATGCAGCCGAAAGCAGTGGAAAATAACTGCATCAATGTCCAGGATGCAAAACCTCTTGCCATGTCTTGGGCAAATACTCATGACTTACTTGCCCTCTCATCATTTCCCCTCCTCACCCCCATGTCTGGCGTTCATCAATACTCTGCTTTATAAACATAACTTGAATAGTGCACACACCATAGTGTCACTCAAATATATAAATCATTATAGAACTAAGTTAGGCAAAACATGTTCAATTGCAGCATTATTCCCCACATCTTGACTGGAAGACTACAAATACCAGAATGCAATTCAGCAAAAGGCAAAAGGCAAAACAATGGTCTCTGAGCTCAAAGCTTTCAAGGATTGACAGTTTCACAGTTTAAAAGATAAATCATATGGATGCCCATTTGGTTGCCCACCCATGCAGTAACCGAGACTGACCCTGCTTAGCTTCAAAGCAGAACTGACCATGCTTAGCTTCAAAATGACGAAAGGGCCAGCCCTCTCAAATCATGTTTCTCTAAGTGGTCTTGTAACATTGGATAATTTAGAGGTTAACATGGCCTGAAGTGGATGGGCCCTTCCCCACTTTGAAGCTATGCAGCGTCTGTCATGGTTGCTGCATGGATGGGAGACCTGGATCCTGGATTGCTGTTGTGTCACAGGCCATGGCCTTCACCCCTGATGTTACAATAGCTGTAAAAAATGTCTTTTAAAAAAAACTATAACCACAGATATGGGAATGCAGATACTCGCGGCTATCTGTAGTTTTACATTGCCGTGAATATCGGAAAAATGGATGTAAAAATGCTTTCTTGCCCCACCCTCTCATCAAGTGCCCCCCTCAGCTGTGCTAGCTCCCCCACCCCCAGATTCCCTCCTCACCTCCGTTGTCCTTTCCATTTCCCACCTGTTTCTGTGACAGAGGTTGCTTTCAGATGTCGGCTATTAGCAGATATATCTGAGGTTACTGAAAAGCTTTGTGTTGCAAACTCAGTTACTAGACCCCCCCGCCCCAACTCCCAAATAGTACTTGGTGCCCTCTAGGCAAACCCCACCTCTGGAATGATGACATTTTCATTTTTTGACCTGCAAATGGCTTTTTTCCTGTGTTTTATTTTCCCATAACCTAGATTTTAGCTGCAGCTATCTCTTGCATTGAGAAAAGAAAGATGGCGGCCATTGCATTTTGAAAAAAACCCTGGTTTTGGCAATTTACTGAGATATAGATATCTATTCTACACCCCTTTCTCCTTCAAATATTTTAAAAAAACTACTGCACAGAATAACCACAAACCACAAAAAGGCCTCTTTTAAAAAGCTTTTTGCCCAATTTGTTTCAGATCTGGTCCAAATCCGTCCAGCAGTTTGGGCTGTGTGGTCCAGCAAAAATTGACCTTGTTATGAGAAAACGAATGGGAAGCATACTGCAACTTTGTCAAAAATAAATTGTTGTCTTCTTAATAACTTTTAAACTTTTTTAACAAATCTTTACTAAACTTTACATCCCTACCCTAACCAACTTCAAGATTTCAGACAAATCTGTTACTCAAATCAAAACTTATTAACAATAGAATGTTAGAGGTTCCAATGGGAGTCCTACTCACCTCAACTATAAGGCAGCCTATGGCAGTGGCCCTGTTTTTGTGGTTAAATTGCTCAACTCATAGAAAGAGTATTGTTTGGGCGGCTTATAAGTTTACCCCCCCGGATGAATCCTCACCAAACTTTGCAAAAAAAGTATACGCCCCCTCGGAATGTATCTGCAACGTGTGGTGTGGCTTCATCAAGGGGGCGTTATAGGGTGGGTCCCAAAATGTTTGAAATCATCAAAGACACAATAAAAAACACAATTTGCTCATCAAACATGTGCCGGGATAAGCAGCTTGCTCCCGAAACATGCTTTTGTAAATTTGGTGTGAATCTGTCCAATATTTTTTTTTTAAAGGGCCAAAAAGTTGGCCAAAAGAATTTTTGATATCTGGGTCTGGTCCATGGACTCATTTCCTGATTCGGGGTCTGCTGATACCTCTGGACCAATCAAGGAGTGTCTCAATGTCCGCAGACACCAAAACGCATGCTGATTGGATGTGAGGTGCATCAACTTTTTTGAAACAGTCGCCATGTTGGATCCATGGACTTCACAGTGAATGCAAACTCTGGAAATTTAATTTGGGGTTATTTTGTGGCTGAAAGAGGGACTGGAAAGAGTGGGGGTGTGTGAAAAAGTTGACAGGGAGCTGTTTTTATATGTGAAAACAGTGGTGCAGGTGCCGCTGAGTCTGCAGTCATTTTTACTGTCTGCAGACATCAATTGGGAGTGGGGAGGTTCAGGATGAGTGCTGATATTTGTAGGTGCATTGTATGTACTTGTTAAATGGTTTAATTCTATTGTGGAGGTTGGGATAGTGGCCAGATTCCTTGGTGCAACACCATGGGCCATTCCCCAAGTTTCTGCCCACTGGCCACGGCCATAGTTATATTGCAAAGAAATTACAGGAACCGTAGAGGGAGTATATAATATTTGTAATATAGTGGACTGATGTAATTGAAATATATACAGTATTTAAGATCGTAGCAGGATTGAGGATAGTGGTTATGGAATCTGTATTTGTTTCTTTGTGAAGTAGAAAAATAGGAAAATAGTGGGTATGGTTACTTAGTTGCATATGGTAATAAAGCTGGAATCTATGGTTCTTATTCTGTAAAAAAAAAGTACAATGTTTTAAACAAGACAGTTTAAAACCTTTATTTGCAAACAATTGTACATATAGATTTAGGGGCTGATTCATGGAATTATTTGCGCCGAAAAACTGGGATTTGTGCGTCATTCTGCCCGCAAATCCCCATTTGTTAAACAGGGATTCGCGGGCTGAATGGCACACAAATCCCTGTTTTTCAGTGCAAATAATTCCATGAATCAGCATTTTAGTTTTTTTGGTACAACATTAGTGTCTGGTACATTGTTGTTGTATTGACATGAAATAATGATTGGCTCATTGGGAAAATACAAATCCATAGTGGGTTACAAAAATTCTACTGTAAATAAATACTGTTGTTTGCAGTTATATAGTTTTAAAGTTTAAACATTTTACAGACTACTTGTGTGTGGTAGCATGGATATATTATATGAGTGTAATTGTGGTAGAATGTTTGTTTGATGAGTGTTGTAATTAAGGGTAATGTTTAAAGAGTAGCTAGATACCTGTTGGTGTCTTATAACTATATTGTAGTTTACAAGTAGTTTTGTAACACCAATAACTGTGGTGACATATTTGACATGTATTGCAATTAAAGATGTTATGATGTATTTAGATGCCTGTTGGCACATTTTAACTATATTGGAGTTTAAAACTAGTTTCGTAGTCACAATAACTGTCATGGCATATTTGAAGTGTATTACAATCAAATGTATTATGGATGTAGTTAGATACCCGTTGGTGTATTGTAACGGTCTTGGATTTAAAAAATCCTATTGTAGTACTATTGATGTATTTAGATATCCATTGGCATATCCTAACTTTGTATTGTACTATACTTTAGTGAGTCCATTTGGGATTAAGAAGGCATTTGTTTGATTTGCTGGTAACCTATGTTTTAGAGTAACAGAAGTGGTGTTACATTCAAACCAACCACTTTTTATCTTGAAATATGCAGTATAGTGTCCTAAAGTGATTGTGGCACGAGTGTGGTATATTATGCCTACTGTTGTGAAGGTTTTCTTGGCAAGAGATATTTTGCCGTGTTTAAAGCTAGTGAGCGTACAGTTATTTTGGTATCAGTTGCATTGTACCTTAGAAGCATTACTCTCACATATTGGATATGTGAGCTTTTTTTTTTTCTATGCTGGAACGATTATCTGAATTGAAAAAAGGGCATATTATGCCATGACTTGCATTCTGCAGAATCTGGTGAAATGGAGTGGATTCATAATTTGCTATGGATATACACACAAATCATTCATTAGAGACATGCTCTTATGAAACATGGTTGCAGAGAGTGCAAACCTGTGGGGGCTGTTACGACAGCTGAAAGGTTGTTGTTTGTTAAGTCTTTTAGAAATGTGCTGATTATTTTAATTAAGAACATTTTGCCAGAAACTGCTTCACCACTTACATAGAAGAGCAGCGATTTAAAATTCTTACATCTACAAGTATTAGTTTCACATTTAAAACCATGTTCAATTTCTTGAGTGACTTCTAGATAAATGGTGAGTTGTTCATGATTTAGCTGTGATTTGGGCACATTCATGTCTTCTTCAGATTGTTTACATTTTACTTAGTATGTTCTACCTCAGTCATGGCTATTTCTGCTTCATTTAGAATGACTGGTTCTCCAAGTGGTTCTTAGCTTCCTGCAAGAGAAGGTTGACTGCCTTCAGGAATGTCTTTAACTAGTAGAGCTTCAATGTCTTCAACTTTGAGTGATGGGTTGCAGCTTCAAATGAGTCATGGTCACCAAATAATTCTTCTTCTTTTCTCCAAAGTTTAAAAAAGTTGCAGTAGGGCTATGTTGTGGGGTTTTAAATGATAACTTTACATGATTAGACTGGGCTTGATAAGTGTTAATAGGCTTCCTTCACAAGTCGAGACTGAATATTTGCCACTTGCCTCATCTTGCTTGACATTGTTTTTGTAGGAATCATTTTGGTCAATGTCATACAGCCACATGTTCTCCAAAGCAGTTCTTCTGTTTGGTTAGTATGTGTCCAGTAAATTATTTTTTAAAATGCCCTGCCGGTTGGGATCATTTGTGGCTATTGTTTCTATCTCTTGGTAGGATTTGAGTTCTCTTTTTCTGAATGAAGCTGGACCAAGGTTTAGCCAAACAATGTGTGCAGATTTACCATACAAGGCTGTACGTGTTAAATGGCCTGTAGCTTTGTAGCACCTGCATTCTCTATGGGAGACCATTTGTATACCGAAGCTGTACAATTTGTGTGACAGTGTTTTATCAGATGATTTGTCATCCCAGAGCTTTGGTTAGATAGGCTGTGACGTATCTGGCAGATGCAGCGGTATTGTCTCCAATGTATTGTGTGTCTATATGTGCATTCCAGAAGACGGCACTAATTTCATTGTAATCATTAATGTACTGGGATGCTTCCTCGCTTTTAATGCTGTGTTTTTTTAGGGATTTCCCTTTTACACTGGATCTAACAGAAGACATCAATTGATTTACATGTCCTTTTGTGCAAATTGCTCTAGGGAAGACATAGCAACATTTGGTAGAGTATTAACATTTGTTTTTTATATAGATGTTGTCAGTATTTGCCACACTCATGTTTTTCGAAGATTAAGATTTGTGTACCTAGGTCACTATGTGGGATTTCTGAAGAGATGACACAGGTAATGCATGTTTGAATAAATTGTAAAACAGCGGCATCACTGTCATGACCAAATACAGAAGCATCTTTTATCCACAAAAGCATGCGAAAGTGTGGTTCTATTACGCTCACCTGGTTCCCAAAGGGGCATCGATCGGACCCGGACAGCTGCGGTCTCCACCAACATGATGTGTAGTGAAGAGATGACAGTCTGGACTGGCCCGCCTAATCTTGTCTGCTGTACTCGTAGAAGTATTCTCCTGCAAGTGGAGAAAGGGATTTAGCCACCCGTGGTGGCCCCCCAACAGTTCTCGTTCTCCCCACTAATCGCCTCCGATATTCCCTTTTGGTAACCTCACCTTATGTTTTTAAAAGATGAGCTCTCCATCCTGCATGGCATGCAGGGGCGCGTAGATACCAGTTACTTCCCTGGGTTGAAGGTACTGGAGGAGTTCCGGAGGAATATTGACTCCAGTGTCTATAAAGTTCAAAGAGTTCAATATGTCAGATGTTCACTCTTGTTCCATTCCCTCGTTAGGTTGCAGCTGGGTCCAAAAGAATTTTGCCTGGAGGCAGCTGATGGCGTTCAGGTAAGATTCTGTATTACCAAACACTGTTCGGTAAAAGTTGCATGAGTTTAACTTGCTGTTTTCTCTCCCTTCATAGGTGCAGCATAGGAAGATGCGGCGAATTAAAGAATAATACCTCCGGTGGTAAAGCAGGTAAGCCTATAGTGGCAAAGAGATTGTCCTTGTTGGTTTTCTCGGCTCACCTTGTTATTCCTTTTGTTTTCCCCCCAGGTGCTGGGTTTCAATGAAGAAAATGATGGAGGCAGCGCCGAGTCGAAAGATGCGGTGGACTGGTGAGTATAACGCGGCGGTGCTGCTGGCGAAGCGACGCATGCTAAAATAATGTCCTTTCCAGGCTCGGAGATGTGCTGGGTCCAGAATCAGGTAAGGAGTTGAATAATGTCTGTGATCTAACCTCTTCTCCTTTCTTTGCCTTTTGTCTAGGAGCTCCGGATTCGAGGCGGGCATGGCAGAAGACTGGATGCTGACTTGCAGACACGGTGAGTGTCACGCTGCTGGATGCAGAATAACGCAAAGGTTGGGCTGCTGTTCGGGCGTGGTTTAAATAGCCTGCAAAGTAGTCCCAGGTAAGAAGTTCCCCAGAACCACACCCGAGTGAAAAATAGTCCCTGTAATAAAATAGTCCCATCCAGGCCTCTCGTTTGCTTGGACTCATTTGCAGCATGGTCTGCATAAGGTAAGTAAAGTCTATGATTTCTATGATGAGCCTGACGCCTAAGGCACCATGACTGAATCCAAACAGCCCCCAGTCGGAGCTGTTGGGGTTTTAATGAGTATCTGGATGCCTGCTCCCGTGGCTGATGTACTCGATCCGGATGCCAGGGGGATAGGCATCATGACAGGTGTTCCTCTGGATTTATATTCTTTTATCCAAAAGAAGTGTTCCACTTCTCAGAGTGGAGTGTTCTTTTTTGCATATGAAGTACAAATGGCAATGAAGCAGTGGTGAACTTACCTTGATACAAAGACAGGGTTAAGAAAATATAGTTCTCCTGGTGTTTTTTTTAATCTATTCACTCTTTATTTTGGTTTGCAGTGCATAGGAAGTCGTGCAAGTCATCCCATGCATATTCTGCATAACTTCAAGTAAAAAACCATGTAGGTGGACTTAATTTCCTTAACATACAACGTACATCAGCGTGTCGTCTCAACCAGTATTATTTTGTACCATGCATGTTTGCCAAGAGATTAGTGATACTTAACTGTAAAACTTAATCTTTGTCTTTTATCTTTTGAAGCAGTTGAGTATTGAATATGTTTGAAAAATTAGAACCTTTTTTAATGTGTGTGCAACTCCATAACAAAGAGTTGCTAGGTGACTTTCAAACAGGAGGTGAAAAATGTATTCTACACTGCGTCTGAATATGGGGTCTTCAGAATACATTCGTAAAGAGGAATATTCTGATGCACTAATTTGTGTGGTTCTTTCATCATGTCTTCCTCCTTTTCTTGTAGGAAAGAGTATAGTAAAATAATGTGCTTCTACATTTTTCTCTCATATGCTCATTGGGAAGCCTTGGCTTGACATATTTGATGTGTCTCAAATGCATCTTCTATGGTGTCTTTGGAGTGTAGTAGGTGAATTGTATACTGGTCTAAAATGTTGGCTCCAGTAACAGGATCAGCACGTTCAAATTGGCCAGTTTCTGGCAAATCTAGAATTATTTGGGTGTTGTTTATATCTTTGTAGTATTCATTGTTTTCTTTAAGATATTGTAGGGCTTGTCTAACTTTAAATTGACTAGTTTTTGCCACATTATTTTGTCTTTTGTTGATGCAACATTAATTAGTACAATCAATGATTGATCTATTTGCCGTTGTACTCCTAGATGTTCTCCATTTTCTTTAAGATCTAATGGCAAATATACTATGTTGTCACAAATGCCTTTTAGTAACTCATATGGAGGCAATTTGGCAATTTTCATTTAAAGGTGTTGTAAGAACACGCTGGACAGCTCTGGTGCCTGAATAAAAGTTTAGTCTTTCTTGACTTGAAAAAAAATTAAACAAAATAGACTGTCTTTGAAAACGTCTCCTGACTTGTCCTTCTAGGATTTATGCAGTCTAGTGCAGTTTGGGTCTGCTGCCTTTCCAGGAATATGGATTTAGTCCTCATAAACCCAGCGATGTTCAGCAGCGCTCCCCTCGCAGCCTCATCTGTTCTGAAACAGAGCAGAAGCAGAGAAAATCTTGTTAGTCCTTCCTCAGTGTCAGCCTTTTATGGGGGCTGGAGTGACATTAACCAATACAGAGCCTCCATGCTTGGAAGTCCAGATAAACCCCCAAACCCTGCTCCCTTCTTTCCGAAATGAAGGCAACCACAATGCCTCATGAATCGGCTGCTTCCTGGAGTTGCAGTTTGGGACACTGCGGGTATGTCTTTCCAAGTTATGTAACCCTCCTTACATGTGGATAGGTGTGCCAGCGATTACTGGCGGCTCTACTTCCCATGCACTACTTGGGGTATACATGTTACCCAGTGCATTGTTGCAATTTCCCACATTTCCCACATTTGTGAAGGCATCCACACCGTGCTAACTGTCTGCAGGCGTTTTCGTGCCTGCAAGCTGGACGTTGGTCCGGTGTGTGCTGCGGCCCCACCATTCTCCCTCTTTAGCTCTGCCATCTCCCACACTGTCCGTTATGTTGCTGGCCAAACCAACTCCGCCGTCTCCCACGCATGCAATATGTCACCTTTGTAAGATGACTTGATGGTGTATTTTAGTGGATTAGCGATGGCAGAAAACAATGGTATAAACCACCGGTAGTAACCCACAAACCTCAGAAAAGCCTGAACTTGCTTTTTGTTGCTTGGCATGGCTAAACGTAAAATTGCTTCCACTTTGTCAAGTTGAGGTCTAATGACACCACCACCAACCAAATATCCTTTTTATTATTTTTTTAGGGCTGATGTTGAGACCTGCCTTCTCGAGAGCCGACAACACTTTCTGTAGATGTTCCAGGTTCTCCTTCCACGTTCTGCTGAAGGCGATGTTATCATCCAGATATGCTGAACTATATTCCCTGTGAGGGGTTGGAACCTTTTTCATCAATGACTGGAAAGTTGCCAGAGCCCTGTGTAGGCCGAAGGCTAGGACTGTAAATTGGTACAGACCAAATGGTGTTGAAAAGGCAGGTTTGACTTTGTCTTCTTGGCAAAGGGGTATCTGCCAATACCCCTTGGAGAGATCAAGTGTGGTGAGGTATTGGGCTGAACCCAGTCATTCTAGAAGTTCGTCAGTGTGTGGCACTGGGCACGCCTGACATGTGGAAATGGCATTCAACTTCCTATAGTCCATACAAAAACAGGTGGACCCGACGGGTTTAGAGACTAGGACAATTGGGGAAGTCCAGTGGCTGGTGGAGGGTTCTAAAACTCCAAATCATAGCATTTAATCTACTTCAGCTTGGATGGTGGATCTTATGGACTCAGGAAGTTTATAAGGTTGCACTCTTATTGTTTGGGCAGGGTCAGTATCTATAGTGTGTTCCACCAGGGAGGTTCTCCCAGGAGAGACGGAAAATACATGTCTCAAGTGGCTGAGATGGGTTTCCAGTTCTTTCCTTTTTTCTTTGCTGAGTTGTTTCCCCACTGTATCGCATTGAAAGTGTTTTATGGATGTCCACGGCTGACAAAATGTACACTCTGTGGGGTTAGTTTGGTTCTTTCCACTCCTTTAGGGGGTTGATGTGGTAATTCAGTTTTTTTGCCTTCATATCTGGTTGCTCTACCAGATAATTCACGGGGCTGAGCATGGCTACTATTTTGTAGGGTCCCCTCCATTGGGCCAGCATTTTATTTTGTCTGGTAGGCAACAATATAAGCACTTTATCCCCCACTTGGAAATTGTCGACCCGGGTGTTTCTATTGTAATTTTTCTCTTGAGCGGTTTGTGACCATCCCAAGTTATTATGAGCCAACTTCCTTAACTTGAGAAGGTGGAACCTTAGTTCTATCACATAGTCTGTGAGGTGGGTTTCTTCCTCTTGATCCTCCCATTTGCTTTTTGCTAGGTCCAGGATGGTTCGGGGCCTCTGGCTGAACAGTAACTCAAATGGTGAAAATTCGGTGGAGGACTGAGGGGTGTCCCTTAATAGCATGAGTACCCACGGCACCACCCTGTCTCAATCCTTGACTGAAGCGGCGGTGAACTTTTTTAGCATTAGTTCAATCATTTTGTTATAACGCTTGACGAGAACATCTGTCTGGGGATGGTAAATGGACGTGCAATTTGATTTATGCGTAGTTGTTTACAGACTCTGCGCATCACACTGGAGACAAAGTTCCTTCCTTGGTCAGTTACTATTTCTGCCGGTAACCATACCCTAGCAAAAAAGGTACCAATTGATTGCACACTTGAATGGAGCTGATAACCCTCATTGGAAAAGCCTCAGGGTACCTGGTTGCGTAATCTACTATGACCAGTAGATATTGGTGACCATGGCTTTTCGTTCTAAGGGACCAGCAATATCCATTTTGATTCTATAGAATGGTTCCTTAGTGAGTGGCATGGGGTGTAAGGGTGCGCATTGGGGTTTATTAGGGTTGGTCTTTTGGCATGTAGTGCACTCTTTGCAGTACTTATCCACTTCAGGATAAACTCCTGGCCAGTAGAATCTCTTCAGAAGTTTGTCTTGAGCCTTTTCTCAGCCAAGGTGTTCCCCTGATGCTTCATCATGGGCCAGTTTGAGAACAGTAGGTTGGAAGCTTATTGGTACCAAGAATTGTTCAACTTCTTTTTTTGATTGGTCTGTTGTGACACAGTATATAAGGCCCCGGTGTACCCTGAAACGCGGATACCCTGTAACCTGGGTTGGACATGGAAGAGCTTGTTCCCTCGCACTCTTTGGGATAGGATGTTAAAAGTTCATTTCGGAAGGTTGTCCTCCGATTATCCGGCAACCAATCTATAAGTCCACTAAATTTCTTGGCCTCCGTTCACCTTTTTACCTCTCTCACCTCTCTCACCTCTCTTCTGATGTTCTTTAGCATCTTACCGCTTTTTGTGGTAATATCTGCCTGAGCAAATGGAGCGGTTCTGAGCCAATCGGTTTCGGTAACGCATTCTTGAAAGGTGGGTAGGTCTGTTCCTATCAAGTCAGTGGCAGGCAGGTGAGGCATTATGGCAACCTTCATTTTGTAACTCACCCAGTTCACTTCTAGGTTAACCTGTTTCGAGGGGTATGTTGTTGTGTCCCCAAATACACACTTAATGAGTATGAGATGTTCCCCGACTATCCCTGCCCCACTTACTTCCAGTATGATGATGGTCTGTTCGCTTCCGCTGTCCAGAAGTCCTTGATTTGGTGTCCCGTCGATGCGGACCTCTACTAGATATGTCTCTTTCTTCTTCGGAAATCTCGTGCTTGGAAATATCCTATCTCCATAGGCTCGGGTTTTGGCTTTTTCGTGCAGGATCTGGCAATGTGCCCTCACTCTCCACAATCGAAGCATTGTGGTTGTCGATTGATGGTTGGCCACAAAGCCCCCTTAGGTTCTGCTTGAATTGGCTTCAGCTCTGTCGAGGTCTGCCCTTGGGATGGTACCAGCTTGCTTGTCTCCAGATGACCTGCGTGTGTAGCACCTGCCTTTTGGAAGGTGGAAGCTTTATTAATGGCTTCGGCAAATGACGGTCTGTGGTGTTGTCGGACCCAATGCTGCATTGCTGCCAGAAGAGCCTCTATAAATTGGTCAAGCTTGACCTTGTCCATTACTTCTGGCATAGAGCTGGTAGCTGGTTTTAGCCACTTGTCTGGATTCTGTAGTAGAGTTGCTGTGGCATTTCCTCATTACGCAGCCTAGTGTCCCTGAGTCTCACTCTGTAGGCTTCTCCGTCGACACCCATCTTTTCCAAAATGGTTCTCTTTATGTCTGCATATGACGTGTCACCTGTCGGGTTCACAGCATGGTAGGACCCTTGCATGGGTCCTGTCAGCAATGTAGCGATGAAGTAACCCAATTTCTCCACAGGCCATTGAGAGTTACCTGCCACCCTCTCAAAATTGGCGAAAAAATAACCTGGATCTTTCCCTGGTTGGAACTTCTGCAACACAGTGGTTGGGACGAGGCTCGACCCTCCGAAAAATGCCATTGCTTTGGTTACTTGTTTCTGGGCATCTTGGTTGGCCACCTAAATTTGGCACGGAGACACCATTGCTGTTAGTTGATGATGAGTTGCTGAGGGTAGCTGACCAGGGCAAGCTTTTACTTTTAATGATGCTTGATCTGTCAGATGCCTTCGACATGGTCAATCATGAGATCCTCCTGGAGTGACTGAGGATGATTGGAAAAGTTTCAGAACAAGCCATCCAATGGTTCAGGTCTTTCTTGGAGGGACGTCAACAATGTGTTAAACTGGGTGCCTTCACCTCGGCTCCTAGTAGTGTTGACTGTGGTGTGCCACAGGGCTCCTCACTGTCGCCTATTTTGTTTAACCTATACCTTCGACTAGTCATAGAAATCTTGAGATGCCATGGAATCAGTTTCCAGTCTTACTCTGATGACACTCAGAGTTTCATCACAATCGATAAGGTTAAAGAAACTATTATCAAAATTGGAGAATGCCTTCAGGAAATCAGTGAGTGGATGGCCTCTAATCAACTGCAACTGAATGCTTTCAATACAGAATTCATTATGTTTGGTCCGGAACACCTCATGACCACAATAAGAACTCAACCTCTTCCTAATATATTAGGAGTGGAACTTACATTCTCCACAAAGGTGAAAAACCTTGGCTGTATTTGGCAAGACAATCTGGGTAGCAAAAGCCAGGTTGGAGCCAAAGTAAAAGCAATCTTTTATTCCCTGCGGCTCCTACGACAAACACTTCCCTACATTCCACAGGAAGACTATGCTCAAGTAGTGGGGGCACTTATCAATGCTCACCTGGACTACTTTAATAGTCAACTGTTGGGCATTCCTAAAAAACAGATCAGCAGACTGCAAAGAGCGCAGAATGCTGTGGTCAGGCTGAACTATGGGCTAAAAAAAACAGCCCATGTCTCATTTTTTCACCGTCAACTCCATTGGCTATCAGTTGAAGACCGTATAAAATTTAAAATAGCCTGTCTGATTTTCAAATGTCTCAATAATATAGCACCAGACTATCTTAAGGAAATGCTTAGATATTATCAACCATCAAGACCCCTTCGCTCAAGTGACCAAGCACTATTAATCATCCCCCCCATCTACATTTGTTTCTAGAGGGGATAGAAGATTCTCGGTGTATGGTCCCAGACTTTGGCACAGTCTACCCAGGGAAATACGGAATTCAGACACCCTGCTTAGTTTCCGGAAGGCCTTAAAGACCTTCCTGTTCAAATAAAATGTGCCCACTGGATAATAATTAGATATTTTCTTGCTCTCAAATATACTTAAGAATATACTTTGTCCTAGCCTTCCTGAGTTATCAATACGATCGCCGCCATTATACGGTTAGGTCCATTTAGAGCGTGTTACAAATCCCTCATATCAAATCAAATCAAACCTGTAGTTGTATAGCCTGCTGCAATGTCTGCCTGGGCTTGATGGCTTTGTACTTGCATCAGTTGTTGCAGCTGCTGTTGCCCATCCGACAAGGCCTTGATGGTAGCCTCCATGACGTGTTCCTGGATGCCACCGCTGTCACCAAAATATGTAAGAACACGCTGGACAGCTCTGGTGCCTGAACAAAAGTTTACTATTTATTGACTTGAAAAAAAATGAAATGAAATAGACTGTCTCTGAAAAAGTCCCTTGACTTGTCCTTCTAGGATTTATGCAGTCTAGTGCAGTCTGGGTCTGCTGCCTTTACGGACTATGGAACAGAACAGAGAAAATTGTGTTAGTCTTCCTCAGTGTCAGCCTTATATGGGGGCTGGAGTGACAGTAACCAATCCGGAGCCTCCATGCTTGGAAGTCCAGATAAACCCCCCAAGCTTGGCCTCCTTCTTTCCAAAATAAAGACGACCATAATGCGTCATGAACCGGCTGCTGCCTGGAGTTGCTTTTCGGCTTGACAGTATGGGACACTGCGGGTATGTCTTTCCAAGTTACGTAACCCTCCTTACATGTGGATAGGTGTGCCAGCGCAGCCGCGATTACTGGTGGCTCCCCTTCCCATGCCCTACTTGCGGTATTTGTGTTATCCGATTTGTCATTGCAATTTCGTCCACACTGCGCTTACTGTCTGCAGGCGTTTCCCTGCCTGCAGGCTGGACGTAGATCTTGCCTGCGTTGCAGCCCCACCATTCTCCCTCTTCATCTCCACCGTCTCCCACACCATCTGTCATGTTGCTGGGCAAAACAGCTTCACCGTCTGTCAAACTGCAATCCAATCGATCACAATTGCGGGATTTTTGCCATTCACCCTTAGCGGCTTCCATGACACCGTCAGCTGGGGTGCCCCGACCCACGCTCTCATCCCCACTCCTGTAACCCTTACAGGTGTATTATAGCTTGAAATATGTGTACTGGTTTGATTATAATGTTCTCATACAAGTTAAGTTGTTGGAGTGTTTCTGGAAGTAAGAAGAATTCTAAGTTATTAGTTAGAGCATGTGATGGCATGTGGTTATTGTCAAGCTTTGTATTGCAGTGTGTGAAAACTAATGAGGGGTCAGTTATTTTGTATTTATTTTCTGCTGTTAGATACAAAGCTAATTGGAACCATTAGGATTTCTTATTCCTCTCTATGTTGCCGGCATTATCTACTATGTTTGTGCTATCTTTACAAAAAGCTCTGCAACAACTGACACATACTGTGTCTGGTATTTCAGCAGATGTGTTTTTAAAATTAGCTGTTTTTTTGTATGTGTTTGTAAGGTGGGTGGTGTTTGTGAGGTTTTTGCTAATGTTAAACTTACAGAATTTTCTAATTCAACTTCAGTTCCAAAATATTTAGTTTTCATGTGCTCTATTTCTCGAAGGAATTATTTGGCAGTTACATGTAAGAGAATGTTATTTACATTTTGCAGTTCTAGAGCAGGGCCTTTTGCAAAGTACAGTGTATGGACAACATGTCATATAGCATAATGGCATGTTGCTATCACTTAATTTTGTGGATTGCTATAGTGTGGTTACGCTAAAAGTGGCAGATATACTGTTAGGTTCATTTGTAGGTCTGGATTTGTTAGTTCATATATGTTTACTTTTAGATCTTCAAGAGGTGGATGGTTTCATTTTGTTGAGTGAGGCTACTAGCCGTTTTGTTTTGAATGTTTTCTATAAATAGTTTCCTAGTAATTTGAACCTGGATCGAGGTATCAGCATCAGTATACAGTGCCTGGATTGCCTCCAATAGGTCCACAGGGCATCCCCAATTCCTCAGTTTTGCCCGCAGCCGTTCTCTATTTATTCCATCGAATGCTTGTTGTAGATTTTGCAGAAAGAAGGATCAACTGGAAACTATAAGGCATGTGATGCTAACCTGTCCGAACCTGGTATTGAATCGCCTGATGTACATGGGAAATTATACGAGCCTGATCTCGAAGGAGAACAAAGAAGAGTATTGGGAAAGGCTCATTACAGCTGAGAAAGTGGGTCGTACTTTGGACGCATTGAAATTTGTTGAATCCTTAAAACTGGAGCAGGAGGAGGGGGAGCCTGAGGTGGACGTCACCCAAACAACTGGAGATTCTGGCCTAGGGGCGATCATTTAGGGATTCTGAACTTGCACCTAATTTGGGGGGCCTCCACCTCTTTGAGGAGGGACTGTTAAAGGAATGTTAAAGGTTTAACTCTGTTTAACCAATAAAACAAAACAAAAAAAATACTTTTATAGGAGCTGTTTTAGTAGGAATTCTGTTCTGTCTGTTTGTGAAAAAATGAAAGGATGTGTTTCAAAGTTGTGGAGTATTTATGCATGTTTTATGCATGTGTGTGTGTGTTTGTGATTGTATAGATGAATAGAGTTGTGTGATTGAGCAGTGGGATGATATTTGTGGTTGGGAAGGTTGTAAGAGTAAGAGGATGTCCAGGTGTGATACGCTTGGGTTAGTGAGTAAGGGAGTGGTGGTGTGATTGAATTAGTAGTGACATTATGATGGTTTAACGAAAGTAGCGGTTGTTATAATGGTGTGTCTTAGTGCATAGGTATGAGGGTTGTGTTGGTGTAATGGATAAAGGGGCAACAAATTGTGTGTATGTGTTGTAAAGTGTGTTAGTGGTTTGGAATGCAATGCTTTTGAAAGTTGCTGGGTTAAATTAGAACCTCAAATGCATAGGTATATGGAATATTAATGAAATTAAATTGTGGTATAGTACTTGTTGAGAGATGGATGTGTTGTTAGGTAGTAAGGAATGTGTGGTGTATTGAATAAAGAGCAGTGTTTAGATGGGAATATACCGCATGCGAATGTTACAATATAATGATTAAGAGTGAAATATAATGTTGTTGAGTAGAACAGAATACTCTCAGCTAATTTGTAGTTTAAGTAGATTGCAACATTTAGAGAGTTATAGCTGCTATATTGATCTGCTTACTTTGTAGAGTGTGAAGAGTGTTCTTTCTTCGGTAGCTGTATTCTTCAATCTTCTTTTTTCCTGTAATTGTAAAAGAATGTTAGTGGGTATATGTGGTGATGGAAAAGTACATTTTGTACGAGAGGTTGTTATTTATGAAGGTAGTAGGAGTTGTTGGGAATAAAAGTTAATAAAGTAGTGTTATGGGTGGTGTAGTAAAGTAAGTTAACAGGGTTATTAGAACAATTGGACTATCACCCGCATTATGAGTGAGCCAGTCTGGAAATAAAGGTGCCAGTAAAAAGTTACCATGACCTTTTCTGGACCATCTCACTCCGTGTTTGCCAGTAGGGGCACTGTACTCCCGGCAGGTCTGATCTGCCAGAAGTTCAGACTGGTACCCGAAGGCTTTACATTGTAGAACTGACACTGTTGCTAATGCTGCCAGTGCTTAAGGGTTTCCATTCCCGTACCGCTGCTGCCTGTGATATCCCGGTAGCACTGGGATGTTAGGTTGCAGTACCAGTAATATGAGGTTGCCGGCAACCCACCGTTTACCAGTGGGATTTACCGGCAACCCCATAATGAGGCCCTATGAGTAGTGCTGAATGGGACATTATAAGCAACAGGACAAAATGGGCTTGTCAAAAAGATGTATATCTAGGTTATTTCTGAGCTGGTGGTTTTAATAAGAGAATTGGTGTGTTTGTGGTGCAATGTATGTGTAATGTGTTGCAGTGTTTTGAAAGAACAGGGTAACTGTGGCCTAGTGGTAATGCGATGGCAGATTGTAGTTGGAGCAGTGTTTGGTGACTTATAGCAGTGGTTGGAAAAGAACACACGTTTACATGTAAGGTGTTGTGTATAGATACTTTGCCAGTATACAAATCTGTGACAGTAGGTGGAGAATGGTGGTCCTAAAAGGGATGTAATGAAAAATGCTGGAAAGCATGAGATTTATATGAAATGAAAAATGGAAAGTGCTTTGTGTTTAAAAATGTTTCTTTTTAAGAGCATTTTGTTGAAAGTTAAAATATGCATATGTGCATTTACAGCAGCACTGTGTGCAACTTTTTTTGTAAAGAAAGCAAAGCAGATGAACATTTATAAGTGGAATTTGGTGTGTGGAAGTTTAATATTTTGACAATGCATGTAAGTAACTACCACTTGATGTGACCAGGTGCAGAATGCTGCAATGCATGGCATTTGATAGAGTGGTAACAAAAGAGAACATGTTTATTGAGAAGCTTGTTCAGGGTAAGTGGTAGCAACCCTGTATGTATTTATTTGTAAAAGTACTGAAAAACAATATTTTTAAAATATAAGCATACCTGTACTATTTTGTTGAATCTGCAAATAGAAATCTTGGAAAGTTTCACAGTAGTTTTGATGTAGGTGGCTGTGAGTAACAGGAGATATGTACTCTAAGAGTTCAAGAGTACATCTTAAGTGTTGAAGTGAGATGACATGGTTGTATGTAAAGTTTTTTAATGTGATTGGTGGATGGATGTGTGACTGTTTGAAAACAGCCAATAAAGAAGTGTTACAATCATAAAAGTAAAAAGGGTAGAAGTTCTGCCCTGTGCTACACTGTTCACCAACACTGCGGTAGTCCACAATCACAGCACGTGCCATTAGGGTCATTTAAGGATTTCAGTGACTGCAGAGAGTTGTAGATGTCTCTTGACATTGGGGGATCAGCCAATCTGGTTTTGTGGGTGTGGTGTCCAAGAATACTGGGCAGCACAAGTTATCTTTGTTGCATGCAGTGAAGATGGCTATGGCATTGAGGAAGCAGAGTGTCTGGTTGGTGGGTGATTCTTGGGTCCATTGCCTTAAGGTGTACTTTGAGCAGTGTGGATTATGTGGGAATCTAGGATTTCAAGAATTTGCAGCTCCTGGTATGGAGTTCGAGAAGGAAGTGGGTGGAATGACTCCAATTTTGTGAGAATATGATTGTTGTCAAACATCTGGACATCATTGTTGTTCACTGTGGAAGCAACAGTTTGGGCTATGACAACGGAATTTCCTTCAGTTTTCCATGAAGGATGCATTTGCAAAGTTAATGGAACTGTTCCTACATTACAAAATAGATTTTTCTTGGGTAGCTCAAAGACAAATGTGGAGGCGTTCTAAATTATTGTGTCCACAAATTGAGAAAGCAAGGTTTAATGTAAACAAAACTGTATGTGCTTTTCTGAAGGATGTCTGCATACCGTTTTTTAACAATGAAAATATCACATTTGATATTGTCAAAATTTTTTGAAGAAATGGAGTGCATTTGACTGATGTTGGAAATCAGATTTTTCTTGAAAATGTTCAAAATGAATTAAAACAGTTTCTGTGAACATAAAACATATGGATTGAAGTATTTATTTTTTCTAGTTGAATTAAACAAAAAAGGAAAAACAGAAAAAAAACATTAGAAGAACATTTTGTGAAAGTTTAAAAAATAATTTATAAATTCAGTAGAATATTTGTTAGTTCAATATATAAAACCAAATAATCCCCCAAAAATATAAAAGCCAGAAAGACAAGGTGGTCAACAATGAGATTTGTATCTTTGATGTCCTGTGTGTTAGTCTTAGCAGTGAACGGTGGTGGCGCGAGTTATGGTTGCCTACCTTACCATAACTGGTGATTTTCTGGGGTTTTCGGCTTTATTTGTAACCATAACGTCCCTTTAACAACATTTTTTCACTGAACTTCCTAGGTTTTTGTTAGTGCAACTAAACCATAGTGCCCCTTTAACACTGTTTTTGCAATGAAATAATACGTTTGTATCATATTAGATGGAAGACTACTTGTCTATTCAGGGTCTTGGTCTATGGTCGGCAACTGTATATTGCCAATGGCTGGAATGATTAGTATGATCAGTTCTTGAATCATTGCTTTCCTAATATTTTGTATATCTCCACTATCTTCCCTCCAAAGCTTATATCTCAGCTTTATGGCCTTCTCTAGTTTTCCTGTTGTTTCTTCTTTATTTGTTCTTCCTCTTTTTCCCTATTCTTTTCTGTTCTTGAGAATTGAAGATCTTACAGAACCCCTGACTAAATGGTTTCTGATTTATTTGTTGCTCTTTTGACATGCAATATTCATTGGGTAATTGGGAAAAAGGATGCCTGCAATGGAAAGGGAACAGGCAGACCACGGACAGTCAGGATGTCTGTGGACATCTGGGGATCAGTCAATCAGGTTTTGTGGTTGTGGTATACAGGAGAGCAGGGTAGCACATGCTTTCTTTGTTTTGTGTAGTGCAAATGGCCATGGCTATGGCTTTGAGGGTGCAGAGTATGTGGATGTTGGGAGATTTCTGTATCCATTAATTGAAGCTTTATACTGAATCTCGTGGCATCTCTCATACTATTGGATTGAAAGAAGTGGATGTTTACTGGTATGCAGCTTGTGGGTTAAAGTGGGCAACCTTATTACCATTCTGTGAGACTATGGCTCAATTTAAACATCCAGATATTATTATTGTGTAATTTGGAGGTAGCAGTTTGGCCTATGTGATTGCAGTATCTTTGCAGTTTGCCATGAAGGATATGCTGAAGAGCCTAATGGAACTGTTTCTAGCTATGAAGATTTATTTTTCCTAAATTATTCAAAGACAAATATGGAGACATCAAAACTTGTTTTGGCCACAAATGGAAAAAGCTATGCAGCATGTAAATACATGTGTATGTGATTTTCTATATGGCTTAGGAATGGCATCTTTTGACAATGACAATATCAAGTTGGATGGCGTAAATACTTTTCAAAGTGATGGAGTGCATTTAACTGATGTTGGCAATCTGATTTTTCTTTTGAATGTTCAAAATACATTGAAAATGTTGGTGTGAACAAATAAAAGGGAAGCTGTGGAGTGCATAGTAAAACACTTGGTTGTAGGTGTAGGATATAAAAATGAGAGCAAAAAGAAAAAACATGAATCAGTGTCTGTAGTAATAAAAAATGCATTAGTACAGTTTAGCATGTGTTTTTTAAGTAGATAAAAGCAAAAACAGCAAATTCAAGCATGTTTTTAAACAACCCCCCAAAAAAGGTTATTTTAAGAGACACCATTGCAGAATAACGGATTTTCATTGAGTTTGAAATCCCCACCCCCTTTAATTGGTAGTCTGCAGATGTAGCACATGCCTTCCGGGTCCTTTAAGCATGCCAGGCATGGAAAGGGGACTGTAGAGGCTGGAGATAGTCGTGGATGTCTGTGGACATCAGGGGATGAGCCAATCAGGTTTCATGGTTGTGATCTACAGGAAGACTGGGTAGAAAGAGTTATTATCTTTGTTGCATGCAGTGGAGATGACATTGGCTATGCCTTTGAGGAAGCAGCTATAAGGTTCTTCAATGGTTACGTCTCTTTTCAAATAAAAAGTCTCTTGCCTTCGAAGGCCTGATATCTTTAACAAACAAATGCGTAAGGGTTTGGGTGACCGTCTCACCCCTGTGTTCTCCTCTTCCAGGCGCTTACCTCTCACAGTTACCCCTCAACAGAATCAACTAAACACTTCCTTTCTTAACCAACTTTGGGTGGTGATTTTCTGCCTCTGGATCTCCCTCTTTTGGGTTCAGACCTCTTTTTACTTCCCAACGTCCCTCCTCCGGGTTCACAATGGCTTTTCTATTTTATTCTCCCTCTGTTGGGTTTGGATTCCAATGCCAAGGTGGTACAATCCACTTCCCCTGGCCTTACAATACTTTTGTGTTCAAGAAAACAAATTGTCTCTTTAAAAAGTTATTTTAAACCATGCCCCTTTTTGCACCTTCCCTCTGCCGGGTTCACTCTTGTCAACTTTTGTAAAACCATTCTCTGTGGACTTCCCTCTGCCGGGTTCACTCCTTTCTACAAAATGTTCATGGGACTTCAGATTTCATCCGCCCTTGTAAGCATCCCTACTCCAGGTTCACTGTTGCCACCCTTTGCCATGCACTTCTCATACAATGCAGAATGTGTTTCTCTTAGTTTCTCAATCATCTGTTGGTCAAAGACTTTTGACTGTGAGGAGCATTTGACAATATCCCCGTATGGCCACTTTGGCCCCCTTCCGCCTTTTCCTAAAGGCATACTGGTTACTGTAGTTCAATAGCAGGGTAATCGCCAACCTTTCTCCAGTGAACACCCACATGGTGTTTGATTCCCCTATGCTGGCTGTCCCTTTTTCTTTTATCAATGGTTCTTTGCTTATTCACAGTTCAATTAGCCACTTGCTATTTTCATCAACACAGTTCGGTTTGCTTTATTGGCTCTCCGCTCGACTCAACGGCTGTGATTAATTGTTTCACTTTCTTGTCTGTAGAGTCAAAGCGGTACTATTGGGTTTGTACCTCTCCCTGGCTTGGCTGTCAGTGGAGGAGGTCCCCCGGGTATCGTTCACATCTTCTGCAACACATGCTGGCTATGGCTTGCGGTCTTAAGATTCCTTCTATGGAGGCTTAACAGGTCTCTTTCGATAAGGACAAGTTCACTTCTCCCCTTGGTATCCTCTCAACTCATGACGTCTTTCTCCTCCTCTTGAACTGCCGTGCTGAGTTAGTGCTCACATTGTGCGATCTGCCTGGCTCGTCTCATGTTCTTGTGCTCCACCTTTTGTCCCTGTGAGGAAGGGAAAGAGCCCTCAGCTGTGTATGATTATGGTCAATTGCCTGACTTTGCCTGACCTTTGTGTCGGGACATGTCAGGTAAACAGTTCTAACGTTAGTCTCAAAACAGGGGTTGGTAAATTCAGAAGGGTGAGATTGGTGGGGTTTATAAAGCAAACAGGAATGATCGGGATTATAATCATGAAATAAACAGGGGGGTTTGTGGGAACAATAGTGCTTTTATCTGAGCAGGTTGGGAATACAGGAAATGATAACTAGAGGGATTCGAAAGAGAATAATCAGGAGTATTTGGGTATGTAACAGAAAGACAGGGACTCTGGGAGGTGTAGTTTCTCATGGCACTGGAGTTTGAGTTCTTAAAGAGTTTACTATAGACTGATGGTATGTTGGCCTTGGCTAAGGGAGATTCATTGAGAGGAAGGGGGCAGCCTACAAAAGCTTACTGGACTTCACCCTCCTCACCTTCTCACCTGCTAAAATACTGCATCTCCCCTAGGTTATTTCCCAAAGCACAACCCTGGGTTCTCCTACCCATGTGATCCTCCCTCACTCCTCCACCCCCACAGTTGGGGTCTGAGGGTGCCAGCCTTCCCTGGCCAACTGAATACAGGACTCCTGAGGTCAACTTGGGAGAATACCTCAGGTTTCTCACAGACCCCACACTTAATGCATTTCGCTTGGGCAGCCCCAGATTTTGGTACACCTCCGACTGTGGTAAAAAAACACCAGACCCATGACTCTCTCTGGGCACTGGAGGTAGGCACTCCCTCTACCTCATCCTCCTGTTCCTCATCATCCTCCTCCGCATCACTGCGCCTGTTCCCTTGTCCAGGCCCTCCAGCTGGTGGATGTGGTGGTGGCCCTTGGGAAGGAGGGATGTGCATAAGTGATGCCATTTGATAAGCAGGTGCTCTGAGGTGCTCTCTCCTGGATTTCCAGATTGAGAATAACTAAAAGTAATGGGTGGGTCCATTCAGAGGGCCTGTCCACAGACAGTGCAACTGTCCGCGGACTACTGTGCCGAACATAGGGCTTGTGAAATTTAAAATAGTTGATAGATCAACAAAAAATGTGTCTAGGAACTCTGGAAGTGTAAAATTGAAACTTGAAACATCATAGATTGGCCGAAAATCCAGTTTCAAACTGTCTGCGGTGCACAGACACCGTCCACAGACATGTTGGCATGCCAAATGGGTGCGGCCACATGATGGCATCCAGGGGAATCTGCAGCGTCGGCGGGTGTCCGTGGACCCCTTCAAGTGGGAGAAGCCAGGTGCATGTGCATGGATGTCCACAGACATGCACCTTGTCCGTGGACTAATTAAAAGTGAGTCTGCAGACGCCCCATTGTGTGAACGGACACCCTGAACAGTCGCATAGTCTGTGGATTTTTAATGAGCAATTAAAAAAGTTATGACAGACTAACATACAAGTTATTTATAGTGTAAAAAGTAAATGTATTTATGGAAGGCTCGAAGTGCTGGTCAGGATTGCAGCAAACATGCGCGAGGACCACGAGCAAAGACCTGAAAGCATGCTTTTGTAAATCTGTCCTTTGTTTAATTTTTTTTGTAAGTACAAACAATAATGCTATAACTTTGCTTCCTGGGCAGTGGGCAAATGTCTACTCTAATTTGCCTATTGGGGAATGAAGGTCATGCCCCATGGATTGTGGTGACTGGCCATGGCTGAAAGCCATGAACACAGGCCATTGGTCACATTATGAGGGTATAGTCGACACTGAATTAGGATGCAGGCTAGTTTCAGTGGATAACGGGATCTTTTGGTGGGGCTGGGGTCATAGTCAAGCCTCATGCTGTAGGCAATTCAACCATGACTTGCATCAACAACATGCGCTGCTGATAATGACACAATCATTGTGTGATGCAAAAAGTATGTTGGTTAAAGGAGGTTTGTATTTCTTTCATATTTGTCAAAAAAGGAATTATTATTAACTTATATACAGCAATTTAACATCAGGAAACACGAGCGCGATACATATGAAATATCAATATCAAACACTTGCACTCATAAAAACGTATGAAATTCAGTGAAAACACTTTCTTAAAGGGACATTAAGGTTAAGATGCACTAATAAAAACCAATGAAATTCAGTGAAAAACTTTGTTAAAGGGACGTTATGGTTACAATGGTCAAATGTGACATAAATGCAGGGTATCAGGTAATATTTTCGCCAGCAAAAATATCGCCGTACATATGTCGTCGGGAACGGCCATAGGCGATATTTTTGGTGGCGAAAATATTAGGTGTGGGGGTTGTGGGGGTGTCCCCCGCACATAAAAAAATGATGCAGGGGTTGCAGGGGTGTCCCCCGCAGGGTCCATGTGTTATTTGCGCCGCAAAAATATGGCGATATTTTTGCATCGTGATATTTTTGCGGCGAAAATATCACATGGAACCAAATGCAGTAGCGATCATATAACTAAAGTACTCATAAAATGGTATATTTAGGATGTACAATGATAAGCCAAAGAATATTACATTCTTGAGAAACGTATTATCTGCATGGGACCTGCTTCTTGTTCGATGTATGTGCATTATGACTTCAGAGTAAACCCTAAGGAAAAGAACTTCAGAATATAGCACAAGGTCAAGCTCTACATGAAAAGTACCTTATAGTATGTTTAAATGTAGTATAATCACATGAAGTCTTCTACTTAAAATGTATACTGTCACTGAAAACAATCCCCCCAGGTATGTGATGTCATCAGTGATGTCATAGATGATGTCATTTGTGACATCATCTTTGATGTCCTGGGTGTTAATGTTAGCAGTGCATGTTAGTGGCATGAGTTATGGTTCGATAGCTTACCATAACTGTTGAATTTCTTGGGTTTTTCTTGTTTATTTGTAACCATAACGTCCCTTTAACAATGTTTTTCCCCTGAATATATATATACACTATATCCAATTGAATGCAATTAGGATGGTGGAGCATGTTAATGTGAAATATATACTGCTATCTGAGCATATTCAATGGCAATTGAAGTTCCATACAAAGTGAATTGTTTATGATTGTAAATAAAGCTTTAACACACTGGCCGACAAGTGTCAATGGTATCATAGAATTGCATTGCCCTGTTTAGACGTTGCATTGTATTATTCAGAATTAACATACAGAACTGCAAGTGTTTGATCTATGGGAATTATTATATATGTGATGTAAATTAGTGAGAATTGTACAGACAAGTTAATTTGCTTCTGTAGAAAAACTACCTATCTGTGTAGGTAAACCTATTGACTGTCTGTTTTGACAAGTGCACTTTGCTTTGATCAATTAATCATGTAATGCTTTCTGTGTTCACTGTGGAAAACATTGTTTGTGTGTTCCATACGGCACAACTTCTATAGCATTCTTTCCTTCCTGTGGGAATTATGTTGATCATTGCAATATCCAAAGTTGAAATCCATATTGATAAATTGAGTGCCACAATGATTCAGAAGTTAGCTCAGTGTGTTAACCACTGATTGCAGAGATATGTGTTCATATGAATGATTAGAAGAGCACATTCCAGCAAGGCTGACTGAACCTTTCCTATGTCTGAAGTTTATAGACCAACCTGCATATGTACTTGGTTTTACAGCATAAAAGATACTATTATCAGCAATGTTCTTGCACCACACAGGGGTTAGTATAAAAACGAACCTGTCTTTCGTGTGGTGAAGGTCTAGAAATTGGTTTGTTCAAATGGGGTGTTCTAAAACCTAGGCAATCCCCTCCAAAGTTGAGAATAAACTATTAGTCCAAGTGGTGAATAAGTATCCAAATTCAAGACTGTGGAACCAAAGCGTTCATGCTTGCATCCTGGCTTTGCCAGCAGACAATACAGTGATCCTGGTCAAATCATATAACATATCTTGCATTACTGTGCTCGGTTCTGTGAGGTTTGCCTTCTTGCATGCTGGTGGCATCGTTTAGCTCATTACCTGATCTTTCTTCTTATGAAGGCCATTTGAGTGGAAGGAGTGGTAGACAGGAGAGAGCGGACCAGATGTAGTAGGCCATGTGCAAGCATATTTTAAGGTCTGTTCGTTTGACACAAAAAACCTTTTGCTTTTTGTATAAAAGTCAAATGTTTTTCTGCACGTTTATGAATGACAATTTCACAAGCCATTGTTTTGGAAGTACTTAAAGCTTAAAAGTACAAAAGACATACCTAGATTAAATTTGCTAAATCACATCGATTTGTATGTACTTATATATTTCCCTTGATGATGGGGAGAATGAAGCTAGAATCATTCCCATTTTGCGTAACACCCTTCTGTAATATTTTGGTTTTAAAAATGGTCAGTTTTGGAAATGTGATTTGTATACTTTGCAAGTCAGTTTTATAAAATGAGATTGTTTTAGTACGCGGTAAGAGCTGGAAAGAAAGTGTTCAAATGCAGAAATTGCAGAGTGGGCATAAATCCCAGCTTCACCCCTTAAGCAATATGTGATCCTGGGCATCTCATGTAATAATGTATTGCCTAACCTCTCAGAATTGCCAGTCTCTAATCCTTTCAAAATTGTCAGCCCTTCAGAGTGATTGACTTCCTTCTCAGGGTTTGATCTTCATAAAAGCCTCACTCATGGTTTCACTAGCTATAGGGTTGCTTCGGTGTCCAGTCAAAGGATCGAAAATAAAGGATTGAATGACCTTTTGCTCGAATGCAAAAGGATCGAAAAAAAAGGGATTTTTTAAAAAAAATGTATTTATATATTTATTTTTAATTTGGGTTGTAAAAAAATGTTTTTAATAAAGAAAACGGGGGGTTGTGGGGTAACCCCCCCATGAAAAAAATAAAATAAAAAAAAAATCGTCCCTTTTTTTCGGTCCTTTGACTGTCGATCAAAAGGCATTCGATCCTTTTGTTTTCGACCCTATAACTGGCAATCGGTTGCTTCCACTATAATAGTGAGCATTGATATACTGCACACCACAGGCACTTGTTTCCTTCATCTCTAATGGCAACACTGTTTGAAAACCATACCCCACTTCTAATCTCAGTCTGTCTGATTAGAGGCACCTTCCTGGTAGCTTCTAATCTGCATTCACTGTCCAGGCTATGCTATGTGTAGCGTTCTTCTTCCTTACAATGTGTCTACTCTATCCATGCTTGAGCACTTTTGAATTCTCTGAGGCAGCTAATGTGTGTTCTCTGCCTATTTTGGGTTACATGTACCTTTTACATACAGTCCCGCATTAATACTACAGGCTGCATACCTTTCCGGATGCTATTGATAAAAAAAGTATCCTGTTTCTATACTAGAAGAGAAGTAACCTCTTCTTAGATTGCAAATGTTGGCCTTCAAATGTTACTTGTTTATCTTTCTGATTAGAGCAAGGATGAAGAGGGTAAGGGGACTTAAAGGGAGAAAACATGCTTATTTTGAATGCTGCAAGGCAGCATATCAACCTATAGGTTATGACCACGTTGGGGGTGGGGTGGAGAGTGCCACCAGATATTCTTGAGCACTTTATTCATTTGGTTTGGTGGAGGGGGGCCCCAAGGATGTCCATGCCCAGGGCCCCAAAAATGCTTAAGATGGCCCTGCTCTCTGATCCCTAGAGAAAAGGGATATGACTAATGTATATAAAAGGCTGAAATAGCTGACAAAGCATGCCAAGTTAAGAGAATGAGATGGGCACGTGGCCCTCACTAAATAAGAGTAAGAAAAGATAAAGAAACTATATATTAAAGTTGAAGTAACAGCCAACAGTGTCAAGGGAGCACAGACAGAGATGCTGTGTTGAGATAGAGTACAAGGAAGTAAAATACTCTATAACCTGGACAGCATAGTGCATACATCATGAAGAGCAATGTTATTCGACTGGCAAGAACTCTAAGCTAAATTATACACTGAGCGCTAAGACAGTGTATTTTCAAGTAGTCCCTGGGGGATTGGAACATTTACAAATAAATGGTTTCCTTATCAGAGGGAGAGTGTAACCCTTACAGAACACAGTTGTTGATGTTATTATACGATATGATGTTTTAGTTATAGCGCACTCATACACAAGTATTTCAAGGCGCAACAAGGTAAGGGAGGGGATCAGGGAGGACAAGACAACAAACGTACTAGGCCCAGTAACATTGAGATTGTGCAAGTGCAGGGGAGAGGGAAGGGGGAAATTGCAAAGGGCAGCGGAGGAGCGGAAAGTGCTGAATACGGGATCAAAACAACAACAAGTAGTGCGGCCAGCCAGTGGCAAGTGCAAGAGTTAAGTGCAGACAACAGGTGTCAAATAAGTGCAGGTAGGGGGACTGTAGAGTTACAGATATAGACCCAAGAGTGGGGGTTTCCAGGAGACAGTGTGGATATGCAACTGGGTGGGCATGGTCCTGGGCCCGAATTCAGTGGGTAGCCAGGTGCCCAGTGCAGTAAAAAACAGAGATCAGCAGGGAGGCTGTTCCAGAGGGAGGCCCAAGCCGAAGAAAGAGATCTACCACAAACTTGTTGCTTGGAGAAGCGACTGACCTTGATGGCCTGGAGGTGGAGGAGTGCAGAGCTCGAATTGGAAGGTATTTCAGAAGGGAGAGTTGAAGGTATTGCAGACCCATGACCTAGAAAGCCTTGTAGACAATGTAGAGGGTCTTGAACTTGCAGGGCTGTAGAGATACGATCCCTGGGCTTCAGGCCAAGGACCAGTCTTGCAGTCCTCTCCTGGATGAGTTGCAGAGGGTTGGAGAGTAGAGGCTGGCAGATTTAGAAAGAGGCTGTTGCAGTAGTCCAGCCTAGAGAGAATCAGAGCTCTACAGACAGTGAACTTATGTGGGAAAGTGAGGAAAGAAAGAATACCTCGAAGGAGGTGCAATTGGTAGTTTGACTTCTTGGAGGTTCTTAGCCTCACAGGTGGGAGCAGGAGGAGGGCCAAAGGAGGCCAATCAGAGAGTAACAGAAAAGGAAGCTTGAGGTGTGCCGATGAGGAGGATTTCCGTCTTACTAGCATTAAGGCAGGGGTCATTGGCGGCACACCACTCTTGAATTACAGACAGACAGATGAGAGAGGGAGAGGAGGAGGCAGAGGGGAGCATGAAGATGAGCTGAGTGTCATCAGCATAACACTGAAAGTTAGAGGAGAGAGTAGCAATGCGGTGGACGAGAGGTGTCAGGTATTGGTTGAAAAGCCAGGGAGAGAGGTTTGACCCCTGGGGAATACCACAGGTAGAGCGTGACATAGAGGACAGGAAGGACTCAAGATGGATCTGGGAGGGTCGGTTGGAGAGGACAGAAGTCAGCCAGGCTAGGGCCTGATTGGTGATACCCAGGTTATCATGGAGGCGGTTGAGCAGGATGGTTTGGTTGACAGTGTCAAAGTCTGAAGAGAGATTGAGTAAGATGAGGACAGAGGGGAGATTAAAATCAAGGTTGGAGAGCAGGTCTTCACAAATGTTCAGAAGAGCAGTTTCAGTGCTTCTGGCTGCTCTGAAGCCAGACTGATGGTCATGGAGACAATCAACAGAATCAGTGTGGAGGTTAAGGTGGGAGATGGCCAGCTTTTCCAGGAGTTGGCCCAGGAAAGGAGTGATGGAGATCAGGCAATAGTTACCTGGGCAGAAGGGGTCGCCTGAGGGATCAAAATCCTTTTCAAAAAGGATTTGGTACTAAAACTGTGAAGACAATCTACAAGAACTTTAAGACTGAGAACAAGTCAACTACAATTCGGCCAGGCAGACGTCCATACAAACAATGTTTTAGGTTTTTTTTCTAACATGGTAGGACCAGTTAGCTACTTAGGATTTGAACAGAAGATGTTTTATTTGGTCTTTACGAACACCCTTAGTTTTACTTTTGTGGGGTAGGGAACTTCCCTCATAGTGAAAGGGTTAGTTAAGCATTGTACTTTTTATTTAAATAAAACTTGTGAATCATGACCATATATAGTTAGAGTCCTTCTTCTTGTTCACCACACAGTGGAACAAGGAGTACAGAGATCTTAGAATTGATCATTATAAGAAGTCCACCTTTGTGCCTCTCTGCAGCTTCTCACAAGGCTGGTTGATGATAAACTATGACTTCATCAAGTGCAGTGTTGTCCATAAGCCATGTTTTTTGTAGACACACACTGTTGAATGAATTCAAATTCATTGATTTTTGATTCATCGGTAAGATGGATGTGGCCTCGCGTATTCCAGTTGATCAAAGACAAATGCTTGTTCAGGCTCACTCACTGAATATTAGAGACTTTAGCTGCTCTACCGTGAAGTGTTGCATCCAGAGAACAGTCTTTTTCCACCTTGGTCTTAGCGGATGACACTGTGCACTCACGCACATTGTTTTATCCAAAGTAATAGTGAGTGTTTTTTCTTGCACTTTGTTCAGTGGTGACCAAATCAAGGCTTTACAAATGTTAGGGGCAGTTGTGGGACAACAACCACAGATCCTCGTATTCCAAGACAGCAAAGATGATGCTTCATACAGTACATTGGTGGTCAGTAAAGAGGCAAAATGAATGTTCACTCTCTCATTTCTAAAATCTGACACACATTCTTCTTGCAGCACATCCTTTGAGGGTATCATTTTTAGGCATTGAATCTCAGAGAATAAACGCAGAATATTTGGACTATTTAGAGTGACCGCCTCCAAATAGTATTTCCAAACAGGCTTGTTTAGCACAATTCCCTTCATAGCAGATATAAACCTCTTCATTGGAACATTTTGTCGGTTTTGATGGACTCACTTTTCCTCTAGTGTTATAACATGAGGGGCGCAAGGTAGCTGCCTCCTCAGTAGCCTTAATCTGTACATAGGGTGTACCATTCTGTCATATCTGAATATGTAGAGAACTGATATAGATTGCAGAGTTTAGGCTCTTCATATTCCTGTTAATTTAGTGGGTGCATATAGTGCTAATAAACCCCTTATCCAGCCATGCCTTGGCAGCGGTGGAGGGTGACACTTATTGTTCATATGAAATCACAGAAGAGAGATTTGCATTCATCATTGGAGCATTTCTTTTTATCAAAGGTTTTTTTCCATGTTAATATTCTGTAAAAGTTTCTCCTTGAAAGAGGCCCACCATAGTGAAGCTTTCAGTTTTCCTAAAACTTTTCCCTTCTATTTTTTAAGAAGCATATAATATGATATGACATCATACAATGAGTCATTTATTAATGCGTGTTTCTAGGTGTGACAAGACAATGGAGGGAAGAAAGAGGGAGGACAAAACAAATGATCTTACTAGGCCTTGTGTCATTCAGATTGTGCAAGTGCGATAACACAAAGTGAAGGGGGGCGGTCGAGGAGGGAAGTGCCTGGGAGAGGGAAGGGGGAGTGCAATCAGGACAGCATTGCTCTGAGTACGTGCAGCCAAGGCAGCACGGCTCTGGGTAAGTGCAAGGAGGCTGGGAACTGTGCGTCTGCTCTGAAGTCAGACTGATGGTCATGGAGACAACCAACAGATTCAGTGTGGAGAGTAAGCTGGGAGATGGCCAGCTTTTCCAGAAGTTTGCCCAGGAAAGGAGTGATAGAAATTGGGTGTTAGTTTGCCAGACAGATAGAATCTGAAGAAGTTTTTTTAAGGAGTGTACAAGGGAGTGCTTAAGGAGAAAGGGGAACGTTCCAGTGACAAAAGAGTTATTTCAGAAACTGCCAAGGCTGGAGCAAGGGTGTCAATGTGATCCTTGATGGTTCTGGAGGAGCAGAGCAGCACCTGTTTGGATGATACTTTCATAGATCGGACTTGTCCAGAAACATTGTCAGGTGTAATCAGAGAGAAAGAGGAGAAAGGAGGAGGAGAGGGAGAGGTGGCTAGAATAGGCCGAGAGAGGTAGAGGGAGAAGAAGAGGAGAGAGAGGACAGGATGTCCTACGTTTTAGTGATGAAGTGAGTAGCCAGAGCTGTTTTGTGTAGTTTTGTGTAGTGCAAATGGCTATGGCTATGGCTTTGAGGGTGCAGAGTATGTGGATGTTGGGAGATTTCTGTATCCATTAATTGAAGCTTTATACTGAATCTCGTGGCATCTCTCATACTATTGGATTGAAAGAAGTGGATGTTTACTGGTATGCAGCTTGTGGGTTAAAGTGGGCAACCTTATTACCATTCTGTGAGACTATGGCTCAATTTAAACATCCAGATATTATTATTGTGTAATTTGGAGGTAGCAGTTTGGCCTATGTGATTGCAGTATCTTTGCAGTTTGCCATGAAGGATATGCTGAAGAGCCTAATGGAACTGTTTCTAGCTATGAAGATTTATTTTTCCTAAATTATTCAAAGACAAATATGGAGACATCAAAACTTGTTTTGCCCACAAATGGAAAAAGCTATGCAGCATGTAAATACATGTGTATGTGATTTTCTATATGGCTTAGGAATGGCATCTTTTGACAATGACAATATCAAGTTGGATGGCGTAAATACTTTTCAAAGTGATGGAGTGCATTTAACTGATGTTGGCAATCTGATTTTTCTTTTGAATGTTCAAAATACATTGAAAATGTTGGTGTGAACAAATAAAAGGGAAGCTGTGGAGTGCATAGTAAAACACTTGGTTGTAGGTGTAGGATATAAAAATGAGAGCAAAAAGAAAAAACATGAATCAGTGTCTGTAGTAATAAAAAATGCATTAGTACAGTTTAGCATGTGTTTCTTAAGTAGATAAAAGCAAAAACAGCAAATTAAAGCATGTTTTTAAACAACCCCCCAAAAAAGGTTATTTTAAGAGACACCATTGCAGAATAACGGATTTTCATTGAGTTTGAAATCCCCACCCCCTTTAATTGGTAGTCCGCAGATGTAGCACATGCCTTCCGGGTCCTTTAAGCATGCCAGACATGGAAAGGGGACTGTAGAGGCTGCAGATAGTCGTGGATGTCTGTGGACATCAGGGGATGAGCCAATCAGGTTTCATGGTTGTGATGTACAGGAAGACTGGGTAGAAAGAGTTATTATCTTTGTTGCATGCAGTGAAGATGACATTGGCTATGCCTTTGAGGAAGCAGCTATAAGGTTCTTCAATGGTTACGTCTCTTTTCAAATAAAAAGTCTCTTGCCTTCAAAGGCCTGATATCTTTAACAAACAAATGCGTAAGGGTTTGGGTGACCGTCTCACCCCTGTGTTCTCCTCTTCCAGGCGCTTACCTCTCACAGTTACCCCTCAACAGAATCAACTAAATACTTCCTTTCTTAACCAACTTTGGGTGGTGACTTTCTGCCTCTGGATCTCCCTCTTTTGGGTTCAGACCTCTTTTTACTTCCCAACGTCCCTCCTCCGGGTTCACAATGGCTTTTCTATTTTATTCTCCCTCTGTTGGGTTTGGATTCCAATGCCAAGGTGGTACAATCCACTTCCCCTGGCCTTACAATACTTTTGTGTTCAAGAAAACAAATTGTCTCTTTAAAAAGTTATTTTAAACCATGCCCCTTTTTGCACCTTCCCTCTGCCGGGTTCACTCTTGTCAACTTTTGTAAAACCATTCTCTGTGGACTTCCCTCTGCCGGGTTCACTCCTTTCTACAAAATGTTCATGGGACTTCAGATTTCATCCGCCCTTGTAAGCATCCCTACTCCAGGTTCACTGTTGCCACCCTTTGCCATGCACTTCTCATACAATGCAGAATGGGTTTCTCTTAGTTTCTCAATCATCTGTTGGTCAAAGACTTTTGACTGTGAGGAGCATTTGACAATATCCCCGTATGGCCACTTTGGCCCCCTTCCGCCTTTTCCTAAAGGCATACTGGTTACTGTAGTTCAATAGCAGGGTAATCGCCAACCTTTCTCCAGTGAACACCCACATGGTGTTTGATTCCCCTATGCTGGCTGTCCCTTTTTCTTTTATCAATGGTTCTTTGCTTATTCACAGTTCAATTAGCCACTTGCTATTTTCATCAACACAGTTCGGTTTGCTTTATTGGCTCTCCGCTCGACTCAACGGCTGTGATTAATTGTTTCACTTTCTTGTCTGTAGAGTCAAAGCGGTACTATTGGGTTTGTACCTCTCCCTGGCTTGGCTGTCAGTGGAGGAGGTCCCCCGGGTATCGTTCACATCTTCTGCAACACATGCTGGCTATGGCTTGCGGTCTTAAGATTCCTTCTATGGAGGCTTAACAGGTCTCTTTCGATAAGGACAAGTTCACTTCTCCCCTTGGTATCCTCTCAACTCATGACGTCTTTCTCCTCCTCTTGAACTGCCGTGCTGAGTTAGTGCTCACATTGTGCGATCTGCCTGGCTCGTCTCATGTTCTTGTGCTCCACCTTTTGTCCCTGTGAGGAAGGGAAAGAGCCCTCAGCTGTGTATGATTATGGTCAATTGCCTGACTTTGCCTGACCTTTGTGTCGGGACATGTCAGGTAAACAGTTCTAACGTTAGTCTCAAAACAGGGGTTGGTAAATTCAGAAGGGTGAGATTGGTGGGGTTTATAAAGCAAACAGGAATGATCAGGATTATAATCATGAAATAAACAGGGGGGTTTGTGGGAACAATAGTGCTTTTATCTGAGCAGGTTGGGAATACAGGAAATGATAACTAGAGGGATTCGAAAGAGAATAATCAGGAGTATTTGGGTATGTAACAGAAAGACAGGGACTCTGGGAGGTGTAGTTTCTCATGGCACTGGAGTTTGAGTTCTTAAAGAGTTTACTATAGACTGATGGTATGTTGGCCTTGGCTAAGGGAGATTCATTGAGAGGAAGGGGGCAGCCTACAAAAGCTTACTGGACTTCACCCTCCTCACCTTCTCACCTGCTAAAATACTGCATCTCCCCTAGGTTATTTCCCAAAGCACAACCCTGGGTTCTCCTACCCATGTGATCCTCCCTCACTCCTCCACCCCCACAGTTGGGGTCTGAGGGTGCCAGCCTTCCCTGGCCAACTGAATACAGGACTCCTGAGGTCAACTTGGGAGAATACCTCAGGTTTCTCACAGACCCCGCACTTAATGCATTTCGCTTGGGCAGCCCCAGATTTTGGTACACCTCCGACTGTGGTAAAAAAACACCAGACCCATGACTCTCTCTGGGCACTGGAGGTAGGCACTCCCTCTACCTCATCCTCCTGTTCCTCATCATCCTCCTCCGCATCACTGCGCCTGTTCCCTTGTCCAGGCCCTCCAGCTGGTGGATGTGGTGGTGGCCCTTGGGAAGGAGGGATGTGCATAAGTGATGCCATTTGATAAGCAGGTGCTCTGAGGTGCTCTCTCCTGGATTGCCAGATTGAGAATAACTAAAAGTAATGGGTGGGTCCATTCAGAGGGCCTGTCCACAGACAGTGCAACTGTCCGCGGACTACTGTGCCGAACATAGGGCTTGTGAAATTTAAAATAGTTGATAGATCAACAAAAAATGTGTCTAGGAACTCTGGAAGTGTAAAATTGAAACTTGAAACATCATAGATTGGCCGAAAATCCAGTTTCAAACTGTCTGCGGTGAACAGACACCGTCCACAGACATGTTGGCATGCCAAATGGGTGCGGCCACATGATGGCATCCAGGGGAACCTGCAGCGTCGGCGGGTGTCCGTGGACCCCTTCAAGTGGGAGAAGCCAGGTGCATGTGCATGGATGTCCACAGACATGCACCTTGTCCGTGGACTAATTAAAAGTGAGTCTGCAGACGCCCCATTGTGTGAACGGACACCCTGAACAGTCGCATAGTCTGTGGATTTTTAATTAGCAATTAAAAAAGTTATGACAGACTAACATACAAGTTATTTATAGTGTAAAAAGTAAATGTATTTATGGAAGGGATGTGGTATCAGAATGGGAAATATAACTGAGAATTTTAATTTTTAACAAAATCATCATTGGGAGGGAGGGAGAGGAGTTTCATCAAACATTCTTTGATTTACATTTTGTGAATTTGATAGGGGTGCTTGCTGGGGGGAGGAGGAAATGTGCAAGTAGGACAGTGATAATCAACATTTTTAATACCATGATTTCTAACTTCATTTAGAAGTTCCTTAAAGACATTGCTAAATTCATTCAATTTTCAAGACAAGATCATGATTTCTTTGTGTACAGTTTGGGATTGAGATTGAATTTCTGATTGTTGGAATTTTCCATAATGAATATACAGTGTTGTTTCTTCATGCAAACTATGAACTATAAGAAAATAATAAATTATTATTATTGCCATTTTTAATCTGCTAATATTGGACAGTAAAATTATAAATGCAAACCTATCAGAATTTTTACTAATGTTAAAAATTTTCAAAATAGATAACAATTGAAGACTTACTATACTTGTGTTAGTATAAACTATTCATATGAAGACCTATAATGCATACAAATCACAGGCACATACAGGGATACTACAGTAAGTAAGAAAGAAATAACATCACCAGAAAATGACAGTAAGACTATAGTTCATCATCATGTATACAAATGAATTGTGTGTTTGAGTCCTGCTTATTGCCCTGTGTATGTGACCATGAGCTGAAACCAAATGCTAAGGAAAGTAGTTTAAGTACATACGACAAGGTTAACGTGTAGATATATAATATGTTTTGAGTTTTCAAATTCTCACTGTTAGGAAACAAGAACAACTGGCCTAGATATGTCAGACAAAAAAACAAGTGACCTAGATATGTGATCTCATCAGTGATGTCATTAATGAAATGTGTGATATCATCTAAAATGTCCTGGGTGTTCGTCTTAGCAGTGCCGGGTGGTGGCACATGTTATGGTTGCAAAAAAGTTTTCTTTCTATGGTTGAATTGTATTATTGCGGTGGTTGTGGCCAGTGGCCAGATTCTTGGGGGCATGCCCATAGGCGGAACATGGATGGATCAAACTCATGCAAGGAGCATTGGCAAAGACCCGAGAGCATGGTTTCACAAATGTGTCTGTGTTGTAGTTTTTGAAAAGTTTCATAATGTAGATACAAATATTAGTGATGTAACTCTGGTGACTGAGTTATAGCGTGTCGACATTGACAGTTGCCAAATTGTCTGGGCCATGACCCGGACAATCTGGCTACTGGCCCTGACCTTGAGGGACCGACAATACAGTTAAAGTGGGCTATGTGATAAAGATTTTTGAAATCAGGATAGGTTTGAATGGCAGAAAACAATTCTGCATGCGGCTGCAGCTCGAAGTGCTGGTCAGGATTGCAGCAAACATGCGCGAGGACCACGAGCAAAGACCTGAAAGCATGCTTTTGTAAATCTGTCCTTTGTTTAATTTTTTTTGTAAGTACAAACAATAATGCTATAACTTTGCTTCCTGGGCAGTGGGCAAATGTCTACTCTAATTTGCCTATTGGGGAATGAAGGTCATGCCCCATGGATTGTGGTGACTGGCCATGGCTGAAAGCCATGAACACAGGCCATTGGTCACATTATGAGGGTATAGTCGACACTGAATTAGGATGCAGGCTAGTTTCAGTGGATAACGGGATCTTTTGGTGGGGCTGGGGTCATAGTCAAGCCTCATGCTGTAGGCAATTCAACCATGACTTGCATCAACAACATGCGCTGCTGATAATGACACAATCATTGTGTGATGCAAAAAGTATGTTGGTTAAAGGAGGTTTGTATTTCTTTCATATTTGTCAAAAAAGGAATTATTATTAACTTATATACAGCAATTTAACATCAGGAAACACGAGCGCGATACATATGAAATATCAATATCAAACACTTGCACTCATAAAAACGTATGAAATTCAGTGAAAACACTTTCTTAAAGGGACGTTAAGGTTAAGATGCACTAATAAAAACCAATGAAATTCAGTGAAAAACTTTGTTAAAGGGACGTTATGGTTACAATGGTCAGATGTGACATAAATGCAGGGTATCAGGTAATATTTTCGCCAGCAAAAATATCGCCGTACATATGGTCGTCGGGAACGGCCAAAGGCGATATTTTTGGTGGCGAAAATATTAGGTGTGGGGGTTGTGGGGGTGTCCCCCGCACATAAAAAAATGATGCAGGGGTTGCAGGGGTGTCCCCCACAGGGTCCATGTGTTATTTGCGCCGCAAAAATATGGCGATATTTTTGCATCGTGATATTTTTGCGGCGAAAATATCACATGGAACCAAATGCAGTAGCGATCATATAACTAAAGTACTCATAAAATGGTATATTTAGGATGTACAATGATAAGCCAAAGAATATTACATTCTTGAGAAACGTATTATCTGCATGGGACCTGCTTCTTGTTCGATGTATGTGCATTATGACTTCAGAGTAAACCCTAAGGAAAAGAACTTCAGAATATAGCACAAGGTAAGCTCTACATGAAAAGTACCTTATAGTATGTTTAAATGTAGTATAATCACATGAAGTCTTCTACTTAAAATGTATACTGTCACTGAAAACAATCCCCCCAGGTATGTGATGTCATCAGTGATGTCATAGATGATGTCATTTGTGACATCATCTTTGATGTCCTGGGTGTTAACGTTAGCAGTGCATGTTAGTGGCATGAGTTATGGTTCGATAGCTTACCATAACTGTTGAATTTCTTGGGTTTTTCTTGTTTATTTGTAACGATAACGTCCCTTTAACAATGTTTTTCCCCTGAATATATATATACACTATATCCAATTGAATGCAATTAGGGTGGTGGAGCATGTTAATGTGAAATATATACTGCTATCTGAGCATATTCAATGGCAATTGAAGTTCCATACAAAGTGAATTGTTTATGATTGTAAATAAAGCTTTAACACACTGGCCGACAAGTGTCAATGGTATCATAGAATTGCATTGCCCTGTTTAGACGTTGCATTGTATTATTCAGAATTAACATACAGAACTGCAAGTTTTTGATCTATGGGAATTATTATATATGTGATGTAAATTAGTGAGAATTTTACAGACAAGTTAATTTGCTTCTGTAGAAAAACTACCTATCTGTGTAGGTAAACCTATTGACTGTCTGTTTTGACAAGTGCACTTTGCTTTGATCAATTAATCATGTAATGCTTTCTGTGTTCACTGTGGAATACATTGTTTGTGTGTTCCATACGGCACAACTTCTATAGCATTCTTTCCTTCCTGTGGGAATTATGTTGATCATTGCAATATCCAAAGTTGAAATCCATATTGATAAATTGAGTGCCACAATGATTCAGAAGTTAGCTCAGTGTGTTAACCACTGATTGCAGAGATATGTGTTCATATGAATGATTAGAAGAGCACATTCCAGCAAGGCTGACTGAACCTTTCCTATGTCTGAAGTTTATAGACCAACCTGCATACGTACTTGGTTTTACAGCATAAAAGATACTATTATCAGCAATGTTCTTGCACCACACAGGGGTTAGTATAAAAACGAACCTGTCTTTCGTGTGGTGAAGGTCTAGAAATTGGTTTGTTCAAATGGGGTGTTCTAAAACCTAGGCAATCCCCTCCAAAGTTGAGAATAAACTATTAGTCCAAGAGGTGAATAAGTATCCAAATTCAAGACTGTGGAACCAAAGCGTTCATGCTTGCATCCTGGCTTTGCCAGCAGACAATACAGTGATCCTGGTCAAATCATATAACATAACTTGCATTACTGTGCTCGGTTCTGTGAGGTTTGCCTTCTTGCATGCTGGTGGCATCGTTTAGCTCATTACCTGATCTTTCTTCTTATGAAGGCCATTTGAGTGGAAGGAGTGGTAGACAGGAGAGAGCGGACCAGATGTAGTAGGCCATGTGCAAGCATATTTTAAGGTCTGTTCGTTTGACACAAAAAACCTTTTGCTTTTTGTATAGAAGTCAAATGTTTTTCTGCACCTTTATGAATGACAAAAGACATACCTAGATTAAATTTGCTAAATCACATCGATTTGTATGTACTTATATATTTCCCTTGATGATGGAGAGAATGAAGATAGAATCATTCCCATTTTGCGTAACACCCTTCTGTAATATTTTGGTTTTAAAAATGGTCAGTTTTGGAAATGTGATTTGTATACTTTGCAAGTCAGTTTTATAAAATGAGATTGTTTTAGTACGCGGTAAGAGCTGGAAAGAAAGTGTTCAAATGCAGAAATTGCAGAGTGGGCATAAATCCCAGCTTCACCCCTTAAGCAATATGTGATCCTGGGCGTCTCATGTAATAATTTATTGCCTAACCTCTCAGAATTGCCAGTCTCTAATCCTTTCAAAATTGTCAGCCCTTCAGAGTGATTGACTTCCTTCTCAGGGTTTGATCTTCATAAAAGCCTCACTCATGGTTTCACTAGCTATAGGGTTGCTTCGGTGTCCAGTCAAAGGATCGAAAATAAAGGATCGAATGACCTTTTGCTCGAATGCAAAAGGATCGAAAAAAAAGGGATTTTTTTAAAAAAATGTATTTATATATTTATTTTTAATTTGGGTTGGTAAAAAAATGTTTTTAATAAAGAAAACGGGGGGTTGTGGGGTAACCCCCCCCATGAAAAAAATAAAATAAAAAAAAATCGCCCCTTTTTTTCGGTCCTTTGACTGTCGATCAAAAGGCATTCGATCCTTTTGTTTTTGACCCTATAACTGGCAATCGGTTGCTTCCACTATAATAGTGAGCATTGATATACTGCACACCACAGGCACTTGTTTCCTTCATCTCTAATGGCAACACTGTTTGAAAACCATACCCCACTTCTAATCTCAGTCTGTCTGGATAGAGGCACCTTCCTGGTAGCTTCTAATCTGCATTCACTGTCCAGGCTATGCTATGTGTAGCGTTCTTCTTCCTTACAATTTGTCTACTCATCCATGCTTGAGCACTTTTGAATTCTCTGAGGCAGCTAATGTGTGTTCTCTGCCTATTCTGGGTTACATGTACCTTTTACATACAGTCCCGCATTAATACTACAGGCTGCATACCTTTCCGGATGCTATTGATAAAAAAAGTATCCTGTTTCTATACTAGAAGAGAAGTAACCTCTTCTTAGATTGCAAATGTTGGCCTTCAAATGCTACTTGTTTATCTTTCTGATTAGAGCAAGAATGAAGAGGGTAAGGGGACTTAAAGGGAGAAAACGTGCTTATTTTGAATGCTGCAAGGCAGCATATCAACCTATAGGTTATGATCACGTTGGGGGTGGAGGGGAGAGTGCCACCAGATATTCTTGATCACTTTATCCATTTGGTTTGGTGGAGGGGGGCCCCAAGGATGTCCATGCCCAGGGCCCCAAAAATGCTTAAGATGGCCCTGCTCTCTGATCCCTAGAGAAAAGGGATATGACTAATGTATATAAAAGGCTGAAATAGCTGACAAAGCATGCCAAGTTAAGAGAATGAGATGGGCACGTGGCCCTCACTAAATAAGAGTAAGAAAAGATAAAGAAACTATATATTAAAGTTGAAGTAACAGCCAACAGTGTCAAGGGAGCACAGACAGAGATGCTGTGTTGAGATAGAGTACAAGGAAGTAAAATACTGTATAACCTGGACAGCATAGTGCATACATCATGAAGAGCAATGTTATTCGACTGGCAAGAACTCTAAGCTAAATTATACACTGAGCGCTAAGACAGTGTATTTTCAAGTAGTCCCTGGGGGATTGGAACATTTACAAATAAATGGTTTCCTTATCAGAGGGAGAGTGTAACCCTTACAGAACACAGTTGTTGATGTTATTATACGATATGATGTTTTAGTTATAGCGCACTCATACACAAGTATTTCAAGGCGCAACAAGGTAAGGGAGGGGATCAGGGAGGACAAGACAACAAACGTACTAGGCCCAGTAACATTGAGATTGTGCAAGTGCAGGGGAGAGGGAAGGGGGAAATTGCAAAGGGCAGCGGAGGAGCGGAAAGTGCTGAATACGGGATCAAAACAACAACAAGTAGTGCGGCCAGCCAGTGGCAAGTGCAAGAGTTAAGTGCAGACGACAGGTGTCAAATAAGTGCAGGTAGGGGGACTGTAGAGTTACAGATACAGACCCAAGAGTGGGGGTTTCCAGGAGACAGTGTGGATATGCAACTGGGTGGGCATGGTCCTGGGCCCGAATTCAGTGGGTAGCCAGGTGCCCAGTGCAGTAAAAAACAGAGATCAGCAGGGAGGCTGTTCCAGAGGGAGGCCCAAGCCGAAGAAAGAGATCTACCACAAACTTGTTGCTTGGAGAAGCGACTGACCTTGATGGCCTGGAGGTGGAGGAGTGCAGAGCTCGAGTTGGAAGGTATTTCAGAAGGGAGAGTTGAAGGTATTGCAGACCCATGCCCTAGAATGCCTTGTAGACAATGTAGAGGGTCTTGAACTTGCAGGGCTGGAGAGATACGATCCCTGGGCTTCAGGCCAAGGACCAGTCTTGCAGTCCTCTCCTGGATGAGTTGCAGAGGGTTGGAGAGTAGAGGCTGGCAGATTTAGAAAGAGGCTGTTGCAGTAGTCCAGCCTAGAGAGAATCAGAGCTCTACAGACAGTGAACTTATGTGGGAAAGTGAGGAAAGAAAGAATACCTCGAAGGAGGTGCAATTGGTAGTTTGACTTCTTGGAGACATCAGAGATGTGAGGTAAGAAGGAGACTGTGGAGTCAAAGATGACCTGAGGTTCTTAGCCTCACAGGTGGGAGCAGGAGGAGGGCCAAAGGAGGCCAATCAGAGAGTAACAGAAAAGGAAGCTGGAGGTGTGCCGATGAGGAGGATTTCCGTCTTACTAGTATTAAGGCAGGGGTCATTGGCGGCACACCACTCTTGAATTACAGACAGACAGATGAGAGAGGGAGAGGAGGAGGCAGAGGGGAGCATGAAGATGAGCTGAGTGTCATCAGCATAACACTGAAAGTTAGAGGAGAGAGTAGCAATGCGGTGGACGAGAGGTGTCAGGTATTGGTTGAAAAGCCAGGGAGAGAGGTTTGACCCCTGGGGAATACCACAGGTAGAGCGTGACATAGAGGACAGGAAGGACTCAAGATGGATCTGGGAGGGTCGGTTGGAGAGGACAGAAGTCAGCCAGGCTAGGGCCTGATTGGTGATACCCAGGTTATCATGGAGGCGGTTGAGCAGGATGGTTTGGTTGACAGTGTCAAAGTCTGAAGAGAGATTGAGTAAGATGAGGACAGAGGGGAGATTAAAATCAAGGTTGGAGAGCAGGTCTTCACAAATGTTCAGAAGAGCAGTTTCAGTGCTTCTGGCTGCTCTGAAGCCAGACTGATGGTCATGGAGACAATCAACAGAATCAGTGTGGAGGTTAAGGTGGGAGATGGCCAGCTTTTCCAGGAGTTGGCCCAGGAAAGGAGTGATGGAGATCAGGCAATAGTTACCTGGGCAGAAGTGGTCGCTTGAGGGATCAAAATCCTTTTCAAAAAGGATTTGGTACTAAAACTGTGAAGACAATCTACAAGAACTTTAAGACTGAGAACAAGTCAACTACAATTCGGCCAGGCAGACGTCCATACAAACAATGTTTTAGGTTTTTTTCTAACATGGTAGGACCAGTTAGCTACTTAGGATTTGAACAGAAGATGTTTTATTTGGTCTTTACGAACACCCTTAGTTTTACTTTTGTGGGGTAGGGAACTTCCCTCATAGTGAAAGGGTTAGTTAAGCATTGTACTTTTTATTTAAATAAAACTTGTGAATCATGACCATATATAGTTAGAGTCCTTCTTCTTGTTCACCACACAGTGGAACAAGGAGTACAGAGATCTTAGAATTGATCATTATAAGAAGTCCACCTTTGTGCCTCTCTGCAGCTTCTCACAAGGCTGGTTGATAATAAACTATGACTTCATCAAGTGCAGTGTTGTCCATAAGCCATGTTCTTTGTAGACACACACTGTTGAATGAATTCAAATTCATTGATTTTTGATTCATCGGTAAGATGGATGTGGCCTTGCGTATTCCAGTTGATCAAAGACAAATGCTTGTTCAGGCTCACTCACTGAATATTAGAGACTTTAGCTGCTCTACCGTGAAGTGTTGCATCCAGAGAACAGTCTTTTTCCACCTTGGTCTTAGCGGATGACACTGTGCACTCACGCACATTGTTTTATCCAAAGTAATAGTGAGTGTTTTTTCTTGCACTTTGTTCAGTGGTGACCAAATCAAGGCTTTACAAATGTTAGGGGCAGTTGTGGGACAACAACCACAGATCCTCGTATTCCAAGACAGCAAAGATGATGCTTCATACAGTACATTGGTGGTCAGTAAAGAGGCAAAATGAATGTTCACTCTCTCATTTCTAAAATCTGACACACATTCTTCTTGCAGCACATCCTTTGAGGGTATAATTTTTAGGCATTGAATCTCGGAGAATAAACGCAGAATATTTGGACTATTTAGAGTGACCGCCTCCAAATAGTATTTCCAAACAGGCTTGTTTAGCACAATTCCCTTCATAGCAGATATAAACCTCTTCATTGGAACATTTTGTCGGTTTTGATGGACTCACTTTTCCTCTAGTGTTATAACATGAGGGGCGCAAGGTAGCTGCCTCCTCAGTAGCCTTAATCTGTACATAGGGTGTACCATTCTGTCATATCTGAATATGTAGAGAACTGATATAGATTGCAGAGTTTAGGCTCTTCATATTCCTGTTAATTTAGTGGGTTCATATAGTGCTATTAAACCCCTTATCCAGCCATGCCTTGGCAGCGGTGGAGGGTGACACTTATTGTTCATATGAAATCACAGAAGAGAGATTTGCATTCATCATTGGAGCATTTCTTTTTATCAAAGGTTTTTTTCCATGTTAATATTCTGTATAAGTTTCTCCTTGAAAGAGGCCCACCATAGTGAAGCTTTCAGTTTTCCTAAAACTTTTCCCTTCTATTTTTTAAGAAGCATATAATATGATATGACATCATACAATGAGTCATTTATTAATGCGTGTTTCTAGGTGTGACAAGACAATGGAGGGAAGAAAGAGGGAGGACAAAACAAATGATCTTACTAGGCCTTGTGTCATTCAGATTGTGCAAGTGCGATAACACAAAGTGAGGGGGGGGGCGGTCGAGGAGGGAAGTGCCTGGGAGAGGGAAGGGGGAGTGCAATCAGGACAGCATTGCTCTGAGTACGTGCAGCCAAGGCAGCACGGCTCTGGGTAAGTGCAACGAGGCTGGGAACTGTGCGTCTGCTCTGAAGTCAGACTGATGGTCATGGAGACAACCAACAGATTCAGTGTGGAGAGTAAGCTGGGAGATGGCCAGCTTTTCCAGGAGTTTTCCCAGGAAAGGAGTGATAGAAATTGGGTGTTAGTTTGCCAGACAGATAGAATCTGAAGAAGTTTTTTTAAGGAGTGTACAAGGGAGTGCTTGAGGAGAAAGGGGAACGTTCCAGTGACAAAAGAGTTATTTCAGAAACTGCCAAGGCTGGAGCAAGGGTGTCAATGTGATCCTTGATGGTTCTGGAGGAGCAGAGCAGCACCTGTTTGGATGATACTTTCATAGATCGGACTTGTCCAGAAACATTGTCAGGTGTAATCAGAGAGAAAGAGGAGAAAGGAGGAGGAGAGGGAGAGGTGGCTAGAATAGGCCGAGAGAGGTAGAGGGAGAAGAAGAGGAGAGAGAGGACAGGATGTCCTACGTTTTAGTGATGAAGTGAGTAGCCAGAGCCATACAGATGGCCTGGGAGGGAACACGCAATGTGCAGACTGCAAACGGATTGGCCAGCTCCTTGCAGATTTTAAAAAGTTTGGCTGTGTGTTTAGAGACCACAGAGATGCGTTCTTGGATGTGGGGTCTCTTCTTTGACAGAAGAGACAGTCTGTATTGCCTTTGGAGCAGGCAACAGGCCAGTTTGTCAGAGGATGTGCCTAATGCCCTACACTTCCTCTCAGCCACCCTATAATTGCGTTTTAGAGCGGCGAGGTCAGAGTCATATCAAGAGATACACTTGGAGCTAGGCTTCAGACAGACATAGGCAAGGACGCCCAGAGTGTTGGAGATAGAAATGTGCAGGTTAGAGAGGGCTGTGTCAAAGAGTAAGTCAGCCACAGGTGTAGGAGGAGCAGAGAAAGTAGCGGCAAATGCATCAACTAACACATGCTTCATGCGCCGAATGTCCGAGAACGTAGCTGGCACTGCTAGACTGAGCTCAGCCTGGGGGACAGAGAGCTTCAGGTGAGAGGCGAGCAGAACGTGGTCAGTCCAAGAGAGAGGAGTGGTGAGAGGGTTTGAGTGGGGGATGACTGAGGAGATGAGAACATCCAATGTATTCCCAGTAGAGTGTTTCGGAGCAGAGGGTAGAATGGAATGATAGAGAGTGTTGCAGAGGTTGCGGGAGAGCCCCCAAGAGGGATTAGAAGCATCCAGGTGGATGTTGAGGTCTCAAAGTAGGAGAATCTGAGAGGCAGAGGCAAGGAGAGAAGAGAAGAGGTCAGCCCAGTCAGAGATAAAGAGGGTGACCTGGCCAGGTAGCCTGCACATGGTGGCCACCATCAGAGAGAGGTCAGGGGAGATAGAGAGACTGCATACCAGACATTCAAAGGAGTTGGTTTACATAACAATGACAGAAGCAGAGTCCCACTTGGAAAGATCAGAGCTACTCCACCTCTGGTCGGTTGGTTCTGGGTTCGGAGAGGATTTTGTAGCTATCAGGAAGGAGAGTGTCAAAACTCGTGACAGAGCTGGCCGTGAGCCATGTCTCGGTGAGAGCAAGGACATCCAGGTCAAGTTCTTTGAGGTGGTGGCAGATGTCAGACGAGTGTTTGACAGTACAGCAAGGTTTGAGAAGGATGCCGCATTTGTAAGACTTCTGTGGTGGGGTACAGGCTTAAGGTACACCCTGCAGAGGTGGTAGAGGGGCCTAAGAGTGGGTAGTGGTTTAGAAGGCAGTGGCATAATAGCCAGAGAGGAGGAGGAGGGTGCCAGAGAGGCAGTGGAAGAAGGAGGTGTTGGAGGAGCCAGAAAGGTGCTGGTTGGAGTAACAGGAGAAGGAAGGAAGTTAATAAGACAAGGGAGGTGCCTATCAAACAGGAAAAGATTGGGCTGAGGACACTGGACCAAGATGGTGCCATTCAGAATAACATTAATGATGGTCTTGGAGGAGTGGAAGGAAGCCAAGTGGACCTCCCACCACGTGCCAGCATTCATTGGAGCAGAGGAGAAAGGAGAGAGTATAGAGACCATATGAGGGGTCCACAAATCAGGCTCGGTAATGGCAAAGAGTATGCCAGTGAGAGTCTTTCTGATGTAGGTATAATCCATAGGGAGGCCTTTGTTGGAGACTAAGAGGTCCATCTTGAACCTCTTCCTTACCGACTTAGTGAGAGGGATTGAATAGGAGATAGAGTAGCAGTTAGAAAAGATGAGGGAAATGGAAAGCACCACAATGGGTGTGAGGACGAAGTAGGAGGGGGAGGGAGTGAAAAAGAGAGTAGGGATACACAGCACAGTGCTACACAGAACAGGATTCGCAGAGGGGCATGGGGGTCACACAGGGAGGAGCACAGAGGAGGAGACAGTTGCACTCAACAGTAAAAGGTACTCCCAGTGGGGTGGGGAGAGTGGGAGAGAGCCTAATGAGACACAGTTTACAGTACCACAGTTGCCACAATGCAAAACCAGATTTGACTTTCCTAAAAAAGAGGGAAAATGCCTAGTTTTTTAAACACGGCAGCAAAGCAAAAGAATGTGACTTTTCTGGGGAGATGTGAGCCAACACAAACAATACAATGTACTGGGATGCTTTTGTGTGGTGATATAACGATGTAGGAATGTCGGGGTCCTTTGCGAGGGCGCTGCCAGGTAGTGGCTGCCTGGAAGACTGTTAGATTGGAATGTGGTGGTCGTGCGAGAGGGAGGGAGGAGGGCGAGGAACAGGGAAGCATGGTCAAAGGGGAGGGGGAGAAGGACACCAATCACAGAGGTGCTAGGAAGCACAGCTAAGTTAATACATTATTGTTAATGTATGCACCCTGATGCAAGCGTTGGATCAATGGAAGCGCCCACAGAAAATAATATACAGTTTGAGCTCAGGTAGCTCAGAAGCATGAGCAATCATGCAGCCAGGAGTCCAGTAATGCTGTGAATCGAGTTCGGATTGTGTTGACCCTTGCAAGTCAGTCGGCCCATTTACCAATGGGAGCACAGTGGGCGGGTGGAAAGGAAGTTCAGAGGGTGAGGAACAGGGAACCATGGCCAAGGCTGAAGAGGGAAGAAGAACACCAGTCACAGTGGTGCTAGGAAGCAAGGCTAATTTAATACATTATTGTGAAGGTATGAGCTCTGACCCAGGCACTGTAGCTCTGGAAGCAACAACAGAAAATAAGATACAGTTTGAGCCCGGGTGACTCCAAAGCACAAGCACTCACCCAACCAGGAGTCCAGTTGCATAGTTAAAGATTCTGTTTGGTCATTTATTTTCTCTTTCTGTGCATTCTTCTATAGATGGTCTGTTGCTAGATATAATCAGCACATTTGTCACCATTGCCTCTTGTGGATCCTGCGGTGAATCATGGTGCCACGATCCACACAAGAGACTTACCCAGGACTGGGTGGTGGAGTCAATGGTGCTGCCAGCTGGAGTGGGATGGTGACAGCAGTAGTACCGCTCATGACAAATGGAGGAACAAAGGGGCATCCAACTGTAAGCATGCCTGTGCTGGAACACCAGGAGCCGGGACACCAGTGTCCTCTGCTCTGAAGGATGTAAGGGTTCAAATACCCATAGAAGAAACAGGTTAAATGTAAGGGGTACTTAAATTACTCAAATAAAAACCTGAGCCTCAAGGATCGGACAAATAATATTTAAAAGGTGCTCAGCATAAAACAAGAATGCATAAAAACAAATAATGGGAAACCACAATTGAAATAATAGAAGCCCAATTGGCCAATTGATAGAGAACCTAAAACAGAAGTACCAGAGTGCAAACACCCATGCCAGCCAATCCTGTAAACGTGGTTTTCCTCCAATCAGTTTCCAACAGGATGAGGAGGAGTCTTGCTATTAAAAAGCAGAGCAAGCTCATTCTGAACTTGTCTCAGTCAGGCGGGACAGGTTCACTGTATTTGTCTCCACATGTTGGTGAATTGAAGTGGACCTTTATGCTGAAGAAGGAGATGCTGCCAGGGTACAGGAGCCTGGACAACCATGGAGCACTGCCTGCCTGGAAGCTGCCTGAAGAGCCTGGAGGAAACTGATTGACCCAGGTGGTAGAAGGAGAGTACCCCTGCAGCCCACCTAAGTCTAAAAGGTGGAAGAGTTGACATGTCTGAGAAGAGACTGAGCAAACTGGCTGAAAAAGGTGAAGAAGGAGAGTACCCCTTCAGTCCACCTAAGACTAAAAGGTGGAAGAGCTGAACTGACTGAGAAGAGGCTGTGGAAACTGATTGAACTAGGGGAAAGCAAGAGAATACCCCTACAGTCCACCAATGCCTAACAGTGGGGGAGATGGCATGCCTAACAAGCCTGGGAAGAGGCTAAGGCACCCCTTCCATAAGAGAGACCAGGACAGAGGCAAGTCAACTGAAGAGAATCGGGGCAAAAGCAAAGTCCTCTGAAAAAGAGAGAAACAAAGCAAAGAGAAAGAGAAATGGACCATCACAGATGAGAATACCCCACTGAGGGGTTAGGAGAGAGAAACCCAGAAGCCCTACTGGAGGTTGATGAAACCTACTAAGCAACCAAGAGAGAGGGAGAGATTGTGAGAGGGATGAATTAACCAAGATATTAAGACAAAGAACCAAAACATAGGACCCAGTGGATTCCTCCCCTACGAGGTCCTGCACCAAGAAGGCAACTACAGGTCCCAGTTTGAGTTTTTGCATAAGCAGCCCTGTTGTTTGTCTACCCAAGGAGGCCTTGGAGAAGGCATCTCTGAATTGATGGATTTCATTGATGGGCATTGTTAATTTAGGACATTAAGTTAGAGATTGTTCCCCTCCCCAACACTTTTCTACTTAAGGGAAGGACTTGAACTTATTTTCCTAATTTTTGATTTAGTCATTCTGACCGCTCACTATTTTAGGAACTTTTGATTCAGTAAACCTTCATGTTAAGTGAGGATTAGCTATGACAGGCACACTTAATTTAGGTTTTTAACTGTGGACACCTTTTTGATTCGAAAGTTGAAGTGCACCTAAGGTTTGTCTTGCTCACACAGGTTATGCAAGAACACTTTACTTTATTCCTCAAGCCCTGTGTTGTCTTAGATTTGTTTAATACAGAGTTTTCTTTCAAAATACTCGAAGTCTGATACCCTTCTGTTCGCCATGTCTTCACACTCATCACAATCTTCATTGCAAGATGGGGAGCAACACCCGTTTTGCATATGATCGACTGGCAATTCCATTCACTCTCCCATAATAGTTGGTGTTTTTCTGCACATATATACCCTTCCAATAGAATAACCATCCGATTAATTAGGTGTGGAATCTACTTTTGGGCTTTGAATTAAATATTTGTGTATAGCTTTACAAGAGAGTTATGCACGAGATTCAGTGCTACAAGGGATGAATGGCCTCCTGTTACAGACAGATACAAAGTACTAATCAGTTCTGGAGAAAAGGGAGGTATCAGTGTAGGCACATTTGACTAAGACTCGGCTTCGAGAGGATTAGAAAGATTGGCCTAAAATAGGAGCAGTGATCCATTAATATACTCTTCTTCCTCTAAGTCGCTACCATGAAGCATCTGAACTCCTAACTCGCTATCACAATGTGGGGATTCAGTATTTTCGAGTATCAATAAGTTTGAAAGTGCATTCCTATACTCAGAGGATTGTGTGTTGGGATATCTGTGAGCTAAAACCACATCAAAGGATTTAGAATCATGTCCCTCAGCCGGTCTGTTCAGTATAAAGTGTGTCATTTTGCCTTGACCCAAAGAACTAGATCACGCCAGAGTCCCTGCATCCAAATGCAAATATGCCACCCCCGCTACTATCAGACACTGCATTTGCAGTGTGTATATATTTTATCAGGTCTAACAGTTGCTCATGGAAAGAACCACCGATGGGAGTTTTGTGCACTGACTTGCTGGTGCTTGCCGAAAGGCTGTTCACGGTCACAGGAAACAGAGTAATGAGGTGTTTGCTTCCATCTAGATGAGATTGTTTGAGTTAACATTGTTTTAGGCTATTTTGACGGATCAGCTTGACACGGCTGGTATTTTTAACTCTGCAGAGGTTATTGATGATTAGCGACCGTGCAGCCTGTATTGCTCTCAACCATTGTGCTTTATATTTTTTGGGAACTCACATGCCCACTCTGTTGGCCTAGAATAAGACCCAGCAGGTCGAAACTTGTGTCGGCTGTTTCTATTGTTTGACTAGATGTTGAAAAACTCTACCTTTAATAAATATTTGTACTTTCATATACTTAATAATTGACACCATTATTGTGATACTTATTCAGCCAGCACAGTTTGATAGTGATACTATGTGTGTATCAGTTCATATGTTGCCATTGCTCTAGGTGTAGATATGGTGTCTGTCTGTTAGCGTCCACTTAACAACTATTGATCAACCAACAAGTTTCAGCAACGCAGAGCAGAGGAGACAGCTTGTGCTAGCAAGTCTTACGCACATCAAATCATGGACAACTACTAATTAATTAATCGGATTGTCCTGCGCCCGGACTGCCAGACTGCCCAGACTGCACTCATCCTGTGTCGCTCTGCAAAATGGGCTTTTGAAAGCACTTTGTCACAGTCCAACTCTTGCCCACTGCAACAAGCAGCTACCAGACAGCAAATGTTCTGTCACAAAAACAATATGTTATTTCAAACCAGCGTACTTCTTGTTCCAGATAGTAGGAGTGTGACTGTTGTATATGGGGCTGTTACACCAGTATTTGCCAGGGCTGTTACCTAACCTACAACAAATCAAAATTGTGTGGGTCTTATTTGGGGTTTGTGAGAGAATTGCTATGAATCAGGTGCCAACCAAATTAAATTAAATCTGTATTTGACACGCTATTCATTTCAGCTGCCCTTGCACAACAATACAACCATACTCTGCTTTACATTGTCTCACGTGTACCGGGTAAAATATCTTCATCATCCGAGCTGGTGTGTTGGCTCTGACTAGATGTCATTCAATTGTATTCCACAATGAATTCTGTATTTTTATTACTGTCCACTGTTAAACATGTGTCACCGCAAGGTCTGCCCTGCAGTTAGGGAGAATAGCTCCAGCCACAGAAAAAGCTCTCTCCTATTGCACACTTGTGGGGGAGTAGCTTAGTGATTTTACAGCAACTCACACAAGTCATGTCCCTAGATGGACTGCTTCCTTACTGTACCAATGCTGTACTGGGTCGTCATGCCTTCCAAGGTTGAAGTGTCCAATAAATATGCATCAAGCAGCTGTGTGACTGATGGCCCACTGTCTGTTCTTGCTGATGACCCGTCTGTATTTAAGATGTCTGAGTCACTGAGGCTCTCCACCACATTGTCTGTGCGCACATTCTCACAAAGCAATTAACAGGTGTTAGTGAAGTACTGCCCGTTGATGCCACTTTCTTCAAAGAGCTTGCCTTGTTCATGTATTTGGCAAATCTTTCTGTAGGTGTTTTTCCTGCTGCCTGCATCATTTCTCTAATTGATGTTGTAAGTGCTGACCCATTTTACATTGAAACATCTGTCCAGAAAGGAAGCCAGCAGGTACTTAATGTTACTTTTAAATGCAAATACCAGTGGTTCACGATACACTATAAAATCAGGCCACTCACAAGCTGTGGCAAGCTTGCATAACTTATCAAGGCATGACTCTTACCATGTTGGTCAGTTTCAGCTCAAGTAGGTACACCGGAGGTAGAGACTCATTAAGGGATGCATTTTGATGACTTTCCCACTTGGTTAAACAGAGCAGACATTGAGCAGCATCTGCCACTGACACAGTAAAGATCCCCATGTAGAGCTCTGCTGTGAATGTTGCAGTAAACTGAGATGGTATTGAACTGCTCACACATCCTGTCGAGTATTTCCAATACAGATTTCCAATGAGTGGCCACTGAGATCTACAGTTTGGCAGTGGCAGCATATGGCTCACATACAAATGGAGCAGTACCATTTTGGCATGGCAAGCACAGCTGAAATGGGAGCTGATCTTCTGGGTCACAGAGCACATATCTTACAAATGGTCACAATTGTAAAAATAAAATCTGACCAGGTGAAAGGTGCACAAAGTAAGGTAGGCACACTGGCTTTCCAGTTAGTAAGGCAGCAATGTCATTTGATACATTTTCTGCTGAAACAAACTATGAGGCCTTAGAGGTTATGCTTCCACTTCCTCCTAGATCTCTACTCCCTTGAGGCTTCTAGCCTGAAACCTATGCATATACAAGGTTGCCTTGTATCAAATATTAGACTCACCTTTGGCCCCTGGAATTACTCTGGTGACCCCCATTGGCAGTTTGAGGATAGAAGGGTCACCACGGTACTGTGACAGCCAGGTGGCCAATTCCCTCACCAACGGTAGCCATGTCTATAGGGAAGTAAATATTTGCCCCACTGAGTGCTGTAGTGACTGCACCACTGTAGCAATAACCTTGTTCGACAGTTCCGGTGCAACTTTGCAAAAGAAGAACCATCAGCCAGAAACTACCCAACAGTGATCAATGTCTCCCACAAGGAAACATAATCCAGGTTTGTCTACAAATTAGTAGGGCAAATTATCTGTTACCATCATTATATCCATTGAGCAGATACTGCCTTTTATGGGACAAGTGATATTTATGGAAAAAGAGAGTAGAGACCAGGCTGCCCCTCCCTTAAACGTACAAGGGCGAAAAAACCTATTTGGAGCTAGAAATGATTAGAACTAGCTATTGAGGATCACACTTGTAGTCATACAGATAAAACAAAGTTTAATTCAGAAAAGCATCATGTTAAAAACAAAAGGACAACAAATCACTGTTGTCAACCATGAAGACAGATATTCATATGTCATGTCATAGGTACTGAATCCAAAAGATAGATCAATGTGTAGCAACTATTTCTAAACACATTTTTACTGTCAACACATTAGTGTTTCTGGCTTGGATCGAGATATTGCAACCATAGAAAGTCTTTTAGATGGAAAATGGCTTTCAGGAACTCCAAGCTTTCTTCAGGACAACGTGAAGAGTGTTAAATGTAACAGTTTGGAAATAAAACTTTTTTAAAAAGGGGTTGCGTTAAAATAGTTTTATCATACCTCAACAAAATCAGTGAGATAGAATAGGTTAAAACCTCACCTTTCAGTAATTCGTGGCGTCTTGGGGTTGGAGATTAAATTCCAACTGTCTTGTGTAGAGTACAGGCTGTCTCTAGTGCACATATAATAATGGAGACGAAAAATGTGATTAATGCTAGGTGCTCTAGTTCTCAATACTAAATAGCTGGTAGCATGGGAGGTTGTGACTTACCTCAAAAGGGTATGTTCATTAGGTAGTGTGACGTTGTTCGACGATCAAGGGGGGGTCTAGTTGAAGGCAAGTGGCAAGGTGATCAAGAACCAATGGCAATTTCAGGCTAAACTCTCTGGTTTCATGAGTCATACGCCAGTGGACGCTTCTAAATCGTCCTAGAGAAGGCACAAAAAAATGCAAAATTCAGCCACCAGAGTATGAGCAAACACAATGCGTGGTGCAGAGTAGATAGCGTTACTAGAATGTGTGTCTTTCTCTAATAGCTCAAATCGTAGCAATTCTGACTCTGCAAACACAGCCCTATGTCTGCGCAGTTCTGACCACATCTCCACAACTCATCTTGAGGTCCACTGGCTTCCAATAAAAACCCTGATTGACTTTAAAATTCTGGCTATTGCACACCGCTGCACCTATAAAGAAGCAGCCCAGTACTTGAACAACTGCATCGCAAGGAGACACCACTGTCATTCTCTCTGCTCTTCCAGCCATATCACCCTGGCACTCCCTCGCTTTAAGCTAGCTAGGGCTGGTGGTTTGAGCTTCAGCATCACTGCCCCTCACTCTGGAACTCACTTGCTTTGCATATTGGAAATGAGCCCTCCTATCCACCCTTCAAGAGACTTTTGAAAACGTGGCTATTCAACAAATATGACTCAGATTCCACTGAACCTGTCACACTATTCTAATGCCATACCACTGTTTTATTACCTGGATTGACCGTTGCACTGTTACCATGTTCCTACTGTACAGACACCTTGATATCCGTGGGTCTGGGTGTTACACAAATGTAAAAAAATAAAACATAAATAAATCTTTTTTGTCAACTTGACTCCGTCCCAACATCAATTGTTGTTCCCATCTGGACTATTTTATTTTTTTATTTTTATTTATTTGGCACAAAACGGTTAGCCAATTAGAAAAGCTTTACCAATAGATTTACACACTGAACTTCAAAAACAGTCCAACCCTAAAAGAAAAAGCAAGTTTCAAAGAATGAAGATTGCTCAGGAAAGTCCCACAGTCAAAATCTTTATATTTCATCTTGATTCAAACCTTCCCCCGGCACATATATATTAGTTCCTGATTTTTCCGGCTGTTTGTCCACTTTAGCAATATCAGCAACAGAAACCTAGTTAGGGCCAGGGTAATATATGTTTTCTCTCCTTCAATAAAAATTCTCCACCAGTCTTTGGCTGACCTGGTCCAATATTTCGTCATTATATCTCCCATCACGCATTCTCTCTCAACCTCTAGCTCCAGACACATTAACACTAAATGTCAAAGGGATTCTTCCACATTTTCCTTTTCACTTAGTGTGCAGGTAGGCTCAGTTGGAGGTTCTTTCCTTTTATTTAAGACCTGGTGGGTTGGCAGAATGTTAAATCAGAAAAGCATGTATTGTCCTCTGAGAAACCAATTTGGAAAGATTTGGATATACCGGGGTAACACGTTCAGCTTCCTTGCCCCAGATCAAAATGTATCTCTGTGTTTGTAGTTATATATCACCTCCTGTGTCTCAATTCAATTGTTGATATATAATTTTCTCTTTATCACTCCTGGATTTCTCTTCAATGTTTCCTCTGGCTAATTTAAATCACCTATAATCTTCTGGCAGATGTCTTGCCAAGCGTTTAAGATATGTTCCCGCGGGTCCTTCACAGCCTTCTTTAGCAATCGATGACCTCCCTTTGGGGAATCTTCCAGAAATTTCCGATAAAAGGGTATTGATTTCCATAGTGCAATAGTTTTTAATGAAGTAATGGAAAGTTCTCTCTTTACAATGTGAATAGGGATGGATTTGGGCAAGCCCAATACTGATTTCCAAAATATTCCCTCTAGACGAGGCCATATATCATTGGACATCATGAACGATGTTTCAGCTCCATATGTCAAGATCCGGAAAACTTTAGCTCAATAGAATGTTATTAGAGGGATTAATGAAAACAGACAAAATTTCTTTAGCAGCAATTTTCCTTGTGCCATCACATTTTTTGCTTTCCTTCGTAGTATTGCTGTTCACAGTGCTTTGCAAGAACTGGTGTTGATGCATACACCCAGGTAGGTAGATGCATTCACCGCACTGATCTTTTACCCTTTTAGAAACCATGCCAGAGTCTTTCTGCCTCGCCCCCATGTGACTGTTCAAAGGCCATACTCTGAGATTTAACAGGGTTAATTGTTAAGTTACTTGCATCCCAATATGTTTAGAGATCATCCAGCTGCCGCTGTAACCCTATAAGAATCTGGTCAATAATGACAATGTCATCTGCACAGAGTAGTTTCCCGATGGCAGTATCTTTTAATTTGGGGGGAAATGTCCGTGTGTGCCTAAAGGCTTCATCAATATCCATCAAAAACAGTTTAAAAAGTTCAGGTGCAAGAGGACAACCTTGTTTCAGGCCAACGTTTGTTGATATAGCATCTTACAGCTGGCCTGCTTGGCAAAGCCAAACTGCCATTGGTCTTGATGGCCGTGTCACTGCTCCATCTGGCCAGAACTTTTAATGTAATGGTCCCATAAATGTTGCCCGCCATGTCAAGTAAGGCAATCGGACAGTAGTTGTCCGGGTCTGTTCTTAGCCCCTTTTTAAAAATTGGGACAACTACCGCTGATTTCCAAGATGGAAGTACTTTCTCAAATTCCACGATGGCTTTATATTACTGATGGAGAAAAGTTGTCCATAACCTGGGATTTTGTTTTGATAAAACATGTGTCAACCCATCTGGGCCAGGGGCTCTCGAGTTTTTGAGTCTCTTAATTATTTCTTAAATTGTTAGAATCTCGGTATCTGGTGAATACACCCCTTGGGTTAAACCAAGTGACTGCCGAGCGGTTGGTTTGGTCCTTGTGCCTCCTCATCCTCTGGCTCCTGTTGTTTTGTATAATGAGAGCACTAAATCGCAGCCAAAATTGGATTTACCAGCAGCGCGTCTTGAAGCGCATTCATTTCATTAATACTTGACCATATGGCTGCCATATTTTTTGTCTTGATTTAGCATGCTCTTTATATGCAGTTTCTGCCAATTGTGATAACGCTGTTTGAGTTCATGGATCTCCCAGGAGTTACTCACCGTCATGTGGCGTTTTAGTTGCCCAATAGCTTTCTTTCCTTTTTTTACTTGCCTACAATCTCTTTGTCATAGGCATGTCGGTGGCTGATTTTAGTTCTCCTATTTCCCCCTCTTTGTTCCACAAACTCTTGGAGTAGCAGAGCATAGTTTACTCGTTGGAGACCTTCTTCCGCCCATGTTAACTTAATGGTTTTTGATAACTTCTCAATCAAATCTGGCAATTTCTCTGATTGGATGCACAGTCTATTTCTGCCCATGTTTATTGCAAGGTTTGAAGCATAGCCTACCAAATTCCTTTTTTTAATGTTCTGACACATCAGGCCTCATTATGACCCAGGCGGTAAGTTACCGCCTGGGTCGTACCCTTACCACCATGGTGTAAACTACGTTTACACCATGGTGGATGGCGGATTTACCGCCCCATTCCAAGGTGAGTGGGGCGGTAAATCCCCATTTCCCATTTTACCCTTCCCCATTCCCATTTTTGCCCCATAGGGCATAATGGGAGTGGGGAAGGCGCTAATTACGCCACCGTAAATTACGGTGGCGTAATTAGCACCATGGTCCCTTAGCGCCATGGATTTTAACGCCTGCAAAAAGCAGGCGTTAATATCACCATGGCGCGAAGGGACCTTGTAATCAGGCGTTTAGGGTCGGGGCCGTTTACGGCGCCATTAACCCCTTAACACCTAACTCGTAATGAGGCCCATCATGATTAATTGATTGTGATCACTTTTCCTCGTAGGACGCACTTCATTTTTTTTTATCCCTGACACGTTTGAGGAAACACATATATAGTCTAGAATGTGTTCAATGGGGGAACCTTTCCAGGTGCATTTTCCTGGGATGTCACCCTCCATCATACCATTCAAAATTATGCAATCCCTTGATTGCATCCATTTCCTCCACATCGCCCCTCTCTTTTCTTTGTTGTTTGAAGTTGATTGCACTTCAAAAATCGGATTATTTAGATGCTCCAAACAGGTACAATTGAGGTCACCCACAATTATAATTAAAGGATTGTTCCATTTAGCTCTTTCTTCGTCCAATAAAGATGTGATGTCTTCCGCCATGGTTCGATTCTGTTTGTCCACTGGGTTCCAATATGTATTCACAAGTATGAGCATTCAGGGGTTAAGAGCCTGCTGTTTTAATTCATTTATTGCCACTAGTTGGAAAAAGGGCATCGTGTTCAGGGTATAACACAAAGTCCAATCAAGATCGTTGTTCACAGCTACTAGCAGTCCACTCATTGCTCTTCCCCTTTCGTTTCTGAATGCTGGGTTTAATAACACCCAAAAACCTTTTATTAGCAGGACCTCCAGAAGCCATACCTCTTTCAGGCAGATGACGTCAGCGTCAATTTGTTCCTCACTCTCATAAAGCAAGTGAGAGAAGCCCCTAGTGTTCCAGCTCAGCAGTGACCAGTCAGAACTTTTATTAGGCTTGTGGCGCTATTGTTTGTGGCGCTTATCTGCCAGTAGACCGGACAACCATCTCCAGTTTTCTTGGTCGCCATTGCAGTTTCCTTCCAGATTACATTGCTTTGTTTCTTTTGATGTACTTGCGGTTTCTCTTACCTTATCCTTTCTGGGAGATTTCCTTTTATTTCCGGCCTCTGCTGGTCCACCATTCCCGGGGTAATACAAATGTAACTCATTTACCGGCTTATCTTCTTTCAGTTCAAAGCCTAATGGTCTTAACTGGTGAGCTTCCTTAAGCAGAAGATGTTTAACTACTTTAGAAGCTAAATGGATTCTTATTAAATCTGTGCACTTCTCCTCTGGATATTCTATTAAGGCGAAGTCATTAGATGTTAGTAGCCTCAGCATCAGAATGTGGTGAAGTAACCGAACTACATTAGCTCTATTTAATACCAGTCCGTCATCATCCCCACACACTGTTTCCAGACACAGCTTTAAATTGCCTTCGTTTGAATTACTATCCCCTTTGTCCCCTTTGTCCCTTCTCTCTGAGCCATGAAATTGCCCTTTTTCTGGCTTTCCCAGTAGATTTGTTAGTCTTTATCTTTGCCTCCCCTTTGTTTGATCTTGCTTCAGTCTCCACTTGTTTTCCACTGGGTATTTAGAGGTCTGCTGGGGAATTAGGTTCACCTTTATCCTTGATTCAGTGTCCATGAATCTTACCTCTCTTCTTCCTTTATTCCCAATGGAATGCTTTGACTGACCCAAGACTGCCCTTCCCTCTCCAAAACCTTCTTGGTCATATCAGTGGTTCTCTTAGTCTTATACAGACTGTCCTCGTCTTTTTATGAGGTCTCAGCTCCTGATTCGTCAGTTACACAGGAATCATTTATAAAAAATACTGTCCTCAGACTTAGCACCTTCGTTGACTGAGATACTGTACCTGGAGAGATCCATAAGGTCAATTTCACTGTTGTCATCAGACCTCTGGCCTTCTGTTTCACTCCTCTCACTAGAATCTTCTGCACTTGGGCAGTTTATCTCAGACCATTCCTTGACCTTAATTAAAGCCCTGTTTACGACAAGCATTGTGTTCTTCATTTTTGTTAATTCTCCCGATCTCAGTTGTGGCACTGTCAAGTTTGTAATAATTGATCGACTACTATTAGACTTGGTTTTTAAATGAATTGGTTGATTTTTCAATTTTTTCTCAATACTTTTTTGCAACTCTTTGTTTTTTCCTATACTGCCATTATTTTTTTTGAAAGGGTAACTGGCCCCTTTGCCTGAACATTATTATCGTTTATTTTAATAAAAATGTGGCAGATTTTTCAGCCTGGTTTATCTGTGTCCACAACCTGCTCTGTTTCCTCTTCCAGTTGAATTATTTTAGAGTTTGATCGATTTCCTTCTTGACTGTTTGGTAGATGCTTATCGGAAGAGTTCAACATCTGCTTCATGTGCCCATTCCTTGGCTGTAACTCAAAAGGATTCAATTGGGAAGTACCACTAACCTGACCCTGCAGTTCCAAAGCATTTGCATCTTCACCCCTCAGATTGTTATTTGTTTTTTCCATTGTTCAGGGGTTAACTTCTTTTGAAATTGCAATCAGTCTTATGTTTGGCAACGAGACAATAGCCTGTACACCATGGTTCCCTTGATCCACAAGATTAGCATCTTTTATAGTTATATGAAACGGGTCCCTTGTTCGTTCTCCTGTAACATGCCAAGGTCCCACATCCAAGGATATTCGCGATAATCTCCTTTCTGATTTTTCTTTTATGATCGGGTCGAGTATGTCATGCAACAGTTTTGCGACCCCTGCTGAGCTATTATACATATTTTTTTTGAATGGCTGTAATAAACCCTTCAACAAAGATTGTCTTAGTATGAAACATTGCGAGCATCGTAGAGTGATTCTTTATTGTCTCTTCAAGAGTCTCATGGAGCTTCATGAATGGTGACAGGATATCTGTTAGGCTTGAAACAGATAAAAGTCTTTGTTTTTGCCACTTTCGCTAGGGCTTGAAATTTCAGATGCTATACTATTTCCCTTTTGTGGTTCAGTAGTCATTGAGGCAACATCTTTCATTAATGGCACCATCTTCAACAATTTGTTGAAGCCATTATTTTCTTTTAAGGTCTGTGTGCTTTGTGTCATACATTCTTCTGATACATTAATTTGCAACATCCTGTTTTCCCTTTGCCTTGGTTCTTTTAGGAGTTCACTGGCTTCGTATGCCCCCATTTCCATATTGATGGTCGTTTCTAAGAGTACTTGATCAGGAATTTCAGATACGTTTCTACTATTCTCTGCCAGAGTTACCACATTACTGTCTATGCCAGGCGTTGAACGCCTTGTATTAAAATAGAAATGTCTCCCCACCAAATCGTCACAGAGGGCCAGGTTAGGGGGCTTCCAAATGTTATTATCACGTACTGGGAGGGGAACCGTGTTTCTGATTAGTGTATCTGGTTTCTCTTTAGATATTCCAAAAATAAACTTCTTTCCCCCAGTCTTTGCAACCCCAGCTTTCGAGTCTTGATTCAACTTTATTTTCTTAGTTCTATGAATATCTCCCTGATTCCACAGTAATACAGGACCCAACACCTCTCGGGGCCCCGTAGATGCAGTCCCGTCAAACTTGGTATTTAGTTCGATATCCGAGTATGTTTTTCTTTTTGCCAGAGATCTTAAGTCCATCTGGTCATTGCAAGGTGTTCTGACCAAAGGCTTGGGCTTCATCCGACCTGCCCAGGTTCCAGCCGATTGTGGTTCCCACAACACGTCAGGTTCCTGGGGTTGTGCCTCTTTCACTTCTTAAACCAGGGTGGAAGCAGTGTTGTTGTGGACCCCACTACAGCAAGATGGGTCCTCGGCCTGCTCACAATCCGCAAAGCCACACTGGCCGTCCCTACATGCGCACACCCTTGGATTTTGCCTTCCTTCTCAGGGACCAGTGCTCGTACCATCTGGTATTTGTATTTGTATTTGTAATTTGTTTATTTGTATTGCGCCCCTGGCCCTGATGCATCTGGGTGCATTTCCTGGGGGTACATAAGTTACAGATAATAACCATTACATGGTACAAGACATAATAAAAGTAGAATACAATAATGTGCATCACAATACAATGACAGGGGTGATATATGATACAATAGGAATAAGATTGCAAACAAGTGTACACAGTGTTCACAGGATTACATAGGAGTACGACAGGTAATTCAGTAAATTTACAAAATGATACAGGTTACTGGTTGGGTCAAATTTGGAGTGACCCGGTTTGGGCCAGCTTAGCATTGTTTATACTCGGCAGGTGGCAGCTTGATCCTGCTCATAGAGCCAGATTTTGGCTCTGCGCTTGAATAAGTGATAAGAAAGTTCAGCTCTGAGTGAGTTGGGGAGTGTGTTGCAGAGTTTAGCTGCTAGGACTGACAAGCTAACCCCTCCTGCTTTCTGCAGCTTAAATCTAGGCTTGGACAAGGAGTGGGCTTGGCCAGATCTCACAAGGCTGGTCGAGGTGTGTGAGGTGAATCGGTTGGCTAAATAATCAGGGGCAAGGTTGGCCTGGCACTTATGAGTGAGAGCAAGGGTTTTAAGTGATATTCTGTGAGCAACAGGGAGCCAGTGCAGACTGTGTCTAGTGTAAGAGATATGTCGTTTACTGGGGATATTAGGAGCATCCCCAATGGCATTAGTTTGGGTTACTTGAAGCTTGTTAATGTTCCTTTGACTAGTCCCTAAGTACAGGGTGTTGCAGTAATCAATTTTAGCCATAATGAGTGTTCTGGCAAGGATAATGCTGTTGGCCGCGGTGCGGAAAGGTCTGCATGCTGTAATAAGTTTGCATGTGTAGGCTGATGCCGAGACCACGGCATTGGTTTGTCTCGTAAAGGATAAGGTGGAATCGAGATAGATACCTAAGGTTTTTGTGTCATCCGATACCTTGATGTTGTTACCGTCAATAACAAATGATTTGAAGGCAGAATCCAGTTTATTGAGTCTGAGGTTGGATCCAAGAATGATGCGCCATCCAAACCTGAATAACTGTATAGACATCGTTGAGGGCTTTCGACTTGGTCACGTAGACCAAAGTGATAGGCATGGGTATCTGGGTATCATCCACATAATTGGTGTACGTGACACCCAAATAGTCAAGAATATCAAAGAGTGGCTTCGTGAACACGTTATAAAGTGTCAGAGAGACACAGGACCCTTGCGGGAACCCGCACGGGACTGGTGACGGTTCAGCAGAAGTGGAAGGGGAGAAGACCATCATGGTTCTGTTTGCCAAAAAGGATCTGATCCAGGAGGAGGCTTCATCAGAGAAGTGGGCTGCAATTTTGAGGTGGTGGCATAGAATTTGGTGGTTAACCAAATCAAATGCTGCTGAGAGGTCAATCAGCAGTAATATTGCTAACTTCCCTTTGTCTTTTAGGTCTTCAATTTGCATTTTTAAATCGATGAGGGCAGTTTCTGTCCCGTGTCTAGGTCGGAAGCTCGATTGTCAGAGACCAAGAAGTTTATTGGATTCTAAATAGTTCTGTATTTGTAAATAGGCGGCATGGTCCAAAGCTTTCAGTAGAAAGGGCACTGTGGTAATGGGTCTGTATTTCGTAGAGTTACTAGGATCAAGGGTAGTTTTTTTATTATAGGGATGACTCACACATTCTTCAGGTTGTCAGAGACAGTGCCTGATTTAAAGGAGGCATTAATAAAGGTGGTGATGAAGGGGGCTAGGTTGTGGGCAGCCTCTTTGATGACGGGGGCTGGGCACGAGTCACCTTGACAGTTGGATGGTTTGAGTTTTTTAATGATGTTTTTCACTTCTGAGATGGACAGGGGTGAGAAGCTAAATGGTTTGAAGGAGTGTGTTGGTGAATGATTGTTGTTGGAGGAAGAATTAGGTAGTGGGCCCAAGAACAGGGTACATTTTTTAGCACTGATCTTGATTTGTATGGAGATTTTATCAAGGAGCGCTTTTTGAATATTAGTACACCATGTGGTGTCAGCGTTGTAATTGACGATAGGGGCTATGGGAGATTCAAGTTCTTTGAGAGTCTTGAGGAGTTCTTTGGTGTTAGATTCTGCTTGCAGATTGCGCTTATTAAAGGTGCCTTTTTTGCTAAGAGTATTGCCTCTTTGTAATTGGACGAGGATATAATCAGAGTACTTTTATTAGCCTCAGAAGGAAGACTTTTCCAGCGTGCCTCCGCGTTTCTTTTCGTTTAACGTAAATCTCTCGGTTGTGGTGTGAACCACGAGTTGAGATGAGCATGGGGTTTTGGTTTGCGCAGTTTCAGCAGTTCTATGGTATTTAGCGCTTTTAGAGTGGTTTTGTTATAGGTAACTACTAAGACTGTGGGGTCTGAGCAAGATACTGAAGTGTTGTTGAAGATGGGCAGGATGAGTGGGAGCAGTTTCTCCTTTGTGATTTCCTTCTTGTTTCTGGTGCAGATAGAGGGTGCAATATTTTGTTTGGAGCTTTTGTAGTTAGATTTGATAGAGAAAGTTATCATATGGTGATCAGACCAGATACACTGTGTAATGGGCACATTGTTGACGCTACAATTCAGGTCAGCGAGCCAATCAAGGGTTCTACCTTTGATGTGTATTGGTTCCTGGATATGAGGGGTAAGGCCTAATTCCGTTAGTGTGCTGGCAAGGTCTATGGCTTTAAGGTCATTAGGGTCTTTGTATCCTGGATTGAGGTCCCCAAGTAGTATAATTTGGGAATTGGGCTTGGTGTTGGCTGCTAAGAGGGATGTGATATTGTCAGTGAAGGTAGAGATAGGTCCTGGTGGCCGATAGATGAGGTGCACTGTAGCAGTTTGATCAGATGATATTGGCAATTTAACTGATAGGAGCTCAGCAGAGGCGATCTGTTGATTAGAAATGGGTCTGAGTTCAAGGGAGCTTTTGAAGATGAAGGAAACGCCTCCGCCTTTAGTTTTGGTTAGTGTTCCTGTCACATCTGATCATAGAATAGTTATCAGGGATGGCCGTGGACAGTGAAGGTCCAGCTGCTGCATGCAACCATGTTTCGGTAATGGCTAGGAAGTCTAGGTCTTGGGTTACAATAAAGTTGGCAATGTTGAGTGCATGCGGTAGGAGGGATCTAGCATTAACAAGGGCTCCTTTGATAGGGGTATCATTTGCAGTGATGGGACTAGTGTCCTGGCGAACCGGGACATTTCTTTGGATTGATGTCATGGTGCCTGTGTGTTCAGGTACTGTAATGAAGTTATCCTGGCGCGTGAGGTATTTGGTGTTGGTAGGATAGTATGGGCATTGGGTCTTATGGCTGAATCTCAAGCCTAGTCTGAGGTTCCTGAGGTGGAGAGCACACAGTTGGTTTGGCGTAGGTTTAGTCCCAAAATGTTCCAGCCAAAGGGCTGGGGCATTCAGGCAAGGGTTAAAGCTAGGCATGGTGTAAAAAGGCTTGGTGTTGTGAGAGTGCGAGGTGAAGGTAGCAGTGGATAGGGAATAGCAGCTCAAAAGGGATAGATGAATGAGGCTGTGGATGAGAGAAGGGCATGCAATGTTGTGTTGTGGTTTTTGCATGTATGTCGTGTGGGAATGCGAGCAGTATGTGCAAACGTTCAAGGCAGACTTTGTGATTGGGGACGACAATAGGAGCAGGGGATGTATGCGGTATGTCCAGTAGATCCAATTCATGGTGAGTTAAGAACTGGGGCCAGGAGCTAGGTCAGCAGGCTAGATTTTAATAGTGACAAGACTTAGGGAGCATATGCAATGAGATCTAGTTTGGTAGCGGAAAGATAGCTTCCATAAATACAGTCAAACAATTGTAGTAGTATGGCACAGATTTGTATCGCCGCAATGTAGATAAGCAGTAGTAGCCATACAAATTACTGGCAATCGTTAGCTGATAGGCGAGAGTGTCACCGGCGTGATTATGCGTCCACCTACAATTATCAATGCAGATAAACACTTTAATAAATGGTGGCATGCAATACTTGTAAAATGATCTTCACTGGAAAGGGAGCCACATGTACATCTATTGGCTAATACGGTGTAGATACGGTACATAACTGTCAGGTAGGCTAGCAGTAGCTACAATTGGTTCTCAGCATGATTAGGAAACAGTTATGGTGGTGAGCCTGGCGTCTAGAAGGTAGTGTCAATCACTAATGCATACAACAAAGTGGCCAATGATATATAGCAGTGATCCCCAACGTGTAGCTCGGGAGCAACATGTTGCTCATGGAACTTTAAATTGTTGCTCGCCAGTTGCTCTGGGCCATGATGGTGTGGAGACATAGAAGGAGGTGCTGAAGGGATGAGAGTTCAGTAGCAGTACAGCCAGGACAGAGTCCTGGACTGTGCGAGAATGTTGGCCAATGAGCCTGCCGTGGTTGCAGCTAGCTTATTTTTAAATTAATCTGGCTTTCCTGACCAACATGTGCACCACAAAATAAAACTAAATAACCAGTGTTTCACAAATAAATTCTAAGACGAATGACTAATCACTAGTCAATTAATTAATTTCACTTGCCATTTATTGCAAGACAAAATCAAGTAAAACTTAAACCCAATACGTGTTTAGACCTATAGTCAGGTCTTCTTCAATACCAGTAATACTGTCCAGAGTTCAAAATGAAATGTGCAGAATAACATAAAATGGACCGTGGTTCCAATGTTGGTGAATCATTCATGTATGCGCTCATTCAAAAAAACTCTATACCTGATAAGATACTCTGTCCCAAAAAATATTGCAAGAATGTCTCAGTAACTTCTGTGGTGTATATTTCATTCCTATCAAAATAAGATGCACTCATGCATACTGAGTTGTTTGGACTCAGTCTTCCCCCAATGGGGGGGCACCTATTTATGCATATTTTTATACATGCAAGATTTGAGTTTGTTGCCACCATGCACATTATTTTTCGGTAAATGTCCTTACTTATTATGAACCATGTTTGTGTCCTGGAGAAAATGGTCATGTTCTGTTCCTTTGTACAGTTCAGACCATAACGGATAAATAACACGGTTCGAAATTGAGGGGAGCTGGGAGCTATTTAGCTCCTGGTTCTAGCATAGTAGAGCGGGTTAGCTTGAAACCAACAGCAGCCAGGAGCTACTTTTGGCTCGTAGGCTCAACTGGTCCCTTCCAAACATGGAAATGTGACATTAACTTTGAGCACTTGAGAATGTTAATAAAGAAGAATTAGAACACTTCTAATACACATTTAAACACAATAGTTCATAGAAAATTGACAACATGTTAATGGAGAATCTCTAGTAGCTCCTGGTTCCCCTGGGGTAGCTCCTGCCTACTGGGTAATGCCCGACACCCAAGAGGTGGGTTTAGCTGATGCTCATTGAATCTCAATTTCGAACCCTCAAATAAGTGGCATGCATCCCCAACTCTCCTTTTTTTTAAAAATGTGCATGCACTGCTTTTTTTGTACAAGAGAAGTTTGTGTTTGATGCCACCATGCATTATATGTATCTTATCTATTAATGTGAGTGTCACCTATATTTATCCATAGTGGAAACATTGTTGTTTGATGTTCTGCCCATCTGCCACACAGATGATGGGCAGATAAGGTACATACAAGCAATATTTTCCATAATTAATTTGCCCTATAGGCAAATCCAATTAGGTTTCTATTAATACATTTAGATTAACATGCCAATTAATCCAAATACTTTACACCACCACATCCCTCTATGAAGTGGTCATCAAATGCTCAAAGTTTTGACCCATGTTTGCCACTAGGTCCTGTGTAAAATCTTTTTTGGGCTGAGAAAGGATGCTCCAAATCCTTCAGAAAAGTATTATTTGTATTCCCAACCACTTTTACAGCAATGTGACAGGCCACTAAAGATCCCAGAAAATCCATGGGCAGAATCCCAAAGTACACATGGGAATCAGTGCTCCATTTTTGACCAATTTTACAGTGTAAACATTTGCATGAAATGTCTTAAAATATTTTGCTCAAGAACCTGAATCCCCTTATAATGTCTGTTTAGTTCTATATTTTTTTAACAACTTGACTGGTCCTATGTTTCTGAATATGTACTACTGACCTCTCAATTGCCTCACCATTTCCTATAAACAACCACTTAAAGTTAAATTAAGTTATAGGACTTGCAAATTTCCTTTACTAGAATTGCATGTGTTCTAGATAACTATTAAGTACTGCAAATTAAAATGTTCTATAAGAAGTCTTAAGTTTACTACATTTCTAATTTTTGTTGCAATAATTTGTCGGGCAACTGAGCGCCAATATGTTTCGTTGAAAAATGGATGTTGCTCACCATTTCATTTGATATGCAAATGGTGCTCATTGCGCACAATAGCTTGGGGACCCCTGATATATAGAATATGAGACAATTGGTTAACATGCACAGAAGCGTATAAGTGTGTAGCACCTTGATAGTAGTGGATGATAGTTAGCACAGGGACAATATGTGAGCCTGTCGGACAGTGTGCTTCAATACAATGTCGAACTAGACATCATACAGATTAATAGAGTAATTATAAGATGAGGTCACTCTAAGCAGTGTTCTCAATACGTTTTTACGATACAGTTACTACTTGTGCCTGGGAAAGGTAATGATATCAGGATGGGCTAGGCTCAGGCTTATTTGCAAGTGCGCAATAGACAGATGGGTAGTTCGGAAGGGAGAGCGGTCACCATTTTGGTTAGAGATGGTAGCAATGATAATACAATGCGATAGCTAGTCTCTGTTATGTTAGTCTAAGCAAGTATGGGAAAGTCAAGCGTGACATTGTGGCAGTAGCGCACTTAGGCGTGACCAAAGACACAAAAATGGGGGGCGATGTGGTTGTGTCTTACCTTCTGCAGGGACGCCTGATTTTAGAAATGTGCACCAGCACATCAGTGCGCGAACAGGCGCAGAACAGGGCCTTTTCGGCGCGGCCTTCTCGAAAGTGGGCCGGCTTCCACCTGCCAGCAGAGAACTATGGGTAATGTAGGAGTCGTTGATTAGCAACGTGTATACAGCCTCATTCTCGTGCTGTGCAGGAGACGGCGCCCATTATTGAGGCAGGCATAGTTAAAACACAAGGCTTCGATCGCGATGTTGATCCGCATACAAATAATGGTGAAAGCAGGTTTCAATATGACTTCTCACCTCTCGGTATGAAGGCACAGGGGAAGTCAGCTAATTCAAGCTGCTCTGCAGCGTGGTTCGCTGCATGGCTGTAGGAGGATGTTGTGTAGCTGGAAAGGGCTCCTGCCCTCCCTGTGTTCCGGGATAAGCTGAGATGAGCTGCTCCAGCAGCGCGTTTTGCCATGTGGCTGTAGGAGGATGAAGTGTAGCTGGAAAGGGCTCCTGCCCTCTCCAAGAGCAGGTGGCAATGAGGATGGAAGGCGCAGAACAGGCCCTTTTCGGTGTGGGCCTTCTCGAAAGTGGGCCAGCTTCCAGCTGCCAGTGGAGAACTATGGGTAATGTACGAGTCGTTGCTTAGCAACGCGTATACATTCTCATTCTCGTGCCATGCAGGAGATGGCGGCCATTATTTAGGCAGTCATGGTTAAAACACAAGGCTTCGATCGTGATGTTGATCTGCATACAAATATTGGTGTAAGCAGGTTTCAATATGACTGCTCAACTCTCGGTATTAAGGCACAGGGGAAGTCAGCTAATTCAAGCTGCTCTGCATTCACAGCGTGGCTGTAGGAGGATGTTGTTTAGCTGGAAAGGACTCCTGTCCTCTCCGAGTTCCAGGATCAGCTGAGATGAGCTGCTCCTGCAGTGCGGTTTGCCGTGTGGCTGTAGGAGGATGAAGTGTAGCTGGAAAGGGCTCCTGCCCTCTCCAAGACCAGGTGGCAATGGTGCTTCCTTGTTAGTTGGATTATCAGTACCATGCACAGTATTCGCACCCACTTCTACAATTGTATTGAATGGGCAACCCATAGGTGAAGAGCACCTGTTCGATGTTTCCTTTACAATTAATTCATTGTGGTTTTCTGTTTCACTCCCTTGAGGAGCCCCCCCTCCTCCAACGTCATTGGTGAGGGCAGTGCTACTGCTGGCCGCGGCGGCGACAATTCCTTGTGTACGCCGGTTCCTTGCAGGATTCTGGTTACTAACATCCTCCTACTGTGATTATATGTGCCCGCCTCCCTTTGCCTTGTCGTCTCTTAGAGTTGCTCCCGGTATCCTCAATGAGAGCTTCCTTTCAGCCACCTTCCACCTGACATCAGACACTCTGCTCACACTATGATACGTTTCGCTAGGGGGGCAGGTTTTAAGGCAACAGCGACCATTGCAGGAAGTGGTGCTGGGTGTCAAGGGCAGAAAGGGCTTGCAGGAGTTGTAGTCTTTCAACAAAATGTACTTCTTTGATTGGTCACGGCACGCAGCAACCAGTAGCCATCCGTCAAACAAAATGTAGTTCTTTCAATGTTCACGGCACACAGCAGCCAGTGGGCGTCTCAAATCCAGAAAGTACAGGCTTCCAACAGAAATTAGCACAGCTCACAGAGTCCGCCCAACTCACCAGACACTCTGCTCACACTCTGCTACACTTCGCTAGGGGGGCAGGTTTTAAGGCAACAGCGAGCGTAGCAGGAGGTGGAGCTGGATGTCAGGGGCAGACAGTGCTTGCAGGAGTTGTAGTCCTTCAACAAAATGTAATTTTTCAATGGTCACGGCACGCAGCAACCAGTAGCCATCCTTCAAACAAAATGTAGTTCTTTCAATGTTCACGGCACGCAGCAGAGTATGGGCTTCCAACGGAAATTAGCACAGCTCGCAGAGTCCACCCGACACACAAGACACTCTTCTCACACTCTCATCTGGACAAAATTCCTGCATGGATTCCAGGCTCCTCCTGCTCCTCCTTCCAGTTTCATCCTATGGAATTGTCTCATCCACTTGTTTCAAGAGTCGGAAACTGCCTAGTGTATCACCTATCACGTCCCTGACTCTCTGCTACACCCTCCCAGCAAAATCAGGTGAGTGTTCCACTTTGAAAAGTGGCCATAAGGCTTTTACTGCTCCTCCCACTCTTTCTCTGAGTTGTCCCCTAAACGGACCTGCCTAGTCCACTCTCTTCAAGAGATGAACACTAAACGCTTCCCTAAATCACTTGTGTTGGCTCCCAGCATAATCAGGTGAGCGTGACTCTCCCACCACCTGTCCTCAGGGTTTTGAGGCTCCTCCCACTCCTCCTCCCAGATGTTACATGAAAGCACTTGTCTCATTCGCTCCCTTCAAAAGACAGACACTCACTGCCGTGTCACCCACCAATTCCCTAATTCTCTCCTGATCCCTTGCAGCAAACTCAGGCATGGGTGTCTCTCCCACAAGCATCATCAGAGATTACGTGCTAATCTTGCTTCTTCACACAGTTTTAAACATATGGTAGGTGTCTCCTGAAAACACTCCGTGGGACAGATGCAGACTCATGTGTCACTAGCCCCCCTAATTTTCTGAATGGTGACAACATCCCTAAATCTCAGCTGCTGTCCCATAAATTGCCCTCAAGTGTTTGAGGCTCCTCCCAATCCTCTTCCAACTGATGTGTCTCACCCTCTCCCCTTAAGAGAGAGACACTGACTGGTGTGTCACCCGCTTCCACAAATCTCAGGTGATGGTACTTATGTTGTTATCACACTCCAAAAGTGTCACACAACACATCATAAGCAAACCCAACTCTAAATCTTGCTCTCTGACCTTCTCCCTGTCACTCACTACCTACCCATCATCCTACAACCACACAAAATGTACACCTGTATACTCAACCTTCCCTGAATATCCTAATCTTTCTCCAGAGTTACATCCTGCCCCTAATTATGCATGAGATTGAAAGGACGCTCCACCCACGTGCCCCATTTAAGCCTTGTTGACAAACTTCAGATGAATATTTCAAAAAATTCATCTGAGGTCCATCTATGATCAATCACCCAAAATATATGTGAATCAGGTTTGAAGTGGGAAAGTTCATCCAAAGCTTAGTTACAACGGATAGCTAGATAGGGTGTATGTATGGTAAGGCAGTGGAAGCCGATTCACTCCTCAAATGTCTGTTGTGAGTACAGACATGTGAGGAGGCCACCAAGTATGAAAGGCAGTGCAGTGCAATACTCAGTGAGATACTGTTTTTGATGTAGCTACTAGAACTCCACCTGCCAGAAATGATAAGTGCCCATTATTTGCTTTTGAAGGTTGATAGAGTAAAGGCTGGGGCGGGATGTGATAAGAACCATCGTTGGGGGTTACATTCATAGCCTCAGTGAAAGTGAATAGTATAATGATCAGCACACAGTTAAAGCTGAAACGGGTTGCCTTTCAGCTGCAATAGAAGCATTGGAACCATTGGAATAAGAAACAGGTCAAATGTGAAAAGATATACTGATGCAGAGCAGAAATAAAACCATGTGCAAGCCAGAGTCAGGTAGAAAATGTAACAACCTGTGTGTTAAACACAGAGTTGAACTTAAGAACATGCAACCTGCCCATATTCTGTGGGCACTGCCAATAATAGATGGATTTGGTGATTCAGAACCTGTGCAACACACTCCTCACTCCACAAGGAGTATGTAGGGATTTGGTATTATCCTGCATCCTAATGGAACCTTTGGTCAGTGTATTGATTGACAGTGTTAAGGGTTAGAATGTTTATGTGTGACTGGGGTTCTATGTGGTCAGTTGGGAGATGTAAGCCTACCTGGGAGGATGCAGGTGTATGTTGCCCTGAACCCAGATGTACCTGACATTATATGACCATCATAATGTACTGGAACTAAATAAAGAAGTTACTGGAACTTCACCTGAGGTCATGGTCATCTGTGGGGAAAAAGGAGTTCTACATTGGTGACGAGGATGCTGGCTGTGCTGGGGGGACAGCATTGAAGATGGCACATACACCTCCCCCCAACCCAAGAAGAAGACCTCCCAGGTAGGGAGAGCGCTTAAAACTGTAGGCGCAGAAGGGCCCAGCACATGGAGCTCAGGGGCAGAAAGTAAGGGGCTGCGCCAGAGCCAGGGGCCAGCTGGCCTGTCACTAGAAGGACAGGTCAGGGAAAGAGGAAAGCAAGAGACTGAGGAGGGGCTGAGGGCCCAGAGACTGATTGCTTAAGGGGTCTGGGACCACAAGCTGCAGCATGGAGGGTTTGGTGCCCATGGCAGTAGCAATTTGAAGAGGCCTGGGGTCTAGTTACGCCTGGAAATTATGAGGAAGCCATGCTGGGCAGCTGAGGGATATAGCCAAGGCAGTAGCAACAGGAGAGGCTTGGAGCCTAAGCTGCGCCTGGAAATTAAGCAATGAGGAGGCATGCTGTGCAACTGAGGACTATAAGCCCAAGGCAGTAGCAACAGGAGAGGCTTGGAGCCTAAGCTGCGCCGGGAAAAGAAACAATGAGGAGTGATGTTGTACAGCTTGAGGCCTGGAGTTGGGGCAGCAGCAATAGAAGAGGTTGGGAACCTAAGCTGCGCCTATATGTTAAATAGAAGATTGGTGGCGAATGTGAAAAGCGCCTGGAGCAGAGGAGGGTCCTGGGGGGCCATTCCAGCGTTTGAGGGGGCTTGGAGCCCATACCTGCACCTAAGAGACTTGTAGCCCGTGGCTGCACCTTAGGGGCTTAAAGCCCATGTGCAGAGATGAAAGACTATTGCCCAAGACGACATGTGTAGTGCCTGGAGGGGCAAGGGCCCATTTGCAGCAGCGCTAAGGAGGTGCCTGTAGGAGCTATCACTTATATGAGGTGATGAGGATCTTTGAGGGCATGTTGTCAGTAGTTCCTGAGGGGCTTGGAGCCTACTTAAGAACTGAGAGATGCGGTAGGAGGCAAAGGGAGTACAATTTTTATAGCAGGCTTGCAGCAATGAAAAGCAGCATTATGAACATACCAGGAAAGGAACGCTTCGGGAGGTGATATTTACAAAAGGAAGTGTGGCAGATGGATTGGTAAATCCATTTCTGTTGCGGGCGGCTGCATTTCCGCCCGTTGGAATTTTTTTTCAAAAAGCTTAAGTTGTGAATGATCTTAATTGCCGGAATGAATAACAGAGGTATTTTTAAGTTAAGAGATGATGCTTTCACGAGCATAAGTAAAGGAAGCAATTTGGTCTTGCCTTCATTGAATTGGTTAAGTAGTTATAATTAGTTATTGATTCAGAATCTGTTGTCATGTGAGGCCTGAATGGCATTTGAACAGCGTGAGTGCAAAAAGCGTGAACCTGTATGTTGTCAGGTGTAGTTTCTTGTGGGATAGGTTGTCCTGTAATAGGGGTACTTCATGGAAGTTGTTGAAGCTTAAGAGCAGAGAACAAAGTTTATAGTTTTTTAGATTGGATTTAGGTCTCAAGGGTGTTTGTAATTAGTCAACCAAGGGATTAAGTGATCCAAATGTGAGGTTTTATTAAGTAGGTTAAAGTTGCATATTAGTAGGAAGAGATTGAGATATGTGTAGTAATAGTGTTTTCTGAAATGCTATTTGGTATTTATGTTGTAGGAACATTGGTATGAGAGGTATCTTGCAAGTGGTAGTTAGCATGTTTGATAGGTGTGCACGGATGGTGTGTAAAAGTCGTGGCCTCTGTTACCTCTGTCAACAAATACTTGGTAATGTTATGATGCAAAGGAAAAAAAAAATGTGGTATGGTCATGTTTAACTAACACGCTTTTCCTTCCACAGATGGACATTTAATGAAATATAGGTTGCATTGACAACATTGCTAGAGTTTGGTATGTGGAATCTGAAGTATAGTTATGTGCACTAATGTTTTATTTCCACAGGTGGGACTTTTGTAATGCAGATGTATTAAGACCGTATTTAATGCTAAAGTTTAGAGTGCTAAGTGTCAAACAAAGTTTTTTGTTTGGTTGTTTGGTTTAGAAACCATTCAGAGTTTCATGATGATACAGCAAAGACTATAGTAGAGTCATTGATGTTGGTATGATACTGGTGTGAATGAAGTGTGGTTTCCCTAATAGGAGCTGTATTGTATTTAGGAATACTTTCAACATGGGCAATTTAGGGGTAATGGTGTCACAAGAAGTGAAGTAGTTACCCGGGTATCTGGGATACTCAGTCTAGTTGGAGGTGGTGTGTATTTAGGTACATACCGGTTTGCATTGTTGGGTGTGAGGGAGATGTGTGTGTGTTCTTTTGTGGGACGATGAAGTCAAGTTTAGGAAGAGAGGTATGGGTGCCTCTATTTGTAAAAGTTTTAGTAAGGATGTTTGAGCAGTTGGGTGCCTTTTCCTCACTTGGTAGAAAGAGGAAGGGGCATTGATTGTAATTGTGTCCCACGGCTGTGTGGACTATTTTGGAATTTGTAATGAGACTAGCAGAATGTTCTCAGTTAGGAGTGATGAGGCAAGTGCATTGAACGTGGGGTTGTTTGTGTGCGTGTTGTTATTAGCCATTATGGTTAAGTTATCTACTTGTGTTTTTATGTCCCTAAGGAAGGGAGATATGTAGGGATTTGGTATTATCCTGCATCCTAATGGAACCTTTGGTCAGTGTATTGATTGACAATGGAGTGTTAAGGGTTAGAATGTTTATGTGTGACTGGGGTTCTATGTGGTCAGTTGGGAGATGTAAGCCTACCTGATGCAGGTGTATGTTGCCCTGAACCCAGATGTACCTGACATTATATGACCATCATAATGTACTGGAACTAAATAAAGAAGTTACTGGAACTTCACCTGAGGTCATGGTCATCTGTGGGGAACAAGGAGTTCTACAGAGTACTCAATTGAGATGGATCTACAGAACATACAGCAGTCATTCAGCAGCAGATGATGGATGCATATATACTTGAGACCAGAAGAAATGCAAATCTAATGTAATACTGCTTCAATAAATGGTCTGTCTGGCCATCAGCAAATGTTAGAGATGCCAGAACCCTGATAGTGTACAGTGTGTGCACACATTTAGTCCTACAGGGGCTATTGTATCTGGCCAAAGGAGAATCCTTGCACTGCTCCTTGTTAAACAATGATGCTTTATTATAATAAACCAACATTATATTGACAACGTTTGTATCAAGGCGCCTAACCAAAGTGATCACTGAAGGTCAGATGATAAAGCATTATACACTTCAAACCACAAGATAAGAAGTAGAGCATAGTTCTTTACTGGGGGCTATGACTGACTGCTGACGGGTGAGGTGAGTCTGTCAAATGATGAGATCCCCTAACCATTTTTGCTACCACTATTCTCTTAATAGGTCCTGGTTCTACGAAAACCAGTAGTGAGGCGAAAAGCTAACTTTCGACACAGCCATGAACCACCAACTAGATATTTCTTTGTCTTCTCCCCGCTACCACAGAGACACCGACCTGACAGCCACCAAAATAAGGATTTTTCGGCATCAACTCACTATATAAGGGCTGACAAGGTTCTCTGCTATCGGAGAGATGCCAACATGAACATTCTTTTGGATTCTTTCTGCTACCTAAATACAAAACAAGAGCATTTTTCAAGTTTCCTGCACTCAATATGAGCTACCAACGTGAGCTTTTTTTTGGGATTGCCCCACTAAACAAGATAAATGCAGGCAAACTATTTGTGTAAGGGTTAAGCTACTGGTAGTACATGAAATGAAGGACAAGAACTCAGGGGAATCATGCAATCAAGGAACCAACCTCAGGCCCATAACTTGGGCCCTGGGCAGTTACCACTTGATCCGGTCAGGATCAGGTGTTAGTGCTATATTGATAACTGGGTCAAATGTGGTAGCCAATCAGATTGTCTGAATGTTGGCTGAAGCTCACAATTCAATCCTGCACTCTGATTAAGCTCACAGCAGTTCACCACTGCTATGATCCGGCCCATTAACTCTGGCCCTGGGCGGTTAGCAAGGAGAGCCAGGGGAGCCGGTGATTATAGCTAAATTGGTTCTGTATGTGCATAAAATGATGTCTGAAAGAAATCTTCATTATTTTACATTGGGCAGAAATCCCAAATTGCTGAAAAAGGAACTTTTTGTTAATACAGACACATGGTGCATATTCTTTGTAAATGAGAAAACAGGCCTTCCAGACAAAACCTTATTTTCCACTGCACAGAACATATGTTGTTAGTTCCCCCAGGCACTTAACCATATTGCAAAACATAATTCTGAAGGCTTAAACAGGGTTTTATTTCCAGGAAACCTTTGGATCTTGCTTCAAATAAACACGCTTATGACTTGTGTTAGGGATAATGCATTGAAATCGTGAGGAGTAATTATGACGAAGTGAAACTGCAAGACATATTATGGAATTTTTTTTAAAAAGGTACATTTTCAAGCGATACAATCCTGTATAACTTCTTAGGCATTTTAAATACATAACAGCAATCAACAGGAAAAAGACTACTTTCAAATGTGATCGCTTAACAGAGATCCCTCCATATTTCACTTTATAAAACAGTCACTAGAAATCTTACAAATTTGAGGTGATTAACCTTTTTGCCCCGTGAAGATCAAAGTTTGAATACAACTGTTGAATTAGCTTATTTCTAGTGCATAAAGTGACGAGCAAAATTATGGAAAATCTAGCAAAATCTCAACTGACCCCTGCAGGTTGGTTAGTTTTTGCACCGTCACTATCCCTAGAAAATACGTTTTCATTTTAAAATGACCCAATTTTACTGAATTGCAACTTAAAACACCACTGAATTCAGGGGGGGCTCATTCTTAAAGTCCCGAGCGCACGACTGAAGGTGCAAACGAAAGGCATAAAGGTGTCCTGCCTGTCTTAATGCCTCCATTCATTCATCGGGGCATTTTCAATGTGTTTGACAGATGGTGGGAGCCTTATAGGCATTATGTTTCCACCTCCCTTTTATCATCCACTTTAAAAAACAACTTATTTTCACGTCAGCATGATTTGCCGTAAAGCCAATGATGTCCTAAGAAATCTGAATGCATTTTACACCAGCAAAAAGCAGGACATCATTGTAGATGCTTCCTGCCATGAGTCCATGGCAAGTGACGTTTCTCATTTTGCACTGCAGAGTGCAAAAGAGACGCGTGAAGATACTTCTGCAGTCACTTTACACTTCTCTTTTGCACTTTGCATGGCAAATTATGAAAATTGCCTTGAGGGAACCTGTTTACAGGTAAGTGGAGATGTAAGCTGTCCCCTCTGGCTAATTTATGCTCATTATTAAAAAGAGCTACGAAGTGTTTTGCCATAGGCGAACACCTGGCTTAAAGTGAGTACCTACCTTCACTTTTCCGATTTCCAAAATGTGTGATTGCATGGCATTTCAAAAATATTATACCTTGCAATTTCCACATTTTAAAAAGGCAACTAAATTAAAATAATGTTTTGATTTTCTTGTACCTGTAATATTAAGCAATTTTGTATTTTGTAAAACTGTCACTCAGTGATAGAAGGGTATGTGTTTTTTTAAATTAATATTAAGGAGTGCACCAACGAGTGCTGTTTGGCTGGTGCTGGTGTTCGGCTGGAGATCCTGTTACTCCCATTGGATATACTTAAAGTGGCAAGTACACCCTTGGACAAGCATTTACTGTCATCAGATTCTAGAAAGCTTTTGACTTGGACTGATCATATTTTTTATATATTTATTTTTCGAAATACGAGACGTGGACATTTTCAAATGAAAAGACTGTTTTTAACATTGGCTACGCACACTGCCCGCCAAAAGCCATTAAAAGAACCTGGGCGTGCGCACTAGCGCACGCGCACCAACGAGTGCACCAACGAGTGCTGTTTGGCTGTGTGACGAGGGGCGGAGTGGTGAGCATGGTGCAATATACTAAGTATGTTGTCTAATGGTGGGAGTTATGAGAGCCCTTTTAATCTCCCTATAGGTTTCTGCCTCATTGTCCCACTACTGTATGGTGCCTGATTCTTAGAGATGATTGGGCCAGGTGGACTAAGTGTCCTTCCAACTACCTTTTTTTGATACATGCTGTGCGGTATTGTTGCAGTGTGCCAGCTGTTGGTTAGAAACACGCAGGGTTGGGTGGACCAAACCTAAGTATCTTTTCGCTGCCCTAAAAAGGTTACTAGAGTGGGATATGAAATTTTATAATTGAGATTAACGACCTTGGAATGTAAAACCAGAACCATATATCGCTACACAGTAGGCCAAAATGCACTCCCAGAGGGACAAGAGTCCCAATTGTAATCCACTAAAGCATAGACTATATTACCTCATAGAGGTGAAGATAACAAATAGCTCCAATTTTAACATAGTTTTCACAGTCAAAAGGTTAAATCTAAAGGATATATCATCAAAAAATTCTATTGACATTTCATAAAAAGTAATTACACTGGTAATTATTGTTTTTAAGACAAGGTCTCCAGCGTCAATATCAAACATATATTGCATCACATTGAAGTCATAGACCGTAACAGTGAACCTACATGTCACGGACTGACTCCATTCATATTCAAGTACATAAAGCACATACAGCAATGTCACAACTGGCTTGGTTAGGTTTAAACACACTGAAATTAACAGATTGCTCAAGTATGTCTACAGACTCTAGTGTTTACAGAGATTCACACAAAAGTCTATCAAATTAACTCATATGATCTTTATCCTGTCCAAACAACTCAATGTCGGTGTTCTTACAACCATCGCTTTTTGAATCTGTGATCCATCTTCAGGGTTTGAGCTCAATGTTCCTAGTCAGTAAGACTTCTTTGGAGAGGCCCTATAGGGTAATGAGAATAAACATTTAAACATGTGACTAATGGAGTTCTAGATAGAGTGTTTAATGTGGTCAGAGAAGGTACTAACCTCTGTAGTTCTGTAGCAAGGGCCAATTGTAGAACTGTGGGGATTAACAGTTATAATAAGGACCAAAAAGTGCTGACATGCGCCTTAATATATATTACAGGGCAGAGAGTGATTCACCCAGTCTTCAGGGCGAAGTCCTGAGAAGCTGGGCACCAGAAAATTGCAGTCCTATGGTACTCTAAAATGGCAATAAAGGCTGAATTTTAGTGGGAGTAGAACCAGGGACGTTTTTATGGGAGGGCAAAAGGGGCACTTGCCCAGGGCCCCCACCTTGGAGGGGGCCCCCACAAGGCTGCCTGATCTAAAGTAAGATTCCATTGTGCACCAGACTTAAATAGCACATGCCAGGAGATTTTATGGCATGCTGCTGAGGCGCTAAACCTATTGACTGTCTGTTTTGACAAGTACATTCTGCCTTGATCAATTAATCATGTAATGCTTTCTGTGTTCACTGTGGAATACATTGTTTGTGTGTTCCATACGGCACAACTTCTATAGCATTCTTTCCTTCCTGTGGGAATTATGTTGATCATTGCAATAGCCAAAGTTGAAATCCATATTGATAAATTGAGTGCCACAATGATTCAGAAGTTAGCTCAGTGTGTTAACCACTGATTGCAGAGATATGTGTTCATATGAATGATTAGAAGAGCACATTCCAGCAAGGCTGACTGAACCTTTCCTATGTCTGAGGTTTATAGACCTACCTGCATATGTACTTGGTTTTACAGCATAAAAGGTACTATTATCAGCAATGTTCCTGCACCACATAGGGGTTAGTATAAAAACGAACCTGTCATTCGTCTGGTGAAGGTCTAGAAATTGGTTTGTTCAGATGGGGTGTTCTAAAAACCTAGGCAATCCCCTCCAAAGTTGAGAATAAACTATTAGTCCAAGAGGTGAATAAGTATCCAAATTCAAGACTGTGGAACCAAAGCGTTCATGCTTGTATCCTGGCTTTGCCAGCAAATGATACAGTGATCCTGGTCAAATCATCTAATATATCTTACATTACTGTGCTCGGTTCTGTGAGGTTTGCCTTCTTGCATGCTGGTGGCATCGTTTAGCTCATTACCTGATCTTTCTTCTTATGAAGGCCATTTGAGTGGAAGGAGTGGTAGACAGGAGAGAGCGGACCAGATGTAGTAGGCCATGTGCAAGCATATTTTAAGGTCTGTTCGTTTGACACAAAAAACCTTTTGCTTTTTGTATAAAAGTCAAAGGTTTTTCTGTACATTTATGAATGAAAATTTCACAAGCCATTGTTTTGGAAGTATTTAAAGCTTAAAAGTACAAAAGACATACCTAGATTAAATTTGCTAAATCACATCGATTTGTATGCTGGTACTTATATATTTCCCTTGATGATGGAGAGAATGAAGCTAGAATCATTCCCATTTTGCGTAGCACACTTCTGTAATATTTTGGTTTTTAAAATGGTCAGTTTTGGAAATGTGATTTGTGTACTTTGCAAGTCAGTTTTATAAAATGAGATTTTTTAGTACACGGTAAGAGCTGGAAAAGAAAGTGTTCAAATGCAGAAATTGCAGAGTTGGCACAAATCCCAGCTTCACCCCTTACGCAATATGTGATCCTGGGCATCTCATGTAATAATTTATTGCCTAACCTCTCAGAATTGCCAGTCCCTAATCCTTTCAAAATTGTCAGCTCTTCAGAGTGATTGACTTCCTTCTCAGGATATGATCTTCATAAAAGCCTCACTCATGGTTTCACTGGCTATAAGGTTGCTTCCACTATAATAGTGAGCATTGATATACTGCACACCACAGGCATTTGTTTCCTTCCTCTCTAATGGCAACACTGTTTGAAAACCATACCCCACTTCTAATTTCAGTCTGTCTGGATAGAGGCACCTTCCTGGTAGCTTCTAATCTGCATTCACTGTCCAGGCTATGCTATGTGTAGCGTTCTTCTTCCTTACAATTTGTCTACTCTATCCATGCTTGAGCACTTTTGAATTCTCTGAGGCAGCTAATGTGAGTTCTCTGCCTATTCTGGGTTATATGTACCTTTTACATACAGTCCCGCATTAATACAACAGGCTGCATACCTTTCCGGATGTTATTGATAAAAAAGTACCCTGTTTCTATACTAGAAGAGAAGTAACCTCTTCGTAGATTGCAAATGTTGGCCTTCAAATGCTACTTGTTTATCATTATGATTAGAGCAAGAATGAAGAGGGTAAGGGGACTTAAAGGGAGAAAACGTGCTTATTTTGAATGCTTAAGATGGCCCTGAGTAGAACCATACTCCATAGCGGTAATGAGGCGGTAAAAGCACCCCCTAACCCGATGCTGAAGTATCAAGCTCGAAAGAAAAGGCCAAAAAATACGGGAAATTATTAACGTGAAAAGTGCATAAAGAGTTGGCTTAGCATATTCCTAATGGCAGCCCTAATGTAATAAGTCTTATAGCCATCCCATAAGTGTATGGTGAGACATATAATCGAAAGGTCGAGGGATCCTTATCGTATTAATCACCAGTGCAACATGTCACCCAGGCTATGCACCTCACCGCGAGCGACTACGTGTCTCATTCTTAGATTGAACACAATCCACTCTCTGTAACTGGACACCTGTCCCAACAGTAATGGATTCTGATAATCTGTGATCAAGTTCTATGAAATGCGCTGAGCAACAGCACGCCAGACTTACCGAATGTGAAAGGCACTCAGACGAACTGACCGCAAACAAGCACACGGCTCCACTGGGATTTGTTAATAACGTCACCATGGCTACCACGCGCACGCACGCATTGAGCCATGGAAACATGCCTCCATTTTGGTGTGGGCCCGTGTGCGGCGTTGTCGTCAAGACAACAGCTGACGGGTACACATCTCAACCGAAGGAGCTCTGCAGCGTTTATTCCAATACGTAATCATAATATAAGACCAGTAGAGAGGGCAGATGAGCAAGCATGGGGGCACAACCACGGTACAACAGACACTTTGGTGTGCCCCCACAACATGCCCACCCCCCTCTTGTTTAAAAAGAAGAAAATAATGAAGGATGTCAGAAGAGTAGATGGGAATATCACCTGTACGCGGGTACTGTAAGACTCGAAAGGTCTACCCCCTAGACAACTAAGGGGACAAAACGAGTTGATCTAAGCTACAGTCCCCAATGTTCCCTCTAAAATACCCTACAGGGCACCTCCATACCTACATTGGATAAAATACGTCATGCGTGGGTTAGTCTACTGTCCTACGGCAAACTTAAAAGTGCATTGCTCATGTTGAAGCTAATCGGAGGCTGAGCGTCCAATCCCACATATGAGCAAATTCAACCCGCATTTAACATTCAGATGTTATTACAGGTCAGGCCTAAGATGTACCATAATCGAAATAGTTCGACATGAGACATGCCTAAAAGTTTAGGCAAAAGGTTAAACATGAAACATCACAAGATTACATGACACAAGCCTAACAGGTTAAGGTTAAACAAAGCACATCAGGTCAAAGTCTGTATTCCTGCCCCTAGGGCTCAGTGAATTCAAAGTCCCAACCCATAAAACCACACCAGAACCTCCATCAACATACTAATCCTGCACTGCAATATATTGTCTAGAATCAACATTTGCCCACAGACACCAGTAAGATAGATGGTAGATCATACCTTGGGGTGGGCACCTGTGTGCGGGGCATGTGAGCATCAAAAGCATTGCGGACAGTAAGGATTGGAAAATCACTAAATTATCTCATTTGTCCTAAGCACCCCTATTCATACAAGATTTTATGTACCCCATGATTCTCGCATTATCAGTTCCTGTTGTTTAGTTTAGTTAGATAGATGTGTGTCTTGTTATACCCTAACCTTCACCATGAAGATGAGGCCAGCTGATTCATGTGCCACCGGAGCGACACCCGAGCAGCAGCCAATCCAATGGGGGCATCTCATATAGAATCAATTGTATCATTCTATTGCTCCAATTATTATCCAGATATTTTTTTTCATGTAGCCCCTCATCACAAATGACGTGTTTTGTCCTTATAGTGTGCTGACCATGCATTGTTTGGCAGAGCGCTCTCGCGCAGCAGAGTTCTTTGCTTGCGTTACAATCTTATATAAAGTTTGTTATATTTGCAATTTATCTCAGAGCTTCATTCCCCTAATGGGGAGGGTCCCCATTATTTGGTTTATTGAATATTACGTGTTACATTGGGTGTGTGCTATGAACATCTCATCAAATAGAATGAGATGTGTTGGAATCACGACGGCTTTCATTTGATAAATAATAAAAAGACAGCAAAGCCTAAGAAAATTAAAAGAAATAAGAATTGTAACACAGGGAAAAAACAGGGCTCGTTAGAAACCAGGTTAGCAATAAAACCATTGTCCAGAGAACTCAAGATCAAAGCCCCTTCTGCACAATATGACAAAAGAAATTAAGATAACAGTACACAAGATATTGGCAAACAGGCTGACCTAGGGAATGAGTTTTTGAGGGTCGATGTGCAGGAAATAGAGAACCACAATAATAAAACTGGTAGGGACAATTTCCTGAAAGATTTATTAATCCGCACAGAAATGAACACATCCGTCACCAAGATCTTGGATAATTATGCCACCACATGTAGTCCTTTCCTAAACAGGAAAAACACATCGGAACTTATCCAGCAAATCACAGATTTAAAGATGATAACAAGTAAAAAGATCCCATCTATGGCACAGGAACCCAAATGGGCAACTGTACCCGTTTTGTCTCCCATTGTTGTTAAGCTCATTTTGAACGATATGTCGGAGTTCTCAGAAATGGGAATTATTTCAGGAAAGTTCTCCTGGAGATATCTAATAAAGGTGTAACAATAAAAATATTAATGAAACCACAGGCAATGAGGGAGTGATGGACATTGACAATTTGGTAAAGTGCATTGTAGAAGAATTATCAAAAAACCTGAATATTAACTTAGAGAGGTTAAGGGATAAGCCCCCAATGAACAGCTGTGAGACAATAGATTGACAGAAAACCCACAAAGATAGATTAGAATTTTTATCATGGAATACAAGAGACTACCATTCATTTTTATCTAATCAAGTAGGATCATAGTTTATACTTAGTGTTAATATCTTTGCACTACAGGAAATGTGTTTAATGAAGGAACTGGCAATGGATGGATATTGTATCATCCAAAAGCAATCCAGAAAATTGCCCAAGGTAGACCTTATGGTGGCTTGATCACGGGGGCAAAAACAATACATAGTTAATGGTGCTAGGATTTTCTGAAGAATCTCCTTACATTTTAGTGGGAACTTTGGAAGACAGGATTGCTCAAAAAGAGCTGAAGCTGCTTATCTTAAATGTGTATATCCCACCTGACAATGTTGTATTGGTGGGGATGATTGAAGTCTTGAAAGAAAATATAGACAAATGGAACTGGGATGTCCAGAGGCTCTATACCTAATAATGGAAGACTTAAACTATCAACATTTTAGGAAAATACCTCAATGTTGGACAAATATTATTGGTTTCATGAATGAAATGGCACTATGATCATTCACTATGCTGAAGCGGATAGCATCAGACATGAGGCATTGTCTTTTTTATATCAATTGATTGTACCAATTATGTGTAAATGAGAGGCACCTTGGCTCAAATCAGTTTACATGGTTTGTGGGTAGAAGATCCTCTTGGATTGATTACATTATGTTCCTAATCTCTATGTTTCATCTGGTGGGAGAATTACAGCTAATGGCCACCGCACTTAGTGATCATGTGGTTAAAAAAGCTAGCATGGCTTTCTCTTCAGATATAAAGGAAACAATGATGGGACAAGCTAGGGTTAACTTGGTGGGTGATAGGATATTGTGGAAAACTAATAACATGAATAGATATGTGCAGGTTTTAAGGAATTAATTAAGCTTACATGTTTTAATGGTGACTGAATAACGGTTGAGGAAGTTGTGTGGGTAACCAAAACATCCAAACAACATGTTCAAAGTGTGGAAAAAAGGGGGTTAAGTAACTCTCTGGTTGGTAAAACATATGTTAAAATAATAGCTAACGAAAAACTGCGACATTGCGAAGAACTAAAAAGCACAAAAAGAGATAGCGCAGAGAATTCTGAACTCATGCAGAAAATTACTAAATTCAAAATACAATATAAAAATGTTGTTAGAAGACACACGGCATCTATATTGGTAAAGAACTGGTTGTTGCTGCTCAAGAGAATAAGAGATATGGATTGCCAACTGTTCTGGAATCTGTACCAGAACCACACACTCAAACACGCTGACAGCAGAAACGAGATGAATTGGATCTCTGAGTGAGCATGTCTGGAATGCCCCTAACAAGAGAAATTGTTCATAGGATAACGTGGACCTAGAAAGAATTATAATGATACTAAAAAGCTTGAGAGCATGTGGTCCCGATGGGATTCCAAGCATTTTATAGAAAAAATTATCTGGTTATGTAGTCAAAAACGTTGCGTAATATCTTCATCACTATAATGGAAACAGGTATTATACCCACAAGCTGGAAAGCGTTCATTCTAATTCTGGTATTTAAGAAGGGCGCTAGGGAGAACCCCTCAAATTATAGGTTATTGGCTACGACCGATGAGTGCTCAACGATATTCTCAAAGCTGCTCTTAGTAGAGATGAATGTTTGGATCAAAAGGAATAACTTGCTGTCGAATCAACAATCAGGATTGAGAAAGGGTATGGGGCCAGCCTGACATTTTTGGGCCTTAGCCTGTTTGATATGGAAAGCTTTGAAAAAGAATGAAGGAGTACTGTACCTATGTTTCATAGACTTCAGGAGTGTCTTTGACACTGTCGAACGCAATCTTCTGTGGTCTAAATAAAAGATATGGAATATAAGCCCCAGTTTATTGCACTTCATCCGAGAGATGTATAATAATACAAGTGTACAACTCAGGTTGTACAATGCGGGGGCCCTAAGTGACTCCATGGATACTAATTTTGGGTTAAAACAAGAGTATCTTTAGGCTCCATCTTTGTTTAATTTATATGTCTCTGCCAGTGACACTTTATTGCTGGATAAGATGGCAAAAGGGCCACAAAGAAACATGCATATACTGTGTGATTACTCAATGAGGAATAGTTTGATCATCAATTGCAAAAAAACTAAAATGATGGTAATTGGACCTCATAAGAGAAATGGCCCTAAATCGAAATGGAAAATGGGAAGGAAACAATTGAAATTTTACGATCATGTGTCTATCTGGGTGTGTACTTCTCTAATTCCCTGAGTATCTTACAAAGCAAAGAATATGTCTACAACAAAATAGAAATAAGATCCCAAACCATAATGAGCTTCATTAGACACAAAGGCGGCTTCTCCATTGAGGGTTTTTAAAAAATTACACAAAACCTGGCTAATTCCCATCTTATGTTATGGGTTGGATATAATGACTGCTAGAGAAAAGTTTTGGATCAATAAATTGGAGGGAAAACTCTAGAGAAGAGCCATGGGTCTTCCAAAAGACACTCCATTAGAGGCAATTAATTGTGAACGATATCATTGTGAACACAACTAATAACCGCTATGCGTATCCTATATATATGGATGTCAAACAACTGCTTTGTATCAGAATCAATGCTTTACAATTTTAAAACAAGGTTGGCATGTTGCTCACAGTGAAATTCTTTGACAGAGTGGTGTAATGATGTAAAATCTTTTTTCACTGATATAGGATATGACTGCGTGGAGAACAACCCTATTACACAAAATGAGAAAATCTGGAAAAATTGTGCCATGCTTTGAGATGCATGCACTACAGTCTTGGGGAAATCAAGGTGGTAACACCTCTCTGTTAAGTACAGTTTTTGGGTGGACACACCTTGTCAATACCTTATAAACCACTTTGATTATAAGGTTACCAGATTAATATTACTATTTACATTGTATCTACTCCCTACATCATCGAAAATTGGGGCCTGGAGCAAATTGGACTATGATAAGCGCCTCTCACGCTTGTGTGGTCTTGACATCAAACATCTAAACATCTTTTTACTGGATGTGATGAACTCAAATATGTCTAAGCTAAAGGATATTTGTGCTTGAGATACCAAATTGTCAATTTTCAATTAGATCAAATATGGAGCTTTCTATGTTCAGGTGATTGTATTATCGTTAATTTTGCACTCCATTATATGTGGATTGAAATTGAAAAAAGAATAAGTAATGTGGGACACTCACAACCTTGATCAATGACTTTTCATTTTAATGGGGATGCCACACATATCAAGACACCTCAAAGATGTATCTCAGGACGGGACTGCTGTTTTAGTACGTAAGCTATTCTATTTTATTGTAATGTTGTGTTATCTTAGAAATTGCCTCAGATATGTCCACTTTTTAACTTATTTTAACAGTCATGGATTGCATGAAATATTGTTGTCATAATCCTGCTTTTGTATTGTTACTTATACTGTGTTATAAAGTGTAACCATAACAACAATAAATAAAGACATTAACAAATAGTAATATATCAAATTGAAGATCCAATGCTTGCAGACCCCTGTGTTGCATCTGAAATTGTAGAATGCTATAAGGAAGACCTTCTTTCTGTAGTTATCCTACCATTATTTACAAACCTTGACAAATGTTTTTAAACCATCAATACATACATGGCATATTATATCTGTGTCAGACTGCACTATATATATTTAAATACAGCCAGTAGGCTAACTGCGGAGGTCACAGGGAGTTCCATATTTGATTTCTGATGTAATGCAGTCACTGATGGCATCTGACATGTTCAAAGTGATGTCAAAAGAAGGTTCTCTTCTTTGACTGCTCTGGTTCTTGTTGCCCGGCTACCTGGTTGTTGTTCTTCATACTGCCCTGTGTTCTTTTGTGCGCTCTCCTGAGCCCTCCATCTAGTTAGCTTAGTTATCTATTTAACACTTGTCTTGTCTTGTCTCGTCTTGCACAGCCTTCTGTGTTCTCCCCAGTTTCTCGCTCCCCCTGTGTTTTTCCCTGTGTCCTGTCCTCAATTCCTCTCTCACTCCCCACCCAAAGCCCTCCCACCTATTCTCTTCAACTCCTCCGCCTCATCTATGGTGCTCTCTGCTTCTCTTATCTTCTCCAACTGCTTTTGTATTGCCTATCCCACCCATCTCAATATGTCTGGTAGGATGAAGTTCAAAAAGAATATCCTGGTCTCCAACCAGGCACTTCCTCCAGACAAGACCATCACTGACATTCTCTTTGTCGTTCCTTCGCCAGACCCATGGACTCTTCAAATGGTCTCTGTGCTATCCCCTTTCTCTTCCGCTCCCATTAATGGTGGTACCCAGTGGTAGGCCCTCCTGGCTTCCTTCCACTCCTCTAAGGTCATCATTAATGTTTACCTAAATAGCACCATCTTGGTCTAAGGCCCTCAGGCTAACCTCCTTCTCTTTGATAGACGCTTCCCTTCGCTTATCAATTTCCTTTCCTCTCCTGTTGTCCCTTCTCTCCCTCCTTCGGCTTCCTTGCCTCCAAACTCTGCCACTTCTAAGGTGCCCTCTTCCTCCTCCTTGGCTACCTTTTTCTCTCCTCCTACCTCCTCTGCCCACCCTCGGGCTCCTTCTACACCTCTGCAGGGAGTACCTCTGATTTGTACCCCTCCCTGGAAGTCTTTCAAGGAAGGCAACCTTCTCTACCTCACCACTCTTAACTCTCGCTCAGCTGTCAAACATTCCTCTGACATCTGCCATCTCCTGAAAGAACTCGACCTTGATGTCCTTTGTCTGACCGAGACATGGTTCATGGCCAGCTCTGTCACAAGCTTTGACACTCTCCTCTCTTATGACTACAAGATCCTCTCTGTGCCCAGCTCTAACTGTTCTGGTGGGGGTGTAGCCTTGATCTTTCTGGAGTGGATTCCTGCCTCTATCATTCCTTTGTGGGCCTACTCTTCCTTTGAATACCTGGTCTGTAGGCTTTCTCTCTCTCCTGGCCACTCTCTCACAGTGGTTACTATCTACCGACAACCTGGCCAGATCAGCTCCTTCCTCACTGAGTTGGCAGACCTCTCTTCCTGCCTCATTGTCATGACCACTCAACTCGAACTCCTTGGAGACTTCAACATCCACCTTGATGCTTCCTGTCCCATAACAGGACTCTTTCACAACCTTTGCAGCACGCTCTCTCTCTCTATTCTTCCTTCTTGCCCAACTCACTCTGTAGGGCACACTCTTGATGTTCTGATCTCCTCTGACCTCCCACTCTCTAACCCTCTCACCACTCCTCTCTCCTAGAGTGACCACTTTCTCCTCTCCTCTTATATATCTCTATCTCTACTCTTCAGACCAAGCCAACCCACACACTGCCACCCACGTTCTCAGTCATTCGACCCATGAAGCATGTGTCAGTTGAGGCTTTCGCTGTATCTTTCCCTCCCCCTCCTGCATCTCCTGCTGACTCACACCCTGACACAGCCCTTTCCATCCTCCACTCTGCTATCTCTGGCACGCTGGATGTACTTCCCCTGCCCCTTGCCTCTGTCATGATAATCTCACAAGTGTAGGGTGGCTGAGAGAAAATGGTTGCCATCTTGTGCATCCTCTGACAAACTAGCCTGCCACTTGCTCCAAAAACAAGCAGCACTAACCACTCTCTCTCCTCACTAAGAAGATTGCTCACATCCAAGCCCGCATTTCTGTGCCATCTAACAACTCAGCCAAACTCTTTACAAATCTGCTAGGAGATGGCCAATCCTGCTGCAGTCTCTATCTCTCCTGTCTCCTTCCAGGCCCTCTGTATGGCCCTGACTTCACACTTCGTCTCTAAAACACAGGACATTCTGTCCACCCTTTCGTCCTCTACGGCTTATCCCTCTACTCTCTCCTCTTCCTCCGGGGCCCCTGCGCCCACCCCACTCCCTTCTATGCCTGTCCTATCTTCACCCCTGACGAGGTTTCAAGACAAGTCTGATCTATGAAACCCTCATCAAAACAAGTTCTTCCTTGTTCTTCCAAAACCATCAAGGACCACATTGACACCCACACTCCAGCCTTGACCGATGTCTGTAACCACTCTTTCACCACTGGAAGATTCCCTTCCCCCTTGAAGCACTATCTTGTGCACCCTCTTCTCAAGAAGCCCACAGCCAGCCCCTCCCTTCCAGCTAATTACCGCCCGATCTCCAGCACTCCTTCCCCAGGCAAACCTCTGGAAATGCTAGCCATCTCCTAGCTTAATCTTTACACTGAATCTGTTGGTTGTCTCCATGACCATCAGTCTGGCTTCAGACGCACAAAAACTGCTCTGCTGAACATCCATGAAGACCTGCCCATTAACCTTGATGCTAATCTCCCCTCTGTCCTCATCCTACATGAACTCTCTTCTGCCTTCGAAACGGTCAACCAGGCCATCCTGCTTAATCGCCTCCATGATAAACTGGGTATCACTGATCATGCTCAGGCCTGGCTGACATCTTTCTTCGTGGACCGACCCTACCAGGTCCATCTTGGGTCCTTCCTCTCCTCTATCTCTTTCTCCACCTGTGATGTTCCCCAAGGGTCTAACCTTTCTTCCTGGTTGTTCAACCAATACCTGGCACCTCTCGGCCACTGCATTGCTGCTCTCTGCCCCAAATACCAGTGCTATGCGGATGACACTCAGCCTGCTTTTAGGCTCCCCTCTTCTGCCTCTTCTCCTTCTCTCATCCTGGGTTGTCTGTCTGCAATTCAGGAGTGGTGTGCCACCAATGATCTCTACCTGAATGACCGTAAAACCGAGATCCTCTTCATTGGCACATTTGCACCTTTCTTTCCTGCCACCCTCTGGCCTGCCTCCCTTGGCCCTCTTCCTGCTCCCACTTGTGAGGTTAAGAACCTCAGGGTCATCTTCAACTCCACACTATCCTTCTCTCCTCACATCTCTGATGTTTCTAAGAAGTCAAACTTCTGAGTACACCTCCTTAAAGGTATTCTTCATTTCCTCTCCTTCCCCCAGAAGCTCCCTGTCTCCAGAGCTCTGGTTCCCTATATGCTTGACTACTGCAACAGCCTCATTTTATATCTGCCTGCCTCTACTTTCCGTCCTCTGCAACTCATTCAGAACAGGACTGTGAGACATGTCCTTGGCCTCAAGCCCAGGGTTCGCATCTCTCCAGCCCTGACATTTCTCCATTGGCTCTGAGGGGCTGCAACGATCAAGTTCGAGACCCTTTACATTTTCCACACGGCCTTATGGGGCCTGTGTTGCAAAACCTCCAACTCTCTCTTTGGAAGTATCTTTCTGCTCAAGCTCTTCACTCCTCCACCTCCAACTCCTTGAAGGTCAGTCACTTTTCCAAGCAACAGGTTGGGGGCAGATCTCTCTCCTCGGCTGGTGCCTCCATCTGGAACAGCCCCCCTGCCTCTCTGAAACTTGAGCAGATCCATCTCCGGTTCCATAAGCAACTCAAAACTTTCCTCTTAAATTCTGCTTTCTCGCTTCATGTTCCCTGTTGATCTCCTGTCTAATACTGCACTGGTTAACTGGCTACCCTGTGAACATCGGGCCCAGGTCCCTGCCCTTCCAGTTGCACACCTGCACCGCCTCATGGCAATCCCGCACTTGGGTCTGTATCTGCAATCCTAGAGTCCCCTTACCTGCACTTATCAGACACTTGTTGTCTGCACATACCCTTGCACTGCCACCTTCTGGCCACACTACTTGTTTTCTGATGTTTTGATCCTGTGTTGCACTACTTGCTTTGTTGATGTTTTATCCTGTGCCTTTCACTTGCTCCTCCTCCCCTTCCCCAGGCATTTCTCCCCTTCCCTCTCCCCTGCACTTGTATGATCTCAATGCCAATAGGCCTAGTAAGATTGTTGTCTTGTCCTCCCTTTGTTTCCCATCCCTTGCCTCGTCACCCCTTGAAACACTGTGTATAGGCGCATTATAAATGTCATATCATTTGTTATCAGTGATGTGATTTGTGATGTCATCAGTGTGCTTAGGGGCTGTACGAAGGGGTCCTCATATTAAAGCTTGCATAATTTCCAACACCTGACCAATTTCATGGCTAACGTCACTTCATCTAAAACATGTTCAAGGGTTTTGTTATGGTATACCTTCTATGTTCTTTTAATTCTAACACATGTCCTCCTAACATCAGAAATACCACTACATCTATAACTTAAAATCAATGCAGCTGAGTTATTCCACATGTTTTTTTTTCCCAGTAAGTGTAATATTAACACAATATTCAATATTTCAATATATCATATGAATAATGATACATGAACAAACTTACCTCCAGGACTTCACTACTCACCCGCTCAGAAAATAAAATGATGACTCTCATAAAAGATAGTTCCCACTGAAAAGAAAAGAAATAACAAAACAGTGGATTGATTTTGAAACATGATATATAATCAATAGAAAAATACATTTACATTTCTTTTTGTCCATATATTTCATTTACCCAACCACCTAAGGCTTGTATTAAAATCAAATTGACAGTGGAGGAAAGATATGCAACACACAAATGTATCTTTTGTAATTGAATGTACTATTCTACAAATTATTTAACAGTTGGTCTAACTTAATTAGACTGATGTGTCAATAGTTAAAAAAACTTTCAAAATAGTATTTAACTTAATGTAGTTAAATGTATGGTACATCAAAGTATAATATCTAAAAGGGCCTTGATAACTTACATATATATTACATTCAATGAAAAAAACTTTGTTAAAGGGACATTATGGTTAAGTTGCGCTACTAAAAATCTTTGAAATTCAGTAAAAAAAGTTGTTAAAAGGACGTTATGGTTATACGTAAAATTGAAATCCCCTGAAATTGCCAGTTATGGTAAGATAAGCAACCATAACTCGTGGCACCACCGTAAACTGCTAAGACTAACACCCAGGACATCAAAGATGACATCACAAATATCATTGTATATCATATCATATCATACATTCTTTGCGGTGATGCCCTATCACAACCATTGCACTTTTCGCTGGGAGGAAGCAGTGGCTCTGAAAAGAGACCTTTTGTGGGGTTTTTTTGTGTTTCAAAAACTTCAAATGGTCAAAACCTACTGTAAAATTGATTGCTGTAATTCCGAAAAAGGTTTCAATGCATTTTCTATATTACGCCGAAAAATCTGATTGCCGGCATAAGTTAGATATACTCCATAACTGTGAAAAATGTGTGTACTACGAAACATGTTTTCATTGTGAAAAGAGGACATACCAACATCTCTCAATAAGGTACATTGTGCCTTGCTTTCTCCATTTGGACCAAATGAAGAATAATGCAGCCACATTTGTCTCTGCTCAATAGGGGAAAAAATTACTCTGGAGTTTGGATACATCTCCATGACTTTCCCAAGTCCTTTTTTCATTGCAAATTGCAAAGAGATTCCAGACACATGTCCTAAACTCTTCCCTCCACAATGAATAATAATAATGTCTGGATGACACTGTGTCACCAAAGTAGCACAAAGAGGTACCAAATCCAGCCACTTCATTCCAAGCACTCCATGCCTGTGCACTTCCACATGAGGGAATCCAAGATGTACAGCCACTCTGCAGCAATCTGCATGCACCACCAACCAATTTGTCCATGTATCTCCCAAAATTCAGACAATCTGCTTTCTGAAACACACAGCCATAGCTATCTCCTCTCCTCTCCTCTCAATAAAAAGACATTCTAAAAAATGCTCTGCTCACACATCAAACCCAGTAAACCATATTGACCAATACCGTGCTGTGCAATGTCTCATTTGCATCCCTCTCTACCTCAAAATTCCTGCATGTAATATGCGCTGTCCGCAGACAACCGCAGTGTCCGCGGGCTAATCGTAAAATCTGAGTGAGGGGAATTTAAATTTAAATAGTGTGCCCCATTTCCCCTTTGAGATTGGCTCTGAAAAGAACCGTTTTTTTTGCAGATGCTTCAGAAACACCTTTTATTTTGTATTTTTTTTCCTTATTTTCCTCCAAAAATCTTCACATTAGCTTCTCCAAAGCAACCCTTATGTTCCAAAACAGCATGGCATTTCCCATAAAAGATAAAGACATGCCATCTTCTTTAAAGTAATCAACATTACCAGAGTCAATGTTGTCATTGTTGCAAAAGAACATGCCAGCACTAAGCATAAAAGCAAACATGCCTCAGTTGATTAAACACCTACCAATATTTTCCTAAGGACAAAAAACAGAACTATTGTCCCATATGTACCAAACCAGAAAAAAATTACCTTGGCATTGGAAGTAGTTTCATTACTGCCTGAACAAAGTTTTCTAGATCTTTTAACAAAGTAGGTGCACTGACATAGCCCAAATGCAAAGCACCAAAGTGCAGGACAACCACATGTGGACTGTTAACCCAAGCCATATCTTGGCAAACTTCTACCATTGCCTGCAAATTGAAACCAGGCACAGTGCTCCACACCACTTCCACTACTTTTACATCAAAACTGTTTCCCACATTCCAACATTTTGCATACCGCTCCAAACCATTCACAAATATATCTCCAAGCCCCACCACCCTGACTTTCTCCATCTCCGCCATGTTCACTACACGCAGCCTCTCTCAATACGAAGCAGAACCTCAACACCTGATTGGCTAATCCTCAAAATACACTCCCATTTAATGCTCGGAACACCCCGGGTGTACATTTCCTGTCAGCAAACTGCTGTGCTGTCTGCGGAGCCCGTAAGTAACACTAGGGCAGCCCTTCTACCCTTTCCACTTCACTCTCTGCGCCATTCCCATATTGGCTACTGTTAAGCAGTCACACAACCATCTACAATCACATGCAAGACCTTTACATGTAACTCCATCATCACAATTCAGCACTTTAGATGTACTGTTCATCACTCCGAGTACAATTGCGCTGTAACTGCAAAGCACCTACAGCAACTACTAGTAAACTCTCCAACATTTCTACTTGCAGATTAATGCACATCCACATGCATGAACTCAAAGTACAGGTATGAATATTTTTTGCACAGTACATCATAAATGCCAACATTCCGACCCACCTGGAAGGGACATTTCCTCTGAAAAATCGGGAGACAACACTTGTGTCATAAGAATGCATTGGGCAAAGATGTATTTTCGGCGGGAGAACGTGAAAAAAATAACAATATTTTTAATGCAAAAATCGGGAGTCTTCCGCCGCAGTCGGGAGGATTGGCATGTATCGTACATGTACATCTCTTCTATAAATGCATATAAACAGAGTAACTGCCACTTATCCTGTGCAACCTTTAAAACAAGCTTACTGTCATTTCTCCCATCTGCTATGATCAAGTGTCACTTGCAGAGTTGTAAGCTCTCCAAATTTTTATTTACCCATATTATTAACTGCAATGTGCAAACTGTTATTTTCTTCATTCATTCTATCATTTCTGTGACCACTGCCACGTATTTAACTATTCCTTTCTATACATTCTGCATATTTCACATACATTCTACCATTTCAACTTCCTTTACAAATGACTATATTAGTACTCAGGCACAATACACACAGCTATCTAACAAAGTGTCATTTCATGTTAAAAGATGGGAGAAATAAACATATAATTATGAAAAAAGGCTTTCTAGTGTGTTATAAAATTACACACAGCCAGGATGAGTACATGCATCTTTATTTATGCAGACAGATAGCCAATATCATTTCAAAGGCTCCCACCTGAAACAACACCACTGCCTCTACAACTGTTCTTCCAATCTAGACAGCTCTCTCATTCTAGCTGGTTGTCCATTCCACTCTAGATTTCACAACAGCATTCAACTATGCACAGGTGCAGTCATATCTATCACATCATCTAAAACTATGTACAGTGTTGTAAAGCAAGACATACAACATCTCCACCCTTCCCTTCAGTCTGCAACACAAGCACCAAGTCCTTCCTTGCAACCCTTACTTTATTTCAGACTCTCCCATCTCCAAGCACCACAGAAATCAGCACTCACATTTTTGAAAACATATCCCCTAAGCAACCCACATACCACAATCAAAATGTTTGGTAGCATTGTAGAGTTATGCTGCAGTGGTTGAGGCCAGGATCTAGCATCTTGGGTGCATGGCCTACGGCCTACGGCCTTCGGCATTCACCCAAGACTCTAGCCCTGGCCACAACCACCACAGCATAACACACCCATATAAACAAACACCTACCAAATGACCACAACCCAAAACATAATACATCCACCTCAAAACTATACAGTTCAATTAACATTCTAAAAAATGATCACAACCAATGTCCAAACTCTTCAATGCATACCCTCTTCACCCAATGCTCTTCTAACGACCCAAAACCAACATCATACTAAAGTTAAATAGCCAGTAGTGCGCCCAGTGTTAGTATGTCCAAGTGTTAGTATGTCCGTGGACAACCACAGTGATTGCGGACATCGTGAACACATCACAGCACCTAAACAAATCCAGAATTTGACCCATCTCTTACTCCCACACCCTCTCCAAGTACTCATACACACCAACACACTCCCCAAAATTGGATTTATGGTGGGGAGCATCAAAACAATTTCACGCCTCATCCCAGTCAATCAGACAACACGTTGAGTGTCCGCAGACATGATGCAAGGCGATTATCCAATCGGGATCCTGTCCGCGAAGCGAACAGGGAAGTGTGTCCGCAGAGCGGACATAGATATCATTAATTTGTTTGCCTTACGTTTTGTTCATTTAAAAAGAAACTACTGGATGGATTTACACCAAATTAACAAAAGTACGCTTTCAGGACAAGCCGCCAATCCTGCCGCAAATTTGGTGAAAATCCGGCCAGCGGTTTGGGCTCTAAGCGCGACAGACATTTTTTTCCTATGGGAAACAAATACATTTTGGGACCCCCCCTATAACTTCACTCCCCTCTTTGCAAGAGAGGGCCATATACTTTTTTTTACAAAGTTTGGTGAAGATTCGTCCAGCAAATTATAACCTGCCCAAAAAGTGCTGTTCCTATGGGTTTAGCAACTTAACCATAGCTACACAGCCACTACTGTGGGCCGTGTAATAAAACACAAAGCACAAAACACATTTTTATTGAACAAGATCATAATTGCAACTTAGTTTTCTGATCACTAATTATCATGGTTATGAACCAAGGATTGTGATCAGCAACAATGAGAAATAGGTATCAGGTAATATTATACCCATATATATGGTCGCCATAAATAATATCGCCGGGAAAAGGTTGCGGCGATATTATATGGGTGACCATATATATGGGAACAGGGGCAAAAAAAATCAAACATTTAAAAAAAAAAAAAAATGTAAAAAAGTTTGGGGGTTGCGGGGTGTCCCCCGCATGTTCCATGCAATAATGTCGCCACAAAAAACGGCAATTTTTCGGTGATATTTTTGCATGGTGAGATTTTTGTGGCGACATTACTACATGGAACCGAGAAATATTGTTAAACCTTTAAAATAATTTACAAATACCAGAAGATTCCGGATCTCTATAGCCTTGCAAAAGCCAAGTAGGACAAAACATATGTTGGCTTATCTAGTGTTTAGTTTATCTTGGGATTTATATTTAAGCAATAGGCCCTGAACAGGGGTAGCATTACCACTTCAGGCAATGCCAGGGGCCCGTAGTTACAGGCTTGAGCAAATAGAGGGCCTTAATGAAGACACTAAGGCACCCCGAAGTGGTAATGCCCCTCCCTGCGAAGGGCCTTTTGCTGTTCGTAACCCAGCCATTAAGACTGGGTTACTAAAAGTAACATTTTCCTGTTCCGAAATGCTCCAGCGTTTCGCAAAAGAAACAAAAATGAATAAAATGGCCACCGGGGAAGGGAAAACAAAGTCAATTTCCATAGCGGCCATAGAAAAAATGTAAACAAAAAAATGCCAGTCATGAAAATGGGAGAACGCTTTCTTTCCATGGTACCCAGTAAAGTAAACAAAAAAAGGCTGCCATGGAAAGGAGGAAGGGACTATGTATAGTCCCTTCTTATTTTCTATTACGGCCTGTCGCAGATCGGGGGCAGACTTGGTGGGGACAGAAGTTTTTCCCAGCGCGTCTGCCCCCGAAATGGACTTCAACAAAGGTAAGTGTGGATGAGGGGTGGGGAGGGAATTCTGTGGATGTGGAAGGAGGGAGGCAAGTGGGGAAGTGGGACACCACTTACCTCATTCCCCAGCGGGGGAAGATGGCGGCCTCCAGCCATGAGGCTGCTCCGAGCGGGGGGATTACTGCTGTTAATGCCCTGGTTCCGAGTCTCCTCATTGGCTGAACGGGTGCCACAACAACCCGCCGGATACTAATAGTACTTATACTATCATCATATGTCAGAAAACAAAACCAATGAGAATCACTTAAAAACAATATAAATATGTATTACTTTTACACATTTTAAAAACATCATTATGCAACTTTAGAAATGTGAAGGTAAAGCAAGCAATAAATATGTGCACATGTAGTTTAGCTGTAAGAATGGTGCTCATGATAGGAGATCATAATAGGTATAAAATTCACATATAATGGTATACATAGGAAGTGTTTTTCTAATTTAGTAAAAGATATGAAAAATATGAGGTGAGATTGCTCTGTGCATCATGGGTCTTCGCATTGTGGATTAATCAGAGGGGTGTTTTCACCATCATGACACAGGTTTGCAAAGGCTTTGTCAGCAATTGGGGAACAGGATTTTCAAGTTGATCAATGGGGTAGCTGACGTCAGTTTGCAGATGGCTCAAGTGCTGGAGGGCAACGGAACATATGATCTCTGGTGAACTGGAAAGCTCATTGTTGTAAGACATGGGCATCTTGTGAATTCATGGGGTGTTTGAAGCAGGTGGCTTCTCCTGGGGCATTTGCGGAGACCAGTGGTAATACATTTTAGGAGAACGATTGTGTTGTCTGAGAGTGGGCGGAACTCATGTGAATAGAAAAGAGTTAGCCACGTAGAAGTACTAAAAGTCGGATACCGGACAGGTATGGGCAATGCGATTACAAAACATGAATAAGACAAAAGGGAATCTTGTCTTTCTCTCGTCTTCATGTGCTTAGGTTTTTTTGAGGTAGATCTGTGTGCGTCATTAATAGGAATTCTGTTGTTGTGTAACTAAGAGGCAAGGCTGCCACCAAATATGGAGAGGCTTTTATGAAGGGGTGTGTTGAAAATGTAAATCTTGTAATTATACATTTTAGGGGATTGTGTTATAATGTCTGTGTTCATTTAACTATGTAGGTTTTAGATTTCTCTGTACAGGACAACCAATCATGTTTGGGGGGATGACTTTGTAACACTATCTGGGGGAGTGTATTAACTATTGCAAATTGTATACAATGTGTGTTTTATGTGGGGTTCATAGAGACCAGGGTTAGTTTGACTCTCAGATGTCATCTAAGCCCCCTCTCAGCCGTTGTACAATAAAATTGATTCATGGACAAAAGGCACCCTTACTCATTTTAGAGGTGGGCCTAATTTGTGTAAAGGGGTGGAACTAAAGGTCCATACCTACAACCTTATTAGTAATAAATGCGAAATAGTTCTTGAAAATGTTAAGACATAAGGAATAGCATTTTCAAATCATTATCCAACCATTTAAAATCAATCTTTGACACTTAAATTAAATTGGGTCATCCCTTTTACAGCAGTGTTCTACATTTAATTCTAGAATTATTTGCAAAATGCATTTACACACTACTTTAATTATTTAGTAGAATGCAAAAGAAAAAAGTATGTATTATATAAAAAGATAAAATACTACTACTAATACAGCTTTAGACATTTCACATATTCCACACATATAACCCGCATACCACTATATTTTGTTTTGAAAATAACTAATTGACTAAGGAAAGTTCATAAAGCATGGACTCACATCCACAAAAGTGTAATGGGAAATAGTTCTAACTTAGTATTGCATGCATCCACAGTTAGTCATGTTTACATGTGTGTGTCAGTGATATATAAGGTAACATAACTGTTTTGTGTATCCATAAGGTCGGACTCTACTAATTCAAATTACAACTACTGTGAAAATGATGACATAGTTACCTTTACATGGAATTATACTGTATATCCATATATGATCATATGCATATTGACAACTGCCTATTTACATTAACATCAAAAATACAAAGAAGCAAAAACCCTGATTACTTTATAAATCAATATTGATAGGATATATTATTGGCATCTGTATTTGAAGCTCACACCACATTTTACATTTTGGTTTCAATAGAATTAAATAAGCCCTTTTAAGATGTCTAGGCAATCTAGGTTTGAAAATAGACCAAAGACTCATTATGAACAAGTCACCTTGTTTCTCATCACAGACAACGTGTATAATGGCCACTGTGAATGTGTTCTCATTCATGGGATATAATTCTAATGGTTTCAAATGTTTTTTTGTGATGTAGAAACCTGACTCTCTACAAACTTCAAAATTCTGGTATTAATGTGTGAACCATCATCTCTATGGGCCTCATCACGACTTGGGCGGTAACGGTAAAGCTATTAGCGTGGGCGGTATTAGCCCTACCACCGAACTCCCCGGCGCTAATAGCGCCAGATCACGAGTTTGGCGGTAATGTAAGTCCCCATTCCCCACTGAGCCCATTCCGGAATGCCCCATTCCCCATTGAGATCAATGGGGAATCTTTACGCTAATACCGCCGGCGGATTTCCCGCCGGCGGTAATAGCGCAAATTTTCGGCAGATTTCCCCCTAGCTCAGAGCTGGGGCTAAATCTGCCGAAGCCCTGATTCGGCGGACCCTTAAATCCAGCGGTAATAGCACTACCGCCGGATTTAAGGGTTACCGCCGAAGTCGTGATGAGGCCCTATATCTTTGCAACAAAAATATCAAATACTGTTGACACTTCACTTTTCATAATGTTGAATAGTATAATAGTTGTAAGCACTACAATGACCACAGGCCGTGTCCTGGTAATTTGCTTGTCAGATTACAAAACAAAACACTGTCTAGATCTGGTAATGAAAGGTACACAGACCATTCAAAAAGTTCACAGTTTGATGATGAAAACCAAAGCACACATGTAACCACTCATATGATAAACCAACAACAAATCCACAGGAATGTGTTCATTTTGTAAAAACGGATAGAATGACATAAGAAACACATGTGCATCTTGCTGAGAGGTTTCAGAAAAATATGAACACCGACTTGCAGCTGCAACCACATTACGAACTGAAGTTGCGCAATGCACTTCCTCTGGAGTTGCCTTAATCAGCATTTGAAGCATAGTTAATTTACCACAGATTGTATTGTATGCATTAGTGTTCACACTTTCCATTAAAATTGTCATCTGAAAAAGCAAAATCGTTGTTGAATTGCAATAGCATTCAATACCTGTTGTGATACTGAGAGTCAATTCAGTGGATTCATGAAAAGAAACACTAACGTTTGCTTCCTCCACCAATATTTGCTTTTCAGAAGGGATCCTTTCCACCCTGTGTTTCAGTAACAACATCTCTCCACTTTCTTTTAAAGCTAACCCACATAGGAAATGGCAGTGCATCCAACTGAGGAGCATACTATAAACATAGACAGTTATATTATTTGAAATATTGCACGTATGAAGCCACTTTGGACACCTCAAATGCTTTTAAATATAATCCTAGCAAACATCTTACACAAGCCAATGCCACATAAGACATGCCTTCCTTAAACACAGTGGGCTCAACACCTAGCAGTTCAACATCTAAACTTAAACCTTGATATGTGTGCACATTAATGGCATAAGCAGAGCACAGTGCAAACTGAGACCTTTGGACATACATGTCTTTAAAAAGTTAAAAGCGTGCAGATTTCTCCCTAGTAATTGTAGATCTTAAAAGTGGTCAAATTGCTCAAAAATAAACTGCACTGATGTGCTCTGGCAATAAGCCAGTCGCTATCAAAATGATGCCGAACAGATGATGTCCGCAATACAAGCAAAAAAATCTAGTCAACTCTGGTCTCTGATAAAAGACATCAACTCCACGAAGAGTTCGACTTTTACAAATGCAGTCTCAGAAGAATCCTGGATTCAACACTACACGATCCAATTCAAAAGGCCTCAAGATAACTCGATCGAGGTCATACCATCCCCAGACACTGTTTGGGTTGATCTATCTAACCCAGAAGACATCGAAGAGGCTATCAGAAAACTAAAAACCTTGAGAGCCCGGGTCCCGATGGTCTGACTAATGTAGATTTAAAGATCTCCCCCCCTAAATGGGCGGCGATAATCAGTGACATCTTTAAGATCTGTGGCAGAAGGAAGAAGATCCCAGAATCCTGGCAAAGAACCGTCATTATACCAATCTACAAAAAAGGACCAAGACAGGACCCGGCGAGCTATAGACCAATAGCGTTACTAGATATCCTGAGCAAACTATATGCTACTCGCCTCTTGGCTCATTTCCGGATCTGGGAGAAAAACAGCGAGGCCAACGATCATTTCCAAACGGGCTTTCAGAAACATGGCTCCACGACGATTAACCTCTTCATCCTGAATATTCTAAAAGCCAAAGTGAAAGAAGGGGCACCCAAACTCCACTTGGCTTTCGTGGACCTTTCGAAAGCCTTTGACAAGATCGATAGAGCCAGGTTATGGGCAAAGCTGCAAAGCTGGAATTGCCCGAGGAAACTATTGGAACCCATTATGGCACTTAACACGGACACAAAGATGAGAGTAAGACTTAACCAACAAGGTGATTTGTCAGAAGAAATACCTGTACAAAGAGGAGTCAAGCAGGGCTGCCCGTTTGCGCCAGCACTGTTTATCACCTTTTTAGGCGACTATCAGCACTCTGAAGTAAAGATCCGAGCGTTCCCTCCAAAAATTGGGAAAGTCAAGATCCCCCGTCTACTATACGCAGATGATATTACTATCATGGATCAAACCAAAGTGGGTCTCCAACGTAAACTATCTAACCTACAAACCTACATGGAGGACAACAGGTTAGAAATAAACAAATCCAAAACAAAAATCTTGGTTCTGGAGAAAATGAAGGTAAAGGACATTTCCAAGCCCAACATCTACTTGGACAATGAGCTTATCGAAGTGGTCACCAACTTTAAATACCTGGGGATACAACTTGATACATCCAAAACGGACCTCAGTTTCCAAACTCAACTCTGGGCAAAAGTAAAATGCCTAACAGCTCAAATAAGGGCGATTGACCGTAAATTTGGAAAGTTCTCCTTGCTGCCAGCGATTCTGTTCTATAAAACGAAACTAGTGCCATCCCTGACTTATGGAGCAGAAGCCTCGCTATATCTCCCGCCGCACATCTGGCCTAAACTAGAGGGATATGTGTGGAAAACACTCCTGGGCCTCCCCAAGTCTACCGCAATAGCCGCCATCAGAAGAGAGTTAGGATTGGTTTCTCTAACATCTCTAGTAAACCAAAGCGCAATGCGCTTATATAGAAAAATCATCTCAGCTGACACACTACCGATTCTGAACATCATTCACAGGGAAACTTCCACCGGTAACTGTCTCGCACTAAAAAACTGGGTGACCAGGAGACATGAAGATCTAGAAATGATCAAATGTTCCCCGACGGACCTCAAGAACAATCCTGACCGTATCAAAACAAAAATGGAAGACATGGACTGGATCACCACAATAGAGCAAGCTGCAAACTACAAATCATTGAACCATCTACCACCCTCTTTTAATAAGTTGAAAAAACCCTTAAATTATTGCGCAAAATTTCCGGAAAAAAAACTGAGAAACGTGATCATGAGAGCCCGTTTTAACCTGCTACCAACCAGAGAGATATTAGCGCTCAGAAACCAGGGCTCGGTAAGATTTTGTCGTCTCTGCAAGAACCGTAACACAATTGAAACACTAAAACACTTGATAATGGACTGCACTGCCATCAATGACATAAGAAACGCCTATCTACTCCCTCTCTCGGAGACCCTATGGCTCTGGCAGAAAGTCGATATATGGAATAGACTAATTTCCGGGGAGAACACCAAATGGTCTCAGGCATTGTCGAAATTGATCGATGTAGTGTTTACAAAAATCAAGCAGACCGATGACAATGACTTTGCTGAAATTATTTCCCCATTGGCTCCAACTATGGCAGAATGACAACCAAGAAGCTGTCTCCCTTTTCTGTCTTCCCCCTCTCTTTCTTCTATTCCCTCCTGCTGATTTCTGAAGAGTCCCCTTCTAATCTCACTTACCAATGCTCTCGTTGACAAAACGCAGTTGTTACTGTGTAAAGTTCAATAATAAAAAAAAAAAAAAAAAAAAAATTACTTTGCCATTTCTCTTTTAAATCCAATCTTTAAATTGAAGTTACGTCTCCACATAATTTGGGATTTGGCCCAAAATGTTAAAGTTGAGTCTAATCCTGTTGTTTGCGAAATTGACTTGTCAAGTCAACCAGACTAGTCTTTACTTTTCTGTTAAATTCTAATGGCATTGCTTGGCCTTCCAAAACATCTACAGACTTTATTTCTATAATGTTGTTATGCTCACTTGTAATCATTACACAATTAAATTGTTCTCATTCTGCAATAGTAGACAGCAAGCAAATATATTCTATATGTCTTTTTCATAAATACAACATAATATTAGAAGGAGTACAACCTTTATGGTATATGTGAGGGATCAGTCTACTTTGTTAGGCATTACGTGCATCATCGTACAACATTCCCACACAGACATCTTTTGATATATCTGCATACTCAATATCTGCAGATTGCCTCATATTGGCAGTTCGTTTAGATATTGAAATTATGCTCAGAGTTTCACATTCCCAATACTGTCAATACACTTTTGTTTATCTTTTCTATGCAGGGTCTTAAAAAGACAGATTGGATCTTTATAGGATTTTACTCCAGGTGATCACCAATAACAATCATGTGTTTTCCACCAAACAGTTCCTCAGAGTCTTTCTTCAGCACCTCCTGCATTCTCAAAAGTATGAAAGCAAACATGAAATTGAATACCATCCTAAATTTGTCGAGAATGAAAACTTTAATTTCCCAGAGAATCCTACCAACTTCATGTGAAGCTTCTCAAACTTCTTCCAAAATGCCTGCTTGTTGTCATATTCAACACGATACATCAACAAGCTGTGCAAAGTAACAACTCTTATGTTATATTCTGCCAAACTAGTGGGAGTAGTCAGTACACATGATAGAGGACATCTGGTCTTTTCCTGGACAAATGCTCATAGGGCATGAATTAAATAGTGTTTCCCTATACCAGTTTGTCCAATAACATACGGAAACAATGTACACATCTGAGCATGAACACACTAGTCTATCATGATCATCAAGGCCATGAAAAATATGTGCAGTAACTTGTTTGAGTTTTGCCTAATTTGCCTGGTTTAGTTGTACTACTAATCTTTAAGTTGACACTCAGAATCCTTAGGGTGTTGTGTTACATGTTCCACCTCTTCCATAGAAATGTCAGCATCAATGCATAAAAGTGGATTTCCAAGAGCATGTTCACTGTTATCAATTATCAGGAGTTTCCTTTGCAATTTTGGCACCACCTTTTCCACCTTGCAAATGTCCTCCTCTTTCATGCGTAAATAACTTTAAAATTTGGGATAAATACAGTCTCCTTTTTGTACTCAAAGGTTGCTAGGAAAGCCTCAAAAGTACCAAGAAACTCTTCCTCACTGTGCCTCTGTAAAAATAACTGCACAATACCAAAGAAGAACAATTGGGGTGTTTTGCAATTTCACAAGGCAGCTTACTGTGTTTGATTAGAGATGCTTCCCATGTCTCACTAGACACCCTGGAAAATCACATAACTTGACATGTCCCATTTTTTACGTGTGCCATTCACATTGCGATATGTATATTATTCTGCTGCTTCATGAAAGCGCAGGTTCTACATAACATCGGGCCTCTTTGGATATATGTGTCAATCAAATTGAGTTTACGTATGCTCTTAGTGTAAGGCTGTTTTTCAACCAAATTTCACACATTGGTTTAAGCAGTTGTTTCCTAGAAATGGCAGGTTCAAACCTCAACCACACAATATTGATAATAAGTCCATAAACAGGAGTGCTGGTAAATATGTCAGAATATCATATGAACCACACTCATGGTGAGATAACATGTTGATGCCAAAACTGCACAATTGCTAACACAATTTCTTATCTGCTGACAAACCAACCCAAATCTTGTTTGTTTCTCTCTTTTCAGCTTTAGTCAAATAATCTGTAACATATCATGCAGCAGCAGTAGTTTTATCTGCTACATAGTGAACAATAATGCTTGCACTCCAAAGCACAGTTAGTACACGATTGTAGCCATTAATGAACTGGGATAATTATCACATTTGAGGTTATACATATTTTTGGGTGATTTTCCAGTCACATGGAGGGGAACAGAAGAAAGGACACTGTTCACCTGGCCAGGTGAACAAACATGTCTATGGAATCTCAAGCTACATCTTGTATAATATTTGCTTTGCTCATATATCGTCTTTGGAAATATTTACTGCACTGGTGCGCTTGGAAATGTAAGACCTTTCAATCGCAACTCAACCCAAACTTTGGAGCATATCCCAGCCATAAAAGCATATGAATGTGAAGTGCTCAAATAGCCTGAAACTTTTTCCTCCACCAAAATTGTTCAACTTATCCAAGTGGAACATTCTCTATGCTGCATATAAAATTCACCATAGCAAGGACCCAAGGATGAAAAAAGCAAGACACAAAAACAGGGTGCATTGCACAGAGTTCAGCTGGTGTAATGTGCAGTACTCTGTTTTTTGAGAGGGCTACGTTCATGAATAAACTCCACTAGATCATCCTATTCATACTCTACAGAGCTCAGATTTGCAAATCAAGTGTGTGGGCCAAGGTTTCTCAGCATGCACCTGACCTCTGAATGATGCCTCTACCAGTACCTTTTAGTTCCACGCATGTTAGCAAGAATGTTGGCAATAATGCTTGTTAATACCTCACCCTTCTGTGTCACCTTCTGCACCATCTCACTTGCAGTGACATTTTGAAAATGAATGCCAGTCTTCAGTTTGCGCGGCACTGACTAGCAGAGAGTGGAGAACTCACTCTCAAGAATGAAAAATGTATTGTATGCTTGTCCTAAATCGTGGACCTCCGGATACATGTGTGTAAAAGGACATTCAAATGCAGAAATGGGTGAAAAGCGTTCATCCAGTAGGACACCTCTTCCAGAAGGAAAAAGCATTGGGAAATATTGGCCACTAAACTCTTCTCCCACAAACTAATCGGTGAACCCCTTACATGCTGTAAGCGATATAATTCAAAAGATTAAAAATGTAGTACTCATATACGCCGGTCGACTCAGCATTAGTAATATGCTGACATTGTCCACCTGCCTTTAAAGGCATATTAAGAAGTGGAAAATCTTCTTTAATGTGAAGATAAGCTTAAAACACATTATTCCTCAACAACTATGCTAGTGATCATTTGACCTTTTTTAAATCAATAATTATTTACCAGTATTTTCTGTCTTTTGTGCTACACCATTTGCAAATATCCACTATGAATCCTCAATCTATCACCTGACACTCAGATTCTGAACATTGGGCCTCATTACGACCCCGGCGCTAAACCATGGAGCTATTAGCACCATGGTCCATGCCGGGGTCCGCCATGGTGAATGGCAGAATTACTGCCCCATTCCAAGGTCGGTGGGGCGGTAATTCCCCATTCACCATGGCCCTTCCCCATTCCCATTTTTGGCTCATAGGGCTCAATGGGAATGGGGAAGGTGCTAATTATGGCACTGTAAATTACGGTGCCGTAATTAGCTCATAGGTCCCTTTGCGGGTTGGTTTTTTAACGCCTGCTAAAAGCAGGCGTTAAAGTGCAACCTGCAAAGGGACCTCGTAATCAGGCGTTAAGGGTTTAACGGCGCCGACACCTTTTACGGCGCTGTTAACCCCTTAACGCCTGGGTTGTAATGAGGCCCATTGTCTTTCAAATCAAGTGGTAAATACACTACTTTCATCTTTTCACTCCCTACACAAGTCCTTTTGAAGGAAGTTTTGAAGACTTTTTCTCCAACCTCTATATAACCTGAAATGGCTGAACTGTCTTTAATGTTAGCCTCTCGGACATATTCTGGTTCTGCAGAGCTGAGGGAATAGCATAAACTTCAATTTTGACCAAAATACTCCTGGAAGTCAGTGAACATTGTTTTATATTACTGAAACAATACTTACACAATATCTGAAATTTCGTAAGTATCAAATTGATTCCCTTCACACAAACATAAGAAGTGTGCTTTTTATATATCATCTCTGTCAGCGCACACCTTTACCTCAATAACCACATTTTGTACCTTTGAAATGTAGAATGTGTGTCGACAGGACACACAAACTTTGTTTGGCTTTTGACTGGCACCTGATTCAAACAGGGGAAGACCTCTTCCATACTTTTCCAACATTGCTTCCATGGAAAGCATGACATTCATTTAACTCCTGAAAAATTGCATTTGATCCAAAGTCTGTCTCTTGCAATGATTCTAGTACTGTGGTCAGTTCCTCCACAGTACCACAAATCAATACTGTGTTCAAAAATCCAAGTGAAAGAGATGGTGCCTTACAAAACAGTAACTCTGTAAGAAGGTGACACATTTTAGTATGATGTGCTGCTACTATGTGTATATGGTGGAAAGTATGTGAACATGTATCTTCAGCTAAACAGGAGAAAGATTGGCCCTGAAAACCTGTGAATCGTCTTAATTTACAAAGATCCACAGAACCATTTTTAATGTTGGATCCGTTACAGGAGTTAAAGGCAATTATTTAGAGAGGGGCTAAGGCATAGTCAGCCCCCTAAATCAAAACATGTACAAAATTGTATGTCAATTGTTAGATATTCATTAGATCCAGTATGATCAACCATATTCAAAGTTAAATCTGCTACATAACATGAGTTATAAGCAATGATTTAGAGGGGTGGCTAACCCATAGTCAGCTAGTCACTCACCCTCAAACAAATAATTTACAAAAATGTATGTCATTTGTTAGATATTTATCAGATCCAGTTTGTTGCAAAATATTTAACATTAGATCTGCTACAGAACATGTGTATGAGTAATTATTTAGAGGCAGATTTAGCCTGCAGTCAGCTAGTTGCCCCCCATCAATCAAAACATTTACACAAAATGGCATTGGTTCAGTATTAGTTAGATCTGGTATGAACAGGGACTTTTTTGTTAGATCACACACAGGTGATGAAATATTTTTCTGCAAAGGAGACGGGCTGGCCCCTTATCAACAAAGGGTTGGCCAAAATAACAGATTTCAACAGATATTCATTAGATCCAATTTGACCAACCATTTTCCAAATTAGTTTTATTAAGTTTTCAACATACCACATAAATTGCAGGGTCACTGAAAATAGTAGCAAGCATGCCACAGGAAATCGATCTTACAACTCTGTCATACCCCTTGAGAACTGTTGTGGCACCTAATTCAAAAAGCAACAATCCTCCCATTAAACGCTCCCTACCTGAGCTTAGAAACCTCTGGGTATTAAGCGCATTATAAATAACGTACCATATCATGTCTAAAACAAGACTGCGGGTACTAGAATCCTGGTAGAAGTGTTGGTCTATCAATAGGCTCTTCAGTAGTATGATAAATAATATCAGATTATATATTGATGGCCCCAAATCCTCTGACCCCTATTCCTATTTCCCGGTTTGAGCCATTGGACCCTGGACTGACTTTCATCGCCTCTCACCTGATGACCTTTTGCGCATGCTTGCATACTTTAAGCAGACACAAATAGCATTCTCCCAGCCAGCATCCTTAAAAATATGCCTGTACTGCTCTACTTAGGACAGTCAACGATTCCCTCAGTGAGAGTATGTTCCCAGATGTCCTAAAACAGGGCTTAAATTCCCATATCTTAAAAAACTCAACTTCACCTCGAAAGACCAAGCAAACTACTGGCCTCATGAGCATCCTGTTTATTTGCAAAATCATCCAGAGGGTAATTGCTAACCAACTACTTACACACATTGAACAAATCAGCTCTGGGATTACCAATCTGGGTTTCACCACAAATGCAGTATTGAAACAGCCATCATCCAGGTGGGTCGACAATGTCCCTCAGACTATAGACAAAAGGGACTTGTGCCTGCTAGCTCTTCTGTAAATCTCAGCTATACCTGGGATTGTTTACCATTGCACACTCATCACCAGCCTTGAGCTTCTCTTGCACCGTCCTCATTTTGTTCATGTTCTGGGAAGACAACATGTTGTCCAGATGATCTCACTTTGGTTCTAGAGTTGTCACATCAACTTTGCAGTCTCCCAAGATTCCATTCTTTCACTAGACATATTTATCCTCTTTATGGAGCCTCTGTTTTCACTCACAGATGATCCCAATATCCCAATACACCAGTATTCAGATTATACCCAGTTGTACAAAGAGGTAATGATTCCACAAGAGAACGCTTGCCTGCGACCATGCCATTTAAATAAGGATCATAATAGCAATTTAAAGCCCAACACCACCAACAACAAATTTGTACACCTTTGCCACCCTTCCAAGCAGGAAGCCACTTGAAGTTGATTTGACTAAATGTGCTTGGATGGTACAACCCTCACTTCACCCACTAAGCTTCAATGTGGATTGCACTCTATACCTACAACACAGTGGCTTGCCTCATCACTAGTGCTAGGAAATGTGGCCACATCACCCCAAGCTTGCACAAATTACACTGGCTAACCATTATGGCTAGGATCTGGTTAGAAAATGCATGCCTCATCTACATTGCAACCTCCACCATCATGCTGACCTACCCTGTGGGCCAAAGTAAAAGCATTGGGTTGCACACAGTCATCTCACATTAAGACTGTCATCAGATTGGAAACTAGAAGGGAGCAACTAGGAAACAGTCCTTCTCATGATCCACTCTGCTCCTAGTCCTCTGAAACTCTATCATGATGGCAATACAGATTGATCCAAGTCCTGTTCAGTTTAGGAATGAACTTAAAAAATGGATCTTCTAACAATACCTTGGTGTGACATAGTTTCTGACAACCTTGTGAACACCCCCTGTCTGTATACTGCACTGTGATCATTGTTACTGCTCTTTACTTGATTATCTGTTCAATTCTAGGTACCGCTATCTGCTCTATGACCTGTGCAGTGCCCCACTGCTCCTCTGGTAGGTTTTTGCAATAATAAAATATGACTACTACTACTACTACTACTACTACTACTACTACTACTACTACTACTAATAATAATAATAATAATAATAAGAAGAACACTGGATCACCATACCTTTTCTCAGCAAATTCCAGGACAACAGCCACTGAATGCTATTTGCCACCAGGCCACCTTTTGTGTGGAAGGGTTTGGCAGACAGTCTCAAAGGAAAGTTGATCCCAGGAATAAAGTAAAGGTGCTGTGGCTCAGGGGCTCTCTATTCATGGTTTTGAAGTAGGCTTTGTGGCTGCAGACCAAGAGTATAATGTTGTAGCTACCCTGAGGAAAGGTGAAACCATGCACATGCCCTCCTTTGCCCATGTCCTCCATCGCGTGGTGGCCCGCTCAAAAAGGCAATCAACTGCCATTAGATGAAATTGTGAGGTGGCCCATAAGATGTGTCCACTCTTCTATTGTACCTAACGTCTCTACAGTGCCCGAAATGTGTTAGTAAAGCAGCGGTCAAGCCAGCAGTTCCCTTTAAACCAGCTGAAAACTTCAATGCCGAATCAGTGGAATTCAACCCTCAATAGATGGTATGCTTAAGGGTTGTTACAACACAGTAACTATTTACAGTTGTGCAGGTGTTAGATGGGCACACCGCCACTTGCTGACTATTAAAGAAGTTGATCGCAGCATTGCACAATGGATCTGGTTAGAGATGGTGTTGAGGCAAATGGGGCAACCCATATACCTCCTTTATTGCCTGCACATTGGTGCAGATAGTGGGCAGTGTTGCACAGGAATACCAGGGTCTGATCCTTTTACCTATCCTGGTTGACTTCATAAAAGTGCGCACTGTGATATAGCACACCGAAAATATATTTTTATACTGGCTCTTACACTGCAAGTCAGAGTGCTAGTTTTCCACAGAGAATTCTGCCACCATACAGGGTCACATGATTCTCATGCCTGTTCCATTTTGCTCTTGGTCATCATCTCTTTCGTTCTTCAGGGCAAATTCCATGACAATCCCCAGGGACATAAGGTACAACATAGAGAGAGTAACTCAGGAATAGGGTCCTCTTGTGTTAAAGCTGCAGGCAGCAGATTCAATATCAAAGGGGCTTCCTGGGATCTCATCTAGCTTTCCTCTAAGCGAATAGTCACATGGGGCAGCCACTCGCACCCAGATACAAACGTAAACAAGCTGTGGTGATGGCTTATGTGTGACTGCACCCACCCTCTTGAACACTCTCCCTTACCACATCAGAAATGAATACTCACTTTTGTCATTCAAAAACTACATTGGGTAATCCTTAAAAAGATTAGGGGTTTCAATCAAAATTAGATTAATAAGAAGCGATTGGATTTGGAACAGAGCTTAATACTCCATACAAAAAGTCATATCATTGGGTGGAATAATAGTGTAGAATGGTATAATGCTTTCCAATGAGCCTTCAAACCACTACAATGAGTAAGTGAGTGAGTGAGTGAGTGTTTGTATTGAAGTGCGGATGCTATTGTATATTTGTGGGTAGTTAAAGGATTTACTGCTTCAGCGCATTAATTGTTTTGTGGTGTAACGGCATAGCCTGCAGTCCTCTACAGAGCGTTCTATGGAATAGCAGCACACCCAGCGTGGCTAAAAACTGCTTTGCCATTATCCCTCCTTGTTTGCCATCTAGTCCTCCACACAACGTTATGTGATCCGCACCAATCCCTTGTACCTAATCCTATTGATGTATTTGTTCCTGGCAAGCCTGTCTGCTTGACCCCACGAACAACACTTCCCAACAGCCTAGGGGTTCTTACCCCATTAACGGCGCGTCATCGTCGGCACATTCTTCGAGGCCTGTTATCGCCGTCATATAAGGAGACTGCTGCTCCTCTACTCTAGAGTGGGTATTGAAGTGTGGATGGTATTGTATTTATGTGGGTAGTTAAGGGATATACTGCTTCAATGCCTAAATTGATTTTACGTGTAACCGCAGTGCCTGTAGTCCCCTACAGTGTATTATAGGGCATAGCAGCACACAAGGCATGGCTAAAAACTGCTTTTCTGTTAGCCCTGCTCATTCGCCATTTTGTACTCAATACAGCGTTACGTGATCTGCACCAAGACCTTCTACCTAATCCTATTGATTTATTTGTTCCTGGCAAGCCTGTCTGGTTGACCCCACCAAACTACACTTACCAGCAGCCTAGAGGTTCTTAAACCCATCAGTGGTGTGTCAGAACCAGTGCATTCTGCAAGGCCGGTTATCGCTGGTTTGTGCAAAGGCTGCACACGGTGCAACACTAATGGCACCAACAACTCAGGTAGTGTCTCCTATCTCGATCCTTCTCTTCAGTGGAATGTGTCTCATAGCTCCTCCTGCCCATACTGTTGGTCCCATCTGCTCTGATGAAACAGACAACACAGCTGCTACTCTGCAGCGCTCTTCATCCAGCAACACAAATGTGATTAATTCTACCCTCACCCTCTCCCTTCTCAACACAAAATCATTGCTTAAGCATGGAGCAGAGGTTGCGGATTACCTCTCAGAATGTGGCTCCAATATGTTTGCCTTAACTGACATTTGGCTTAATCCCTCTATGCCCACTGATGCAATCTTATCCCTCCTTCCTAACTATGTATTCTTCTGGTCTGTCTGACTAAACAACAAAGGTGGTGGGGTGGCTTTGATGTGTAAAGTATCTAACAATCAAAAGGTGGATCAGTAGAATGGGATGACACTGGTTACATTAAATGTATATCAAAATATTTATTTGAAAAAACTCATCACATAATCAATCATTTTGCTAGAATAAAATTTCATAAAAAATCTTAAATCAATTCATGCCTTCATACGTATCCACATTCAAAAATACATTCAAACACCCATAAATAAAACACCCTAGTGTAATAGTAACACCAATTTGTATTATTCCAAAATATTTTCAGTTAACATTTCCTATAGTGACACAGTCCATAATATCAGGTGTCATTATATAGCTGGTTTCGAATATCACCAGATATCGCTCATAGAGATCACATCGACACGTGTTTCGGTCAGAGACCTTCTTCAGGACGTCGGGCAGGGAGCAATTGCTCTGCCCAGTTCTCCACGTATATGGGCCAGTAATACATCTAAAATGTAAAAAAACAGAATGTCATCCCTATTTCTTTACACAGGTGACTAAACTGAATCGAAGAAGGCGGCCTTCTACATATTACCATATTGCCTAAGATCCACAAGAATATCACTGAGCCGCCCGGTAGACCTATAGTATCAGCCATTGACTCACTGCTTGAAACACTGTTGGTCTATTCAGAGGTGTTCCTTAAACCTTTTGTACTGATGATGCCATCGTATGTAAAAGACTCTACCCATATGATTAACATCATTAGAGACATTGAAATCAGAGACGATGATATTCTGGTCACTATGGATGTAGAGTCGTTATACACGGCGATTCCCCAACTGAAATGCCTACACGTGCTTGGCCAATATCTGAATAAAAGAACGAGACCACATCTGCCCCCTACTGAGTTTGTGCAAGAATGTATCAGGCTCGCCATGACAGAAAATGTCTTCTTGTTTAAGAAACAACTTTACAAACAAGAAAAAGGCATTAGTATGGGGGCTACTTTTGCCCCTGATGTGGAGAATTTATATATGGCCAATTTCGAGGATCAGTTTGTCCTTGGTGAAGACAATCTGCTTATGAGCCACCCCACTCTAAACATGCATCTGAAGCTTTGGAAGCGGTACATCAATGATGTTTTCCTAATTTGGAGGGGTTCAGTGACATCTCTCAATGAGTTTCATGCTTGGTTAAATCAATGTGACACGAATATCAAATTCACAATTGAACATAATTTTCACCAGGTGAGTTTTCTTGACCTTGTCTTTAAAAAATCTGCGAGTCAACTAATAACGCACTTTTCAGAAAATCCACCGATAAAAATTCCTTACTACATTTTGATAGCTTCCATCCAGCCAGCCTTCGACAAAACCTACCTTATGGGCAGTTTTTGCGGATCAAAAGAAATTGTTCCGAGAAAGATGAATTTAAATCCCATGCGGAACAGTTAAAGGATAGGTTGAAAAGCAGGGGTTATCCAAGCAGATTAGTGAAAGATCAACTAAAGAGAGCGGACAATACCAACCGGGAAATATGTTTGACCACTAGGGAAAGAAAAAAGAATGAACGCCTAGTATGTGTCACCACTTTCAATCCAGTAAGCACGGATGTAAAAAGAATTATCAATAAGCACTGGAACCTAGTCAAGCAGCCCGGCACACTAATGAAAAAGCCGATGTTTGCGTTCAAACATGCTCAAAACTTAAGACAGAAACTGGTGCATACCTATCGAGAGCCCAAAAAAGAACCCACTATTAATGACCAATGGGGGTTGCCACCCATTATAGGGCATTATAAATGCGGTAAATATGTTGCGTGCCCGCTTATGGAAACCAAGAAGGAATTCCATTATGGCAATAGAGTATGGAAGATGAACTGTCACACCAATTGCTTAACGAAAAATGTAATTTACATCATTAGCTGTCCATGCAAACTCCTTTATGTGGGTAAGACCACACGCGAGGTCAGACGACGGATATCAGAGCATAGGAGCTGCATACGTAATAGGGTGGCAGATAAGCCGCTGGTGGAACATTTTATAAAAATCCAACACAAGGACACAGATATGAAGTGGTTTATACTTCAACATATCAGGAATGCCATGAGAGGGGGCGATATTGATACAATGTTGCATTATACTGAACAAAAATGGATACATACCCTCAACACAGTCCAGAAGGGACTGAATGTTTCAGTAAAATGGAACAATTTGGTGACAAAAAATTGAGAATGAATATTACTGCCTTCTTGGTGTGGGTAGAATATTCATGAACTGATTCTAGCATAACGATAATATGCATTGGAACATATTTATCTATAATTTTTTCCATCTGTTTTTAACAAGTTGTGATTTGCTCCCGCATGTGCACGAACTATGTAAGCAGCATAACTGGTTATACATGTTGGTATATACTGTGTCTCAATTGACTTGATTCAATCCATTTGGTCCGCTGTATCTTGGGGAATCAATGGTATCATTTGTTCATATGTTCACATAAATGCAATATGTACTTTCAGGTTATCATTCTGTATATGTCTCAGTTCCTTCTATCAGGGTGTGCAGTATATGTAATATTAACATTGACCATTTTTGGTTTAGTCCACGTTGTATGCGATAAACGTGGCAGTGAATCTGGGTGCACTTTTGCATTTTTATTTATTTATTTTTTCATTTTTTCTTTTCTCCTGCGTCTAGTCCTTGTTGAACACACGGAGTGTTTGTTGTTGTCAAAATAAATAAAAACATTTTTTTTGTTAAAATATTTTTTTTGTTAAAACAATATTTTTGTTTTTATATGTGTTGAACCTGCTAGATCTCGTAAAAAAGGTGCTTGTTCAATTTTTCTGAGCTGGCTGGACTGCCCGCTCATTTTTCTAGCAAGTTAGTCCGTTTTTAGTGGTGTTGTAGCTGGTTGGCGTGGGGTGCCGGGCTCCATTGAGTGAGTCCTTTGTTAGTTTCCAGTGTTAGTGTTTTCGTTTGTAATGAGGTATGGATGCTACAAATATTGGTCCCTGGCAGCGGTCAGCGCACACTCTTGTTGTCACTGTGTTGATGCCGTGTTTAAGCAGGAGGACCAGACGTGAAGATTTGTTTCCCACTACGCACGGAGCTGTGCGGTACGCTCAGGTAGACATACACGAGTGAACGCTAACTCGTGAAAATACACTTATTTATGGTGAATAGACACGAGGTGTCTGCGAGGCAGTGTTGGGCTCTTTAGGAACCTTACTACATAGATTGAAAATGGTCATAGCTGTAACTGAGTCCTCGCATGAAAGTGTTTGTATGACGCGCACAGGAGGTGTTTGTTACTATATCATACGGGTGATGCTGCATTGACACGCTACATTGTATGGTGTTTTTTGATGGGTTTTAATACGCATCGGGCATAAAGTCCATAACACAGTATTTGTATCGGTGTGTAGACATGAGCACACAGTGAGGTCACCCCTTTTGTATGGGCTAGTCTCCTGTAATCATGATATACTTGGTGACGAGTACATAAGGTACTATGCCCATCATGGCATAATTAGTAGCGAGGTCCCGCATTGATATATGGCAATTGTGTTTCCCTTTGTTACAGTGTTACGGAGAATTTTTTGACCGATACACCACCTGGCGTAACTGTACGTGGACTTGAGGTGTTCCTGGGTCTTTATGCACTATAGGAGTCTCCACCAGCTACGTTGTGTTTGTAAGTCCTTTTTCTTAGTTATGTCTAGTAGTGGATGTGTTGTAATGTTGCAGACAGGTGCATTAGTGGGTTGTTCTGCGACAGACACTTAGAGTTGTTCTTGTTGGTTCCATAGGCTCAACATAGATATTGATGCCAATGGAGGATTGATTTCCGTTGTCCTGACTTACTGTCCCGCAAGCCTGAGCGTGGGGGTGAGTAGGGCTTTATGTGCTCATTTTTTAAGCATATTGTGACATTGCCCGTCACCTGTGTAAAGAAATAGGGATGACATTCTGGTTTTTTACATTTTAGATTTATTACTGGCCCATATACGTGGAGAATTGGGCGGAGCAATTGCTCCCTGCCCAACGTCCTGAAGTAGGTCTCTGACCGAAACACGTGTCGACGTGAACTCTATGAGGGATATCTGGTGATATTCGAAAGCAGCTATATAATGACACCTGATATTATGGACTGGGTCACTATAGGAAATGTTAACTGAAAATATTTTGGAATAATACAAATTGGTGTTACTATTACACTATGGTGTTTTATTTATGGATGTTTGAATGTATTTTTGAATGTGGATACGTATGAAGGCATGAATTGATTTAAGATTTTTTATGAAATTTTATTCTAGCAAAATGATTGATTGTGGGATGAGTTTTTTCAAATAAATATTTTGATATACATTTAATGTAACCAGTGTCAACCCATTCTACTGATCCACCTTTTGATTGTTAGATACTTTATCTGAGGGATCAGGGACTGTGAGTGCAGGTTTACCCCTTTATTTACTTCTCTCTTTGATGTGTAAAGGCCACCTCGACTGCCACATCATCATTTCATACCAGCCCAGATGAGTATGGATCTTTATGGGTCAAGATTGAGACTTCTGCTAAAACCTCCTTAAGTATCCTGATCCTCTATAGACACCCTAGATATATGGCATGCTTTTAGGAGCATCTTTTGGAGGTGCTTACTCACATCACCAAGGCTAAAACCCTATTGATCATCCTGGGTGACTTCAACGACTGTGTTAATGATCCTTTAGATAAACAGGCATCCTTGCTCTTGGACTCCCTCAACACTATTGTGTTTACACAATGGGGAGGGAGTCTACACACAGGGGTGGTCATAGACTGGATTGGTTGGCATCCCATCAATCTCACGTGTCCAGGCTTATGGTCCCGCCCTGTGTGTGGTCAGAGCATTATTTGGTTCATGTCATTGTGTATCTCCCTGCAATGCCAGCGAGACTGAATGCAGTACCAAGAGTTAAAAAAAACTCCCAAGGAACTTTAGAAATTTCACTCCTGCCAAATTCACAGTGCATCTCTCATCTGTTCTAGAGCCTCTTACAAGCTTATCTAACTCCAGTGTCCTTGTCTTTTCGCCTTCATGTGCGCTCACAGGCTCATGGACATGTGGCACATTCTAAACATTAAAATAAATAATTAAATACAGTTCCAGGCTGGATGACCCTTTGTTATTCTAAGTTTTGTCATCAATACATGTTTGTCCCTGCCATTTTGAGCGTGGAAGTAGCACTGACAATGTACTGCTTGAAAGTGACATCTATATGCATTATATGTATAGGCATGCATGCCCTTCTTTTTAATCAGAGGATCATTGATGGGTAACAATTCAATATTTTACTGTGATGATATAAGCCTTTTTGCAACCAATAATACGTTACATGGTTGTTGATGTACTCATAGGCAAATCTGTGACTTTATTGTTCAATTTAGGGGTATTTTCCCAGTTGTCATGCACTTTCCCATAGTGGCTATAGAAATGACTAGGAATGTTCATTTAACAACAAGCCTACTTGATGCCCGAGTCAGGGCAGTTGCTTAGTCACCTATGATATCATTAAGTTGCCGTGTGATGATGCTATCACACTACGCTGTGCGCAATTATAAGAGGAGTGTCATTTTGGGTTTGACACTGCTTTCTATGCATTCATTAAGAGATGTGATACAATTGAATTAGGCTGTAGTAAGTGGTAGTAAGAATGAGTTCCTTACATTATGCAACCTTTTAGATTTGCATTGTTCGCACATAGATGACAAGTTACAGAAGAATTGGCACTGGCCTGGATTCTGTGAATAATTGGAGGTTCTCCTTTTGGTTTCCCAAGAAAATTGTAGGTAAAGTTGTAATACAGCAGTACGACTATCTGAGAGTAATTTTAAATATTAAATTAAATTTGCTCAGGTATTAAAGTGGACACTTTGATGGTTTGGGTTTGCATCATAGCTAATTGACTGCCATATGTTGAAAAAACTCACATCTACAGTGAAGATTTCGAGCGAACTATGATTGCATTGAGTTACCATGGATTCTAGACCAGGTACTTTTTAAATACTTTTGTCAAGGTGGCGGCCAGCATTAGGTTTTGTGATATTTAGATCAAGAGCTAAGTATGTTGGGACAAACTCAGTGTTCCTTTCTATTTTATAGAAAATACATGTGGAACTTCAAGCGAGCGGGAAAAGAAATACATGCCTAAAATGTTCTCAGTTCTTGAGGAATGTCCAGTATTTGGTGACACTATTGGGACAGAAACATGCAGGGCAATTGTCAACACAGATCATTGTATTCTCACATGACTGTAGTTTGATGTCCAAGAATTAACAGTTATGAAACATCTTTTTTTTAAATGTATTGTGCACACAGTCACAAAAAAGAACTTTTAACACATTTCTACATATGACAGCGCTGTCATAAAACAAAATTCAAAAATACAAAACCCAAAAAACACTCAAACAATAAGAGTGACAATTATACAAATTCCAAAAGGGAGATAATATACAAAGCAGAATCAAAACACCACGAAAGAGAAAACATGAAATAAAAACAATATATTTTCAAAAACAGAAAAAAAAGCCCTAGGACAGGGCAAAATTCGATGGGTTGCACTCCCAAGAGCAGCTGAGAAACGAAATCCAGTCTCAGCAAGGAAAAGGCATGACAGCAGATCCAGGCAGGACACATGTTTCTTTATTAATAAAAAGGTGCAGCAAAAAGGGAAAGCCTGGTTACAAAACGACGCGTTTGGCGGTACACTGACCGCTTGTTCACGTAGGTAGGGAGTTTCATGGAAGAAGGACTTCTTATATATGCTTTAAAAACCTCTATGATACAAGTGCATAGAATGTCCCCATTCATGAGGTGGTACAAAATGATGAACACATGGCAGCCATCTTAAAACATTTAAGGCACTTCAACATGCAGTGTGTTAAGTAAAATAAAAACACATCGTAAGTGTCAATACATCAACCAAATGTTATATGATTAAGAATATAGCAACAATTGCACAGATGTGCTGGCTGCGAGGACTGTGAAGGAAAAATGGCAAAAAGAAAGCCTCAGGTACATAACGAGTGTCAAAGGAAAAATATATATAAAAAAAGAATATATAAATATATATAAATGCACATCGTTCAAAATAAACGTGTGTTTTCCAATGGTATGTCTGTCAACAAAGGCTGGTACCCAAAATTAAATAAAGTAAAAAAATAATGCCATTCTAAGGCAACCGCCAAAAATGGCGAGCCCTGCCTGGTCGGTCTGCCCATATTATAACATCTGAAGCAGCCATTACCTCAACACTGTCCAAGCAGTCCCACAACATAATGTGTACACTAGACAAAATATAGCCATTCTATAAGTGTCCATCGTTGGTCTCGAATAAACAAAGATATATAGGGCCTCATTACAACCTTGGCGGAGGACCATGGTGCTTTTAGCACCATGGTCCATGCCGCTAAGGTTGCAATTCCGCCATGGTGGATGGCGGAATTACCGCCCCATTCCAAGGTGAGTGGGGCGGTAATTCCCCATTCACCAATGGCCCCTTCCCAATTCCCATTTTTGCCCCATAAGGCAAAATGGGAATGGGGAAAGGCGATAATTACGGCACCGTAAATTACAGTGCCGTAATTATCGCCAAGGTCCCTTTACGGCATGGCTTTTAACACCTGCAAAAAGTAGGCGTTAAACAGCCATCCCGCATAGAGAACCTTGTAATCAGGCGTTAAGGGGTTTACGGCGCCGTAAACAGCACCGACCCTTAACGCCTGAGTCGGAATGAGGCCAATAGTCATGTAAGTCTAAGCTTACGCATACATGTGCGAGGTGTAATACAAATCGAACTTAATAATGCAGTCTTGAGACAATGTAAAGTGCTTAGTGCTTCTTCAGCAGTGTAAAGTGCTAAGTGCTTTAGCGGCAATTTTAAAGTGCTTAGTGCAATAGCAGCAGTTGTTGAAATGCATAATATTTAACAGCAAGGTAGGGAAAAAGTTTAAAGGAGAGAAATGTCCAGACAACAGCAATGATAAAATGCACAGTGCTCTACGTCCATGGATGCACAAATATGTTCCTAAGTGCATGGTTCATATACTGAGTAACATAATACAATTTGACAGTCAAATAGATAAAAGAATGAAAGTCAATAAATAGATATATCTCACAAATAGATAAAATAACAATGTAACTGGAACAAAAAAACGTGCATACATGGACGGCTGTAAAGTAGACAACAAATGTATCCTCAATATATGTTAACTTTGCTCCAATTGCAAAGTTCAATAATTGTAATTATAAATTCAATTCATTGTAAATATAAAATTCAATTCATTCAAAAGTTGTAATTCAATGGATAACGGAATCTCCTTTCCTGCCGAAAGTCTTTGCCAAAACACATATGTTGAGATCCAAACTATATCAATAACAAAACCTTCTCTCGGAGAGCCAAGGTAGATGCATAAAATACCAATAGATGTCTCAGGTCTTGAAGAAACGCTTCACCACACAAGGTGCATTCTCCGGCAGGCAATTCTAATTTAAGCAAGATTTGGCTAGTCTCATTTATTTTAATCAGATTGAGAAGAAAGTGTATCAATTGTCAATAACTCCATATGCCAACTGGGATTTAGAACCACATTTAGAACCACATCTTTTCTGCAAACTATTCCAATGGCTTTAATCCACTTTGAATTAGGGATTGTATTGCTTAATATAAAGGTACTGTAGAAACGTTTTTTATATGTAAAAACCTAATGAAGCCCCCATAGTCCTCGCTATATGAGATCTTTAAAGTAATAAAGAAGACGATTGGTAGCCCTTACATAAGGGAATGTGCAACACCGCTAAATGATTGACTTAAATGATGTCATGAAGGACCCATTCACATGTAAAGAATATCTTTGGAGGCATGACTGTTGCAAAACCTGGGATGATCTGGGGAATTACAAAAGACATCCCGATATGTTAATTTCTTATAAGCAATTGGGTGATGTGTTATGTTATGTTATCAATGCTTATAAATTGCACTGTCACCCGGAGGTATCTTTGTGCTGGAACATCACAGGGCAAGCGATACACTATGGCCTGAAAAAGAAGGGTCTTCAAAGATCACCTAAATTGCAGATGGTTGGCAAGATCTCTAAGTAGAGGCAGTAGGGTGCTCCAAAGTTGTGCCAAAGACAAAGACTGATAAGCCAATGGATATGTCACCTCTGTGAAAGGTACAGTGAGCTAAAACGTGGTTGCAGACACTCCTGAGTGGGCACCTTCCCAAAGAACAGGTTATTTTGCTGTGTTTGTTCTCAGGAGAGGGGCTCCAGACCTCTTTTTGTGTGCATCGTCTTGCTCTTGCATTCACTTCACTACATGTCACCCAATGCCATTGGGTGAAGCGAAGCAAAAAACAAAGTGAAAGGTTTGTCTGGCCCTACCTATGTCTGAGCCTTGCATCCCAGTCCACACGACACCTGGTACAGTGGAGAGGTGTCTGCAACAGCAGCACCACCACAGCATTCAATCATGTCTATTTATTTATCTGCATCTAGGAGTATGGTGACAGGAAGAGGTAATTCACTGCCATAGGCAGCCAAATGTTGAAGCAGCACAGCAACATCCAAGGAAGAGCAAACAGATGATAGCCAGTGTTCCAGGTCCTCAACTCCAGCAGTGCCTGCGTCATGCCCCCACTGAATCAGGCTCGGAGGAAGCCACCCTCAATGATCAGGCAAAACAGTAGGAGGAGGCATAACATGGTGCCACTACTTAAACTTCATACTTTGCCAAACTTGAAATTAGATCATCAGACAAGATGATGGAGGGGCCTGGTAGAAGAGTCTGTATGATGGAGAATGAATGGGAGGGTGCCAGTGGTGAGGAAGAGTATGACTCACAAGAACAGAAGTGCAGAAAAGAAGCAACAATCACTAATTCCAGACTAGGAGCAGACACACTAGCACCAGCAGCCACCACTGGACCAGCAGCATTTGCTTTCCACCATTCTTGACATACCATCAGCTGCTGCTCCTTCCAGCACTGCCAGACCAGCAGCAGACTCTGCCATGAGTGCCATCAGTAGTGTCCACCACTAGCCCACCCAGACCAGCAGTTGCCACCACCAGACCAGTAGTAGCCACAACCACCACCAGAATAGCAGCAACTGCCACCACAACAAACATTACCAGACAGGCAACAGTGGCCTCCACCATGGCCACCAGTCCACTGGCAAGTCATTGACATGAAGGTACTTTACCCTTCCTGCTGGAATTTCCTGGATTAAGATGTTGGTGCCATCATTTCAAACCAATGCCAGCCAGGAAGTTTGGAGATAAGTTCTGATTGTGAAATTTTAATTTTGCAAACAGGCCATTTTAGATAGAGGACGTATTGAAAGAAGCAGATGGTGAGCTTCCGAGGGCCATGTGGGAACAGGAAGAGGAACGGCACACAGTGAACACATCAGACACTTGGACAACAGCAAAAATGATGTTTGAATTGGACAGTAAACCTAGTTCAGAAGCAGAACTCCCCTCTTTAGAACCAATGGATAGTGATGCCACAGATGATGATTGTCAAGTAGAGGAGGACAAGGGGTAGGTTGCCGCAGGATGAGATATGGGGCCTCATTCCCAATCAGGAGGTCTGGCATAAAAGTGCCAGTATCCTTGGAATACGGTCCCTTTACCGGACCGCCCGACCAGGGGAGTGCCGGTGGGGCACCTGGGTTACCTCCAGCTAAATAAGACGTTTTCTATCCATGAACAGCTGCCTCACATTGGCCAGGGTGCTCATACAATCTAAGCTTGACTACTGTAACAGCCTTTACCTAGGGGCCAACCAAGGTATAATTAATAAACTCCAGGTTCTCCAAAACAATGCACTGCGAGCAGCACTAAACATCCCTAGGAGATAGCAGATCTCCCCCATCAGAATTTCTTGCAAATGGCTCTCCATTCAACAAAAAATTGACCTAAAAACTCTTTGCTTTACCTACAAAGTCTTAAACCAACTAGCCCCCCCATATCTCACCAACAAACTCTCTTTGAAGCCGAACACCAGAATCACTAGATCCGTGAACACTCTTTGCCTCACTGTTCCTAGATTCACCTCTAAAAGAGCTGGCGGCTCAAGCTTCACGGTCCTCGCCCCTCAACTTTGGAACTCCATGCCGCTGAATTTCAAATCGACCGCTTCATTCCATCTGTTCAGGAAACTAGTCATTGGTTCGCTACTGGACAAAACCAAAACCAATACAAAGTCCGACTAAGACCACGATTACTGTATATACTGTACATGCTATTCAAATGTTTTAATTGTATGCTCTAATTACCGCTGATTGTATGTATTGTATATCACTTCTACATAATGTATAACTGCAAATTCTATATATATTGTACCTTCTGTAACCTGTCTTTAAGCGCCCTTTTACTCCAGGGTCTGGTGTGCTATATAAATAAATAAACAAACAAACAAACAAACAAACAAACAATATATAAGTGACATGAAATGCTTAGTTGCCTATTTGATGGGCGAGCAGGCGGACAGAATTTGGAAAGGGGCAGAATTTGATGGGGTAACGTTGAGCAGTAATGCCCACAACGGTGCGATACTAAATACATCACATATGGAAAGTTCTAAGGGATATGTACCCACACACATCAGACATGCATTCTATTTTAGCATGTTCTATGAAACCAGATGAAGACCCCACACTATAAATACAGCAGATACAGGAGATGTGGAGGTTGGTGACGCAACAGTCCACGGATAGGAATTTTCAAATGTTCTATCACATATTTTCCAGGGGTCTACCCGCAGACATGCAGACAGAGTTGGGGAAGGTGGTAGGAATAGAGGACAGGATGGGCCGTAATACAAGCACACATAGTATGCCATTGTAGCACAAAGCAGGAAAAGAAAAAAAAGACTACAGAGATTGCACTAAAGGGCGAATCAAAACTTGTACAACGTGTACAAAAGAAATGTGCTAATTTCAACATGGACGGGCAGTACTTACAAACACCGCTCCAGGGCAACCCAAACTCAGCACCATTCAGGGAGGGGGGCACAACCAGGGTTCATACTTCTTTTCTATCTGACCGAACCTCCCAGGTCCAACTTGGGTCCTTCCTCTCTGCTATCTTTTTCTCTACCGGTGGTGTCCGCCAGGGGTCTAACCTCTCTCCATGGATGTTCAACCAATACCTGGCACTTCTTGCCCATCGCATTGCTGCTCTCTGCCCCAACTTTCAGTGCTTTCAGGCTACCTTTGGCCACCTCTTCTCCATCTCTCATCACTGACTGTCTGTCTGCTAACCAGGAGTGGTGTGCCGCCAATGACCTCTGCCTTAATGCCAGTAAGACTGAGATTCTCCTCATTGGCACACCCACTCCCACCTTTCCTGTCGCTCTCAGGCCAGCCTCTCTTGGCCCTCTTCCTGCTCCCACCTGCAAGGCTAAAAACCTCAAGGTCATCTTCGACTCCACATTCTCCTTCACTCCACACATCTCTGACGTATCTAGGAAGTCACACTACCAGCTGCACCTCCTCAGAGGTATTCTTCCTTTCCTCTCCTTCCCCCAGATGCTCAATGTCTCCAGAGCTCTGGTTCTCTCTAGGCTGGACTATTGCAACAGCCTCTTTCTAAATCTGCCTGCCTCTACCCTCCGCCCTATGCAACTCATCCAGAACAGGACGGTGAGACTAGTCCTTGGCCTCAAGTCCAGGACTGAAATCTCTGCACTGGCTCCCAGTGGCTGTGAGGATTAAGTTCAAAACCCTTTGCATTGTCCACAAGGCCTTCTGGGGCCTGAGGCCTCAATACCTTTAACTCTCTCTTCCAAAATATCTTCCTTCTCGAGTTCTTCGCTCATCCGCCTCCAACCCCCTTCAGCGTCAGTCGCTTCCCCAAGCAACTAGTTGGTGGTAGATCTCTTTTTTCGGCTGCGGCCTCCCTGAAACTTGAGAACCATCTCAAAACTTTTCTCTTTGCTTCTGCTTTTTCTCCTCCTCTCCCCTGCTGACCTCCTTTCTGAAACTGCAACTGCACTGGTTACCTGGCCACCCTCTGATCTCAGGCCCTGGTCCCTCCCCCGCCAGTCACACGCACATGCACTGCCTGCCTGGCAACCCCCACACTTGGAGACTGTTTCTGCATCCCTACAGTCCCACTACCAGCACTTGACACCTGATGTCTGCACTTAACTCTGCACTTTCCACCTGTTGGCCGTTATTTTTACTTATAGTTATTATTCTATTCCCATGTACTGCACTGTTCCTTCCCCTCCCCCGTGCACTTCCTCCTTCCCTCGTCCCATGCACTTGCAAGATCTGAATGATACTAGGCCTAGTAGGATCGTTGTCTGTCCTCCCTTTGTTCCGCCTCCCTTGCCTCGTCGCGCCTTGAAATAATTGTGTATATGCACGTTATAAATGTCATATCATATCATATCATATAGCAGGATGGGTATTATGCACAGAGGGGGAAGGTATGTCCAGCAGGGAGGATATTTCCCACAAGGATATTATCAGCAAAGGAGGTATGGTCCACAGGGTGGATACATCCCACAAGGAGGATATTTTCCACAAGGAAGGGAGAACTCACAGGGGGAAGGGGATTTGGATATGGAGAGGCAAGACCCAGATTTGGAGTTGCGTTTTTTATTTGTGGGAAGGTGGGACACTTTACATGAGAATGTAGGAGCAGACCCCAAGTACCATATGTCCATGGTGGGCTCCCAGCATATCAGACACTTACCTATGCCCCACAGCCATAGATGCAGCCTCCTCCCATGAGAATATAGCCACAGAAGCATCCCCCATAGCCACAGATGCAGCACCTGCAGATACAAGTACTGGTTACTGCAAATGTTCAACATGCAATGCATCAGCTGCCCCGAGTAGCACAAGCTCTGCAAAGCACTATCTTGCAACAGCAGATGCCTCAGTCCCACAAACGAACATCCTCCAAGCATAAACACAATCACAAACACCAGCCCAAAAACGGGACAATGATTTGTTACCCCAAATGCAGTACCACACTACACAGGAGTGACAGTACTCGGGGAAAATGTTTCTCATTCTCATGAGCATCCACGAACTGCGATAGGACAGTCCATAGAGAACTCTGATGTGCCCAGTCCTTTTGGAAAACTGCAGACCCAGAAGAGGAACCATAGATTGCAGTGAAGATAGTGAACAAGGAATGCCCCCTGTTTGTTCGACACAGGAGCTACCAATTCCTATATAAGGGAGGTAATGTTTCCCCTGTCAGACAAAGTAACGGACAAAGAGAGTTTCTCTGGGGCTGTTGTAACAGTTCCTGTCACTGAAGATTTACCTTTTACCATAGGGAGACAGGAAAGTGTAATACCCTTGCTGTACTCACGGGAAACATTTTAGGCAAAAACAATGTGCTTGGGGGGGTCTACAAGTTGCAGCCAGAAATCCACAGTGGTACATGGATACTATTGCCTTGGAGAATGTCAAGGAAGTCATGTATTTAGGCTTTTCTATATGGGTAAAACCCTCTGCATCCCACTACGTAGCCTTTATACATACACAAATTTGGAAGAGATGGTTAGCAATAAAAGCCTACATAGATTATCGTGGAGGCCGAAATACTGAAGGATTTGTCTAAATTTATAAAGCCGGTATAGTTCTCTATGCTTTAGAGGTTCTCCCATCTGCACAGATGAGTTGGCTGGATAAGTGTGAGGGCATATGATTACGTTCCATTATTAATTTGCCTCAAGGTGTCCCAGTTGAAGCCCTGACATTAGAAAGTAGGTTGCAATCATTATCCTCAGTGTGGTCGGTAAAGAAGGCGCTGTTGGATTTCAAACTGCGCAAAACAAGATGTATTTCTAATAACTTACTACAACTCCTCAATAAAGAACTGCAGATGGTCCCTCAGAACCATGCTGTTAAGGACCTTTATGTATTTACAAAACAATACTGACCAAATTGGTTCTTAAATTGGAAAACAATGGAAGGTTGCCCTGATTTGGAAAAGATTCTAATGAGAAAGGCACAGGAATTGGATCTGGTCACGTGCATTGACAAACTATATGCCCTTAAGAGATATAGGGAATTTGCCTCTCAGGGCTTCAAGTGTGGTCAAGTGTGCAGCTATTTAACTAAATGGTCGAACCCAGAGCTCAGGAGGTTTACAATGCAACTTCGCTTGAACATATTGCAAACTAAGGAATTCACTTGCAGATGGTGGAACGCAGAAGAACAGGATAGAATTTGCAGGCATTGTTCATGAGCAGTTGAGACGAGCAGACATATATTGACCTCATGTATAGCGCCTCATGTATACCAGTGACAGACCTATATATAAGAGGCTATGGAGGTTTTGTCAGTTACTTTGAAAATATAAGTGGGGATCAATTTTGGGCCAGCCTGATGGGGGCAGAATCTGTTGTTATGATATCAACGGCTTTTTATGTATGGAAGCGAGCTATGAGGGATGTAGCCGAGCCTTCCGTTCCTATTAGATAGGTTATATGCCTTCGGAATGAAATAGATCTAAAAAAGGACATAAACTCTCAATTGCTTTAAAGACTTAGCATATTTTGAATTACTTTGTTTTATTTGTATTTTATTATAATAATGATGAATTGATCTGTCATTTTATATTGTAAAGTTGATGTTTTTTCTCTTTTGTGATGTGCAAAAAAGTTTAATAAACGATGCGCACAATAAAATATATATAAATATATGCACTTTATAAGAGGAAATCTTTTTCGCACTAGTTTTTAAAACAAAGTAGTAGCCCATGCATTTACCTCAGACTCTGTGAGAAATATAAATTAATAGAGATACTCTTTATATATTTTTTACAACTAGGATACTATAATCCATATACTAAACAACTGACTACAGAGTCCTATATTCATAGGAGAGGTACATGCATGGACGGAGAGCACTATGCACTTTATATTATCGCTGCTATGTAAATACATATTTTTGCTGCTAAAATGCTATTTGCACATTTATCTACATTTTTAGATTTTTACCTTTTGCATATTTGCACAAGCCCCAACAAATAGGTATTATTTCTTACATGCATTCCGTTTAAGCATTACACTAGCCTGCTGCATGATATATACAATCACAGCATTTAACAATCAGGTATCATACATATAGCAAAGCATATCCATGCTTGTGCAGATCAAAGGCATCATAGACGATCTGCACTCAGCAAAGGCTACCATTGCCTTTCACTGTCACTAGGCAGCCAGGAACAGTATTTGATTACTTTCTCATTTCGTGCAATGTTAACACATAACGGACACACAAAAAGACGGAATTTGTGAAACAAATGGATTTGTTGTGTAGTTGTTTTATGCTAAGCGGAATTATTCTTGCCCATTCGGCATTGATTTTGAAATTGTGAATTCATTTTGAAATCAATGTAGTACTGTCATCTATGTCTTATATGTTAAAGAAAGTTGTCTGCATTTTCCTATGAGAAATATATACCATTGAATTGTTCCAAGATGGCTGCCTGATAAAACATGCTAAACCAATGGCTTCTAGCAGGTAGACACTCTCCAATAGAGCAATCAGAGAGTTGTCAGGTGTTAAATTGTAGTCCATCATCTGTGTTGTTTGTAAACCTACGTGATCAAGCGGTTTGCATACCGCGAAACGCGTCGTTCTTTTTTGGTTCCCTTTCCTGATGCGTTTATATTAATAAAGTCAACGTGCTGCCAGGAAATATTGAGGTGTCTTTTCCACTTAATCGCTGCAAGGACATTTTTTCTCCTGTTGCAGCTGCTCTCTGGTGTGCATTCCACTGGTTGTCTTTCCTTTGTAAAGCTTCATTTCGTCATATTATCGCGCTGGATGTTCAACGGTGCTGGAATTTGCACCCGCTCATTTTTACAGAAGAGCACATCATTGTCCATTTGATCCGATCTTGCAGTTGTTTGTGTGCTCCGGATTGTCTACAGCGACTACGCACCACGAAGATTCAGAGAGGAGGCACGGGCCAGCAACCTGCTGCGCTGTGGATAGTGAGTTCGGCGCATCGGAGGACACGTGGAGCCCACATCGGTTGCAGCAGATCTGTAAACGTGCCATTCCTTTCTGCTTTCTTTTATCTAAACTTCGTGTGGTTCCAAGACATCCCGTTAAAGAAAATACAGCACTCTCACATTGTGGTTGGCTGTAGGCGTGAGTGTGAGCATTTGTTCAAGTGGCAAACACCTCACCGACAACACAATGTGTATCAATTATGGCAACACAACAGGAAAGGAAAAACGTTCGAAAAGCACAAGCTGCATCACTTTTCTGTGAGAAGCAACCCATACCCAATAAAGACGCACCTAAGGAGCAGACGTCAGAGGCACAGTCTAATAATGAAGTGAAACCTCTAAGAGAGTTGGAGAAGCTACAAAAAAGAGAAATTAGTAAATGGTGGGAAGACTTCTCTCTGCAAAATTATATCGATGTAGGACGCATTCCCAGAGGTCTACGTATCCTCACCACACCCTCATTCGAAGAACAAGACCCTGCCATGCTACAAGAATGGGGGGAGTCTAGCAATGCTTGCTCTGTCAACTTCCTTAACATTTTAATCAAATATGCCAGAATGGATAGACATAAAATACTGGACAAAATACAAGAAGTTACAGAACAGTTGCAGAATCTAGAGGAAAGTGAAGAGGGTAAAAACCTACGTATCAACATGGAAAGGGGATATAAAACATTAGAGGAAGACATAAAACTACGCAAACAGAGGAAATTCATTTGTGATAGGAACGATTACGAACAAGGGAGAGTATTGACTTTTGCCAAACGCTTCGATACATTAAGAAAAAAACTCCCCACGCAACCCTCAGCTTCCACGAACACAAGCGCGATAGAACCATCGTCCTCAGACATCGACACAACTGAAAGCGAGAGTGAACAACCTTCCAGAAAATTTAATTTTTTAGAAGAGATGAGGCTGTTGGGGATGGAAGGCAGATTAAACAATGGCAAAAAAATAAGAGGCAGAGGATGAGGCAAGGCTTCGAGTCAAAGAGGAAGAAAAAGACAAGGGGGGGAAGGCGCTGGATCCTCAGTAAATGTGGACAAACCGGAGCGCTTGACACGCTCTGGAACAAAGAAATTAATCCATCCACTACTGAACTACCAGACATGTCTATAATTAACCTTTCCACCCATGAGTTGACCCCGGGGGAAAATCAGGTTTTAAAATTGGGATTGAACTTCTGTCCCACATCTGTCTACAACTATGCAGAAACCTGCATAGACTTTGATAAATTCATGCGGAAAATCAGACTAAAAAAATTCTTTGCCATGTTTCCGCCTAAACCAAAACCCAAAGCATGTTATCCAGGACATACAGACATCTCCATCCAGGGCACTCTCACTTTACGTATTCTTGAAGATTTGGAATTTGAAAATGTAAATTATATGAACAATACAGACCAAGAACTTGAACTAATGACTGCTGATACCAGTTGGCCAGGCAAAACAGTATTAAAAATGAAATCCAGATTTAACCCTATGTTTAATCTGGGAGGCCATGTTGAGGCTTTCCAGGACCTGGTAATTAATGATCTCAAAAAGATCCGGAAGAAACGGCCGCCCACGAGAACTAACTTAACCCCAGCACAACAACGCACATTGAAACAACTTGGTGCAATGACAGAATACATAATTAAACCATCAGATAAGGGGACTAATATAGTCATGATGAATCGGAATGACTACATTAAGGAGGCCCACAGACAACTAACGGATAAGAATTGCTACGCTAAATTGCAAGATGATCCTTCACAAGTCATGAGTGTGTTACTATCCAATCTTTTACAGACTTGGAAGGAGAGAGACCTGTTAGACGAAGACATTTGCACATTCTTACAACCCAAATTTCCCACTATTCCAACAATTTATTGTCTGCCCAAAGTTCACAAGAGTTTGACCAGACCCCCAGGCAGACCAATTGTTACACTATGTGGGGCATTGTTGGAAAATCTTTCACGGTTTGTGGATGAAACATTGATTACTTTCGTTACTACTCTGCCCTCTTATTTAAGGGATACAAAACACTTTTTGAGTAGAATAGAAGGTATCCCATGGGAAACATCTTACCTGCTTCAACACTAGATGTGGTCTCTCTCTACACATCAATTCGACACTCTGATGGCCTCAAAGCATGCAAGCATTTTTTGCAAACCAGATCCATGAACTACATGCAACATGGCCTCATGATAATAGAGATGATTGAATTCTGCTTAACCAACAACTGTTTTCTGTTTGATAAGGAGTTCTTTATCCAGCTTGAAGGCACCGCCATGGGCAGTACGTTTCCTCCCTCGTATGCAAATCTGACAATGAGCTGGTGGGAGAAGTTTGTTGTCTGGCATCCGAGTAAAATCAAACACACAGATAAAATAGTACTGTGGCTACGTTACATCGATGATCTGTTTGTGATCTGGGATGGCAGTGATCTGGAATGGCTAGACTTTGTAAGGGCATTGAATACTAACAAGCTCAACCTTCAATTCACAGAAAGTCACAACAAGACGGACATTGTGTTCTTGGATATCGCAGTTTCAGTGGCTAATGGCGAACTCGTTAGTAGCTTATATAGAAAGCCAACCAGCTCAAACATTCCTTTGCATGCAAAGAGCAGCCATCCCACAGCCTTAAAATGGAGTATTCCGTATGGGGAATTTATACGCATACGTAGAAACTGTTCCAACATTAACACCTTTGACAGCGAATGTGCCCTGGTGGCTCAGAGATTCAAAAACCGAGGCTATCCAATCAAAGTACTGAAAGAGCATTTTTAAAAGCTAGGAACATGGATCGTTCCCTACTATTGGTTTCCAATGTTGTCCCAACGAAGATCACGGATAATGCAGATACACGTCTGATTCTTACTTTTGGTAATGGTGCCCAAAATATTCACCAAGTAATACAAAAACACTGGCATGTTTTAAAACTAGACGAACATCTTGGCGAGTTATTGGCACCCAAAGCAAACATCACATTCCGTAGATCGTCTTCATTCAAAGATACCCTTGTACCCAGCTTCATGAGTCCTCTATTTGACCAATCAGGAGCCAGCTGGATGAACATCAAAAGACCGTGCTTCCAAAAATGTTCTAAATGTAAAGCATGCACCTATGCTGTTAACACCAATTGTTATTTACATCCCATTTTAGGAGAGAGCATTAAGTTTGTGTCTAGAATTACTTGTGAAACTGAATATGTGGTATATGTGTTAAACTGCCCATGTAACAAGTGGTATGTCAGTAGCACCAAAGGAAAACTTAAATTAAGGGTGCTACAGCACATTAGAGCAATCAAGAATGCTGACCCGACTTACCCTATGGCCCTTCATTTTAAGAATCAACATGGAGGCAAATTAGAGGGTTTTACCTTCTTTGGTATACATACAATCACTAACCCACCTAGAGGAGGCAATCATGAATTAACACTACGGCAACTGGAAACTAGATGTATTTTAGACCTAGAGACAAAAAAGCCCAGGGGTCACAACCTCGATGAGGAACTATATACCTTCCTGGGTACATGAGGTTTAAGCAGATATTGTCTCAGGTTGGCTCTGACCAGGTCTCATATGTCTTACATGCTTACATTTTTCTTTCCAAGTACAGACAAGGTCACATAAACAGCATGTGCCATGCCCTGAGCAATGAAATGTACAATGTGTCTCGGATTCTTACATAGTAATCACTTTTATTGTCCTCAAATTTTTGAAGATAATGGTGTTATTATATGTATATTTATATAATAATGGTATGGGGTTTTGTTCTCACAATTTTAGGGTGTTTTTAACTTGTAGCTGTATAGGTTTTGGTACTTATTTTAAGTGGCTTTTATAACACAGAGATTTTTGGACTGGATTTTACCTGCTTCACTGTGCTAAATCTGTGACAATTCCATATGGACTGAATACCTAGGGTTTTTATACTGCATTTGTAATACTTTCGTTCTCTTAAACATTTGGATGCATGTATTCAGGCTAACTTCTTATTTATATGACTTATAGGTCATGTTATGAATGTGGATGCTTTATGCACTTAGCACTTTACAACTAAGCAATATTTGTACACACTTTGCACTTTATAAGAGGAAATCTTTTCCGCACTAGTTTTTAAAACAAATTAGTAGCCCATGCATTTACCTCAGACTCTGTGAGAAATATAAATTAATAGAGATACTCTTTATATATTTTTTACAACTAGGATACTATAATCCATATACTAAACAACTGACTACAGAGTCCTATATTCATAGGAGAGGTACATGCATGGACGGAGAGCACTATGCACTTTATGTTATAGCTGCTATGTAAATACATATTTTTACTGCTAAAATGCTATTTGCACATTTATGTAAATTTTTAGATTTTTACCTTTTGCATATTTGCACAAGCCCCAACAAATAGGTAGTATTTCCTACATGCATTCCGTTTAAGCATTACACTAGCCTGCTGCATGATATATACAATCCCAGCATTTAACAATCAGGTATCATACATATAGCGAAGCATATCCATGCTTGTGCAGGTCAAAGGCATCATAGACGATCTGCACTCAGCAAAGGCTATCATCGCCTTTGACTGTCACTAGGCAGCCAGGAACAGTATTTGATTACTTTCTCATTTCATGCAATGTTAACACATAATGGACACTTCAGGAGGACCTGAAGAGCACAACAACGCGTTTCGCGGTCCTCCGACCGCTTGATCACGTAAGTAGGGAGAACATAAAAGGAGGACTCATTTAAGCAACGCTCGAACTCTATGGTAACAATGCATAGAGAGGACCTAGACACACGTTGATACAATGAATAATTCACTCGGTGGCCATATTGGAATGTGCAAATGGCAGCATGTGCATTAGTGTACCATCAAATAAATAGAATAAAGTACAACACTGTATATTAACAGTCAGCAATCACCAGTTTCAAACTGGCAAGTAGCCTGCACAGCCGCAATATTCAATTAAAGTGGGAACTAAAAAAAGAGACGGAAAACTAAACATATACAATGCGTGTAAAATACGAACATACAGAGGATAAAACCACAGCCGGTAGCAAATGCCGCTGTCAAATGAAAACCCCTTATAATGGGCCATTAAAGAAAACCTGTGCCGTTAATGTTGGCATACTCGGCTAATTCATACCGTCTCAAAAATTAGTCCCAGGAATTGAATTTAAAAAGAGCGCTAGGTTCAAACATTTGCTAAATGCAAAAAATCTCATAGTCAGTAGTCTCACAATATAAACATATACTCAGACAGTTCATCATGCATAAATGGAATTAAAAAACGGGAAAATGCAAGTCAATAATGGCGGTATGCATGGACAGAATAAAGTGCATAGTGCAAGAGTTACCAATAAAGTGCAAAGTGCATAGCAGCATGAATACAAGGCAGGGGGAAAAGGAAAAGAAAAATAAGAAAGGGTAAAAAATAAGAGGTACCAAAAAAGGAAAGGGGGAAAAGATTATGAAAAGATGTGGAATAAGACTGAAAATCTCAACAGCAAAAATCCTATGCACAGTGCTCTGTGTCCATGATGGCTATAGTTGTCAATCTCAATAGACCAGGAGTGTATAGTATGAAACAAAACGTCTGTTTAAAATATATATTTAGAAAAATCATTAAATATCTAAAATAACATAAAGTTTCAATAATTAAAATCTATCATACTCCCTCAAGTAAAACAACAGATTAATAGGCCCTAAGAAACAAGCCACCATGGACGGCTGGAGAAGATTCAACAAATATATCCACTAGAAAAGTGCAAAGTGAAATATCCCTTAAAAAACCTTAAAAAACCTCAATTAGTGAGGCCAACCTCCCGTCCCCTGGGTAGTACTACAGCCATAATAAGATAATACATTCATGTTTAAAAAGACCCGTTAAGAAATCTATAATAAAAAACCAGAATGCAAGAAATGTATATTACAAACCCCTATATAAAAATATTAGAGGCGAGACAAAGTTATATGACCAAGAAAAAGCATAGAGTCTCTCCTACATAATGTGACACAATATAATAATCAAAAATACCAAAATAAAGAAGTGTGAATCAGCCCTACAAAAATACATATTAAAAATAATGTGTAAAACGAGCGAACACTAGTACATGAAATCGCAACCTGTAAAAAACCTATCATAAAAACTGTGAAAAAACTGTAAAACAATAGAAAATCACTGCTAATATTCTCAGGTAGGAGAAAACCTTATGAAACCTTAATAGATGTTAGGGAGGTCATACAAGATACATATTTAAACACCTAGCCTTCAACCATTGTTGAGCCTTGGTAAACAGAAAATTGCATACCTATTAGGTCCCTTAAAAAGTATACAACTCTTTGTCAAGATTATGACCTCTATGTTTCTTGGTCTCGAGGTCCAAAATGGACTTTGTCTCCAATTGCCTCAGCAGTAGCTCTCTATTACCACCTCTGGGTGACTTGAGCACTGTATGAATCCCAAAGAAGGAAAAACCTTCCATTTTGCTGTCATGATGGGACTGAAAATGTAAAGCCATGGGATAATTGGAATCGATGTTTTTGATGGCTCGAATATGCTGAAGAATTCTCAACTTAAGTTTACCTTTTGTACTGCCGACATACCACATATTACAAGGGCAGCTCAAGACATAGACCACATAATCTGTGTCGCAAGTCATTCTAGATGCGATCTTGATGTTGTTACCCAAGATGGGATGAATATAATGGGTCTTGTTGACCGCATATGTGCATGCTTTACATTTGGAACATTTACTGAAGCCATTAGATTTAGTGTTAAGCCATCCATTGGTCACTACATTGGTGATTGGCCTCATAAAACTCGGAACCAATGTATCCTTAAATGAGGTAGACTTCCTAAATGTGATGTTAATATGGTCACCTAGAATGGTTTGAATTTATTAGCCATATAGGCACATTCTAGTCGAAAGTTTCGATCTTTGAACAGTTTCTACGTATTCTAACAAACTCACCATAGGGGAAGCTCCATTTAAGGGCGGTAGGATGATTGCTCATGGCATGCAGTTGGATATTAGAGCTAGCGGGTTTTCTATAAAGACTGGTTATGAGTGCACCTTGAGCCACAGTAACAAGAATGTCCAAGTATGTAATAGTAGTCTTGCTGTGGCTCTCGGTGAACTGTAAATTCAAATCATTGGTATTAAGAATGTTAACAAAATCCAACCGATCTGCACTGGTCCCTTCCCAAATAACAAACAAATCATCAATATACCTCAACCAAAGGGCAATTTTGGATGAATGATGATTGTTCCCGGGATGCCAAACTACAAACTTTTCCCACCAACCCATAAACAAATTTGCATAGGGGGCAAAGGTGGAACCCATAGCAGTCCCCTGGAGCTGCATGTAGTACTGCTTGTCAAAGAGAAAACAATTATTAGTAAGACAAAGTGAAATCATCTCTAGAATCATCTGCGAGTGTTGAATATAATTCAAGGAACGTGTATGCAAAAAGTATTAACAAGCTTTCAGGCCATCGCTATGTCTTATTGATGTGTAAAGTGAAACAACATCAAGTGTTGTAAGTAAGAAAGTAGGTTCCCATGGAATGCCATCTATGCGGCTCAAAAAATCCTTGGTGTACCTTAAATAAGAAGGCAGAGTGGTAACAAACGACACCAAGGTCTCGTCTATAAATCTAGAAGTATGTTCTAATAGAGCGCCGCATAGGGTTACAATTGGTCTGCCAGGAGGTCTAATAAGACTCTTATGTATTTTTGGCAGGAAGTAGATGGTCGGAGTCACAGGGAACCTGGGATGAAGGTAAGAACAGATGTCCTCATCCAGCAAATTTATTTCCTTCCAGGTCAGCAAAAGATGGCCTAATTTATCACTCATCATTCCTGATGGATCACCAGGCAATTTAGCATAACAGTCCTTATTCAACAATTGTCTATGTGCCTCTTTAATATAATGTCCACGATTCATGATGAAGATGTTCATGCCTTTATCTGATGGGTTGATAATGCAGTCACTTATAGTGCTTGAACGTTCAATAATGTCAATTTGTGAATTTGTGAGATTCGATTTGTAGGGCACACGTTGTTTCCTAATTTTCTTTAGGTCATGAACAACCAGATCCTGAAAAGCCTCTATATGGCCACCTGGATTGAAAGCAGGGTTAAAGCGTGACTTTGCCTTAAGTTGAGTTTTCCCCGGCTAGGCGGTGTCTACCTACAAAGACACAGATTCTTGGTCCAAAGCATCAGTGTCCAGTTCACCTTCAGTGTACAAAAATTCCAAGTCTTTAAGAGTTAATGTGTCTTGTATAGAGACTTCTGTGCCACCTTGGAGATTCAATTTAGGTTTGGGTTTTGGAGGATACATTGCAAAGAATTTTTTCAATCAGACTTTGCGCATGTATTTGTCAAAGTCTATCCTGGTTTCAGCATAATCATATTTGGAAGAGGGGCAGAAGTTAAGGCCCTTTTGTAAGACGTTGGTTTCATCATCGGTAAGGGGGTGCGAGGACAGGTTAATGTTGGACATGTCCTGTATATTCATATCTGCTTACGTTATTTCTTGGCACCAGAGCGTGTTAATCTCTCCGGTTTGTCCACGCTTGGTGTAGATGCTACGCCTCCCCCTCCTTGTTTTTTTCGACCTCTTTGGCCCGAGGTTTTTCCTCTTCCTCGGCCTCTGGTTTTCTTTCCACTGTTCAGCCGACCCTCCATACCCAATAGTCTCATCTGCTCTAAAAAATTCAACTTTCTAGAGGGCGGTTGTTCACCCTCACTCTCTGTAGTGTCCACATCAGAGGAGGATACATCAGTAGGGATATCATCAGTAGTTCCAGTTGCAGGTGCGGGTAGGTTTTTGCGAAGGTTATCAAAACGTTTTGCAACAGTCAATACTCTTCCCTGTTCATAATCCTGCTTATCTCTAATGAACTTCCTTTGTTTCCTTAATTTAATTTCCTCCTCATATGTTTTGTATCCATTCTCAATGCTAGTGCAAAGGCTCTTTCCTTCTTCGCTCTGGTCGAGTTTCTCCAGTTCCTCCTCAATATCCTGGATTTTAGCCAAAATCTTATGGCGATCCATACGAGCATATTTAATAAGAATATTACGAAATGTGACTGAGCAGGTATTGCTGGATTCACCGCATTCCTGTAGCATGGCTGGAGGGTGTAGTCAATATTCGCAGACCTCTTGGGATGCGTCCAAAGTCAATGTAATTTTGGAGGGAGTGTTCCTCCCACCATTTGCTGATCTCACGACGACTTAATTTCGCCAATTCCCTAAGCAATCTTATTTCAATATTTAATTGTGGGTCCAAGGTAGGCACTTGAGATGTAGGTTTACTCACAGGTTGCCCCTCACATAAAAGTAAAGCCGCTTGGGTCTTTCTCAGGTTCTCTCTCTCTATTTGTGATGCCATAATGCAAATGCACAGTGCTAACTTTATGCCCAGTCAAGCCCTTCCAACTTTAAGCAGTGTTAGCTCTGTAGCACCTACAGTCATGTGGTGTAAGTGCTTTATATCCAAACAGTTTATCCAATGGGCGCAGGCACGTGTTGAAACAGCCAGGGATGGAGACACTGAAAAAACCTACCTGGGTGGATGCAACTCTCTCGCGTCCTCTGATGCAGAGAAGAATCCAATCCTACCGCCAGGCGGAATCCAGTGTACCTCCGAAACCCTGTAGCAGCGCCGATCATAGTTGAAATGGACAAGCTGGAGCGCAACAAAAGAGTCCTTTCACGGATCCGAGGGGAAAACTCCTTGTGCGCTTCACGCAAGTAGATGGGTGCATAAACCAGCGTCGCAGATCCCACGATGCGCCAATATTTCCAAACGAAAGTTCAGCCCGTCACAGGGCAAAACCAATGGATTGCACTCCACAAAGCAGATGAATCAGGAAAATCCAGTCGTCAGCAAAATGAAGGGCTCAGACGGCAAAAATAGTTAGCACCAAATGTCCTTTATTTAATCAAAGTGCATCAGAGAAGAGGACCTGAAGAGCACAACAACGCGTTTTGCGGTCCTCCGACCGCTTGATCATGTAAGTAGGGAGAACATAAAAGGAGGACTCATTTAAGCAACGCTCGAACTTTATGGTAACAATGCATAGAGAGGACCTAGACACACGTTGATACAATGAATAATTCACTCGGCGGCCATATTGGTATGTGCAAATGGCAGCATGTGCATTAGTGTACCATCAAATAAATAGAATAAAGTACAACACTGTATATTAACAGTCAGCAATCACCAGTTTCAAACTGGCAAGTAGCCTGCACATCCGCAATATTCAATTAAAGTGGGAACTAAAAAAAGAGACGGAAAACTAAACGTATACAATGCGTGTAAAATACGAACATACAGAGGATCAAACCACAGCCGGTAGCAAATGCCGCTGTCAAATGAAAACCCCTTATAATGGGCCATTAAAGAAAACCTGTGCCGTTAATGTTGGCATACTCGGCTAATTCATACCGTCTCAAAAATTAGTCCCACGAATTGAATTTAAAAAGAGTGCTAGGTTCAAACATTTGCTAAATGCAAAAAATCTCATGGTCTCACAATATACACATATACTCAGACAGTTCATCATGCATAAATGGAATTAAAAAACGGGAAAATGCAAGTCAATAATGGCTGTATGCATGGACAGAATAAAGTGCATAGTGCAAGAGTTACCAATATATATATAAATATATTAGGCTTAGACATTATGAGCAAACTCAACATGAACTAATCGGTTTTCAGAAAAGGGCATTGTGTGTTCCACTCCATGTATCTACCACACATGGGTCTCAGCACTGATAAAAGCATTCTGCGCACACAGCACTTTGCGAGGTACACCACTCTGCCCAGATGTTTTCCTTTATGGAGCACAAGTATTGTTAGGATGAGTTCTCAGGATTAAGGACCAATTTTTTTGATTACCAATTTATTCAGATTAGCAGTGTATAAAGAAGTACCACCAGGCACCACTGTCATCATCCACTTAGAAGCAGCACTCACAAAGACATAGTGGTTTTTCAGGGCCCAGACAACAAAGGTACGAACTGGAGTACTGTTTTATGAGTTAACCCAACACAACAATGGACTGACTTGACACATGAATAGCTCTTTACAGAGGACAATGACAGGGGAAATGGTGTTTGAAATATGCATACCAGGTCAGTTGGTTGCAGAACACAGAGAGGTTCCTCAGTAAATACTTATCACAAAGGAATTATCAGCACACTTACAAGAAAATGTAAACAAGGTGGCCAAAGAAATATAGACCAGCAGCCCCCATGAGGTTGGCCAGCTGAAGGGAATAGGGGCATTCTGCATCAAGCTGAAAAAAGGGGCAAATTTACTGTGAGTAAAACAGTACCCTCACCCACAGAAATCAGAAAAGGGAATTTATTAAACAATTTTGGCTCTGTGGCAACAAGGCATTATCAAAATCTCAGAATCCCCATGCAACATGGCCATGTGCCCTGTAAAGAAAGCGTAAGTAGGGTCTTGGAGGATGATTGAGGACATCCGGCCCTTTAAATAACATAGTGGAGGAAGAGTTTCCGGTGGTGACGAAACCAGCCACCATTTTGTTTAACATTCCCACCGAAGCAACCTACTTCACAGTGATAGGTTTAAGGAATGCCTCATTCTCGTTTCTGTGCATTCAAACTTACAGTATCTTACCACATTTACCTACTGTGGGACCAGGTTCCAACATATTTGTTTATTACAAGGGTACTGCAAATCGCCAAGTACTTTCAACAGAGTACTACGCATGGATTTATGTAACTTGCAGACACCTAGCACAGTGATTCAATACGTTCCCTTCCCCAAGACAGCAGCTCTCAGTTCTTTCAACTCTCAGGTTTCCCTTCCCCAAGTTTCACTGCAGCACTTATACTGCTTTCATCCACTTAATATTCAAAGGAAGAAAACAATAGGTCTACTTGACCCACCTTCTGACTTGCTTTACCAATTGTTTCGCAGTTCTTCAGGAATCATTTCCAATGTCTTTGGATTGTCATCATTTAGGGCTCTCTGTTCTAGGCGTAGTTGTCAGAACACAAGGACCACCCATTACAGGTCACACAACCAGGAACCCTAAGCATCTCCTTGGGCTGACTCATGATGCGCTTAATCCTCACAGTAAGGAACTCCCTGATCTATGCGCAGATGTCCGACCACACGGTCCACCCATCACAGGTTGCGCAACCGTGAGTTTCCTTAATCTTATCTTCTGTATCAGGCTTCTAATTTTTCACACTTGCATGCACTTTGGATATGGTAACACTCTGATGTTAATGAAATACCCTTCTGTTCATGTTACACTCTTCAAATGCACTTAGCTTATAGTAACACTCTTCTGTATCAGTCTTTTGTTTGACCATAGATTTATGGGATTTTCTCACACTGTTGGAATACTTACAGGATTGTTCAATATTCCATATGCTTTTCATTTTTGCCCTCAGTGCTGCTTACATACAGTCTGACATTCAATAGGTCTGTCTGACATTCAATATATCTGTGTGACTTCAAATGTTCAGTCAGTGCTGTGATCTTATTCAAATAACATGTGTTAACTTCAGTTTGGTGTTCAATGTACTCAATTATTAGTTTCAGCTCAGTTCGGTATTTAATATGCTCAATTAGTAGTTACAATTCAGTTCGGAATTCTATATGGTTCAGATTCACTGAGACTGTTACTTGCCTGTGGTCTCAGGAGCGCTCCAGTCTCTATGTGTCCTCTGATACTCACTGGTGCTTCAGTACTGCTGCTCATGTTACACCTGCTCACCTTCTCCGTGGTGGGGAAGCAGACCACCACATTCATCGGGCATGTCCCAAATTCACTCCTTCGACCTGTGACTTGGCAATAGATGTGGTCTGCAGCTCCTCTGCTCCCAGTTACTTTTGCAGCTCCTGCTGCCTCCAGGTCTGGGCACGGGTGGCATCTCTCCCTTGCTCTCCTCAGTTTGGCAGACCCAGTTTGAGGATTCCCGGTCCTGCACCCACCAGTCTTTTCCCAACACGTCGGCTCCTCACACTCATTCTCTGTCTCCTCCTTCTGCTTTTCGTTTGGGCCTTCCCCTTTTATACACCTGAGCACTATTGCCTTGCCTGACCATACTTAATCCAATTAGTGCGACATACCTTACCTTCAGTATTGGATGTCTTCATTCCCGTATTCTTCATCCCAGTATTAGTGTGGTGTGTATTAGTGTGGTGTTTTTAAGGTATATAGGATGTGTATATTACTCTTAGTTGCATCTTCCTCTTCTCAGTACTTGATGGATTTTTAAAAGGTAATATAGGGCATGAACTAAATTAGCCCATCAAGGTTGAGCGAAGGGAAGGTAGGGTAAATCAGTGTTAGGAACGGGGGATACCATGTTGCTCAAAAGGGCATCCACTCCCAGTCCCCACAGACCTTCCACCCAGGTGATCCTCCCTCGCTTGTCCAGCCCCAGGGTCAGGATCCAAGTGTGATGGCCTTTCTCTGGCGACCTGCGCAGAGGATCCATGGGGAGTAAAAGGGAGAATACCTTCAGGTTTCTCAGAGGTAACAGTATTACAGTGTGTTGGGATCTGGGCAGAATTACCGCTGAGATACCACCAAACGTGTAAGGATCTCCCCTGTGAGGTACTTTGATCAATCATGCATACCAGAATGGTACCAGAAGCCAGCATGTGAAAGCTACTTGGTGATTGTTTGTCAGAATAGTTTTTATAGGCACACTCAAAACCAAAGGCGATATTAAGTGGTTCCAACATATTTAAAGATACAGGAAGGAAACCTGATGCAACATTCTATTCTGGAATCTTGATTTCGAATTGAGATCTTTAAACACACCACATCTCTTCTTTATAAGCACAAGATATCTACCATATACATCACAACCTATGAAATATCATGGATTTTCCACAAAGTCATACAATAATTTCTTCAGCTTTTCTTAATGATCGAAATATGAAATATCAGTCTCAATCTGGCTGAAATTTCCAAAAATATTATAAATCTCCAGCATGGCATCCCTCCTGAAATTGAGATTTCATTGAGATCTATGAAAGTTCATGCATGACTAAGAGGGATGTATGGATATGAGACCTCAATTTGTGATGAGGAGCCAAAAATGGAGAAACAATACTGTGAAGATTATGTATTATTCAGATGTGGTAATGATAATACAAAAATATGTGAAATTATTCATTTCTATTTCTTATCTTTAGCTCAACCATGCATCCCTATGGTCCACCAAGTACTTTGATAGATCTCAATGTCAATATGCAAACAAAAATAAATAATGTCATACACTATTTTCTCATTTGATTATTTAATTCTCACAAATCTAGTTCTATAGCACATAGTGCCTCCTTGAATCAAGAAGTCAAGCAAAATACATTGGCTGTCTCTCCTTGCACACTGAATCTTCCCCAAAACTGACATCACTTATCTCTGAAATACCCCTCTTATCCTCCCTTCAACCAAATCAAAGATAGTAACATCCTAAATATAACTTCACCTTTAACTACACAAATATAATCTGAAACAACTTCACGGAGGAACACACTGGATTGAGATCCAGGGCTTCAGATCACGTGAAAAGCTTAACCAATCAGCATATGGGTATATTTCAGGGCCTGCGGTAGCGGACCTGTAGTTATGGTTAAGTTGTTCAACCCATAGCAAGAGCCGTTTTTGGGTGGTTTAAAACTTTGCTCCCCCTAGAAAAATCCTCATTAAACATTGCAAGCAAAGTATATGGCCCTGTCAGATTGATTCTGCAAAGTTTGGTGAGGTTTCGTGTAGGTGGGGCAAAGTTATAGGGGAGTCCCAAAACCTGTGTTTTTTTCCGATAGGCGCAATTAAAAAGAAATATTGCTCACGCCTACAGCCCAAACCGCTGGATGGATTTTCACCAAATTTGCGCCAGGGACTGCGGCTTGGTCCCAAAGGAGTGTTTTTTAAAATTTGATGTAAATCTATCCACTACTTCTTTTTAAAACGGCCAAAAAGTAGGTACAAATATGTGTGATATCTGGGTGCTGGTCCGGACTCACTTCCCTGTTTGGTCTGCGGACGGGCCTCTGATTGATCAAGAGTGTGACGCGATGTCTGTGGACAACGGACGCACCTGCACATTGGATGGTGAAAAGCGTAAGGTGCGTCATATTTTTGGGAAATGCCTGCAATGTTGAAAAAATATTTTTCTGAGCTAGATGGCATTTTAAAGTTAGTAAGGCCAGTTTAAACTACATCCTGTTGTGCGTCCATGTCCAGTGCACTGATCTATTAGCATTGTATATGTGACAAATTCTTTTTAAATCACAACCCCCCAACCCCACAAACTGGAGCCTTTTGTACCATCTGCAGATGGTGAATAAGGCATTTGGGAATGCTGCAATAAAGGTAATTGAAATAATGGAGCCTTAAATTGAGCCAGTGATCTTCTGGTCATGTGCCCCTCCATAAACAACACCGTGCAGGCTTTCAGGAGCATTCCTGAAAAGATATAGAGCTACATCAATACCAGGTGGAGCAAATTCAAGTGTGGCCTATGACTGTGTGTGCTGCATGAGAGGGCTTTCAAACCATGTTTGACACAGGGAGGGAGACCTCTAGGAGAAGAAAACAGGGATCCTACTGGAAGCTGGTGATTTATTTAATTGGAGCGGCATAAGAATTTCCCATGAATAAACATGAGCAACCGAGCATAAAGAGTAAGCCTGAATCCAGGCCATGGGAAATTGGGTCAGCGTTCTATGCCCAGCCAGTGTTGCAGGGTAAGACGAGAAAAAAAATCCATGAGATCCCAAGTCACCAACAGTGTGAAGGATATTTTCTGACACATTTTCATGATGCCTTTGCTAACTCTATGCTATTGTAAACAAAAACAAAAAAATCATGCTGAATGTGGCCAATGTGGCCATATATATCTGTCAAAAACACTATAAGAGAGGGAAGTGTTGACACTCTCCCCCGAACCACAGAAGCTGAATGAAGTCGACCCTCCACCCGTGGTTGGCACAGATACCTGATATTTAAAACACAGGATACCACGTGGCAGCCAATGGGGGGAAGAGGGTTAGGGAGAGGTTGTGGACTGGGAATAGAGGCTTAGGAAACACCTACAGTGGATAGGATAGGGGGAAACACAGGGAAAAAACCCTACACTGTCTAATATGTAGCTAGTAAACCATGACACCTAACACACATATAGATCACAAAATATGCCCCCTTAATACAGGCTGAATAAGGACCTTAGCTAGTGTAATTGTGCTCTCTAATAGCCCCTTGATATAGACACATGTAGTAATTACCAGGACATAGAATACATGTATGCAAGCGTAACTGAAACAAACTCATGGGATATGATTCCCAACATGAAGAACATGACACATGGCCCTTTGGGCAAGCAGAAGCAACATAAACATTCATAGAACATGGAGGACCAAAGGTGTGAGTTCAACACCAACGGAGAATGGATTCCAACAAACATATACACTGAGGGAGCAGCCTAATGCCAAGCTGTGTGTGGTACAGCCTGACCGCTTATTGCCTCCCTAGTAGAAACATTCAGTAATCCCTAAACATGGACTAATCAAAGTGTTCGGCCCATATGATGTGCTCCTCAAAATCTTTCATATGCAAACATTGCCCCACGTTAACACACGGGAAGCAACTAAATCATGGAGCACTTATCTGTGCGTCTGGGAGACTCGCAAGCCGTCCCAGACGAGAAATGATGACGCCTTGATAGAAGCGAGCGAGGCCCTGTTCACAGAGTCAGCGTCGGTATGGGAGCAGAGCCTGAACGAGGCGACGCGAGTCCTCCTTGTACTTCCTGTTCTTCGCCACTCGTTCTTTCTAGGACCGCGTAGTTCACCGTGTGCTGCTGAGATCACATACCCAGAATCCTGATGTAAGGCGTGCGCGGACCGCACGAACCTCTGGCATGGCTTCACCTCGTGAAACAATAAGCCACACCTGCCGTGTGCCGTTGGCCTGTGATAAACTGTTGTTAATTACTGACAGCTGGCCAACGCGCACGGCAAGGACTACAAATGGACAAGGGGCTGCTGGGAAATGTAGTTTATCCAGCCCATGTACATACTTTTCAGATGTAAACACCTCTTTCGCCTCCACCACCCCCTATTCCTGACAATATCCATGCTGGCTGCACCAATATTTGCTAGTATTTCTACATAAGAAAAGACTCATTTTAATGTGTGCATGAGAAATCATGTCCTCACTTTGAATCCTGCCACTGTGATATATGCCACAATTGCATTCTTCCTCTTACAGTTTCCCAATGTAAGCTTTGCCTCTTTGAATCATGCTACTGTGATATTTGCCATACTTGCATTTTGCCACCTTTGGTTTTCCCAATGTAAGTTTTGCCAATTTGAAACTTGTTACTGTGATATTTGCCACACTTGCATTTCTCCTCTTACTGTTTCCCAACCTATGTTTCGCCACTCTGAACGTTTGCCATATCTAAACTTGATATTCTCCTTCCATTCCAATAGATCTCAAATAGTACACATGCCTCTTTTCTCCTTCCCCTGCCAGTCGCCCATGCAGTGTCGCACGGTGCCTCACTCTCCCTGTTCTTATTTAACCTGTACATGAGTACAGCCGGAGTAGCTGCAGAGTAGGAGTCTCTGCAGTCACACCTACGCTTTTCCCAGAGAGTGTTTCTTCTGTGATCCTGCTGGTAGTCTGTTTGCTAGCTCTACTGTGAAGGCAGAACTTTGCTTCAAAAACTCTCTCCCGCCGTGGAGCGGCAGTGGAGTAGCTGCAGAATAGCAGTCTCTGCAGTCTATGGCAGCGCGGGCAGCCAGAAGCAGAGGTGAAAGTACCTTTTGATCCTACACCTTGCTTCTGACCGCAACCCCTTCGTTAGAGGCAGAGGGACGTTGCCTCCGCAGCTCCAGAAAGCATATGGAAAACTCATCGCCATTGTCCCACGGCCCTGGTCAGGAGGCATGGTCCTTGTGCGCACTGCCTGTGCAGTGGCAAGAAAACACCGAACCAGGGACACCCCCTGTGCGAGACGCTGCGGACGGCGCCCTTGGAGCTCGCACACCTTCCCCGCCTCCTTCACCTGGCTCCAACCCGCCACCATCGAGGCAGGTCCGACGGCGCCCCTTGGAGGAGAGGCAACGTCAGCCGCCCCAGGTGAGGGGCAGGATTGGGAGGGAAGGGGGACGTGGGGGACAGGGCCCTGGCTCTGGTGCCTCTTCCCATTCTTCCGCCTCTGGTCACTTCTACCAGAGGTGTAGCGCCCCTTCAGATGCAACCTACTTCACCTACCAGCTTGGAGGGTGTCAGGAGCGGGGGAACACCACGGGCACCGGCGAGCTCCTCCTGCTCGCCGCCTCCTAATCACACAGTGGTCTACATTCAGCAGCATCCATGCCCGCCTTCTGTGGATGCACTGGCGATGCCGGTCGAGCCGGCGAGCCTGCCCCCTGAGTCCTCGGCCCAGTTGGGTGTGTCGGATCAGCTGGCAATCGCTGAGGCCTCCTCCCCAAATAGTTCCCTTAAGGACTCGACACACAGCAGCCAATTAAAAGCACAATACGACTCTGCCAACCAGCATCACCAGAAAATAAAGACGGCGTCGGCCCGCAGAAAACACTGTGCCCATTTAAGACGAAAATTTGGCAAAAAAGCGCAGCTGAGTTTAAAACCTAGATCATCTAATTTGGCCACCAATCCAACAAGACCTCCCTTCTTAGGGGAAACGTAAATTTTTGCAGCAACCTCGCCCACCAAAAACTTCTTTGCCAAATTTTTAACGAGGAAAGCCATCGTCTCTGAAGAACTCTCTGGCGCCGAGATCCTGAAAGCAATCCTTGACCAAGCACCATCGAGCAAAGTACCTGCTGGCCTCCCTCGCGTCGGGGGGCCTCTTGTGTCGGACCTGCAGGAGGCCCTAAAGTTTGTGCTTTGCCAGCAGCCACCGTTAGAAGGCACTTTGGCTCTCCAAGCCCCACTTTAACCCCTTTGCAGCAGCCGCACATTTCCATTCCGTGGGCAGAGGTGGAGGGAAGACCTCTGCCCAGTCCTGTGCTCCCTCTCGGGCCCATGGCTGCTGATTTAAATCCATGGAAAATATTACCTGCAGCTGCAATGTCTTTCACTTTTTCTCCGTCTTCTGCCGCTCCACAACCACTGCACCCTTTAACTTCAGATGGCGCAAACACAGAGCCCATTCTATCACAGACGGGGAAGGAGATAAATGGGGATCTTCAAAGAACAGCACTACCCACGCCATCACCTCTGGTACAATTAAATGAAATAAGCAATTTTCATCCCACAGCGGACCCCTCTGTGTCGAGGGACAGTGGCGGTCCTCAGCTGGGTGCGAACGTCGAACTGGACTCTTGACCAAACTTTGCCACGTCGGCTCTTGACACCAGCGCCATGCCGCTGCTTGGCATAAGCTCTGTTTCTCAATCTGATCCAACATCTGGCCCAAGAGCCGTTCTGCCTCCTGACCAAAGTAAAGGTCTCCGGACTCAGTATAGCCCTCCTAGAAACCGACGACAGAGCGAGCTTCCTGCAAACACTGCTAAAGACTCGCAGGGGAAAAACTTAATGTCAATCATGTCAGCGGTTACAATCTCCCTTGCCCCGTTTTGTAAACTGTATGAGTCTATTAATGAAACCTTAAAAGACCACACATCCATCTCTGCCATGATGAACAGTCGTTTGATCTTTCTTGAAGGCTATATAAATGCATTAAACAACCGAGTGGAAAAGGGCCCCGGGGGCACCTGCGAGTCAGTGAAAGATCATTCCCACGGAGCCCAGGCAACTACTCCATCTTCTCCTTCCTCCACTCAAGTATTGATTGCCGAATCCAGCACGGAGACGCCACAGTCCTGGTCAAGTAACAAACCAGAGGTCCCCACCGTAAATAAGACCTCCAGGTCCAAAGGCTTTGGGACCGTAAGCAACAAAAGTAAGCCAGGCGGCCAAAGTTCAAACGGCGCTATTAACGATGAGGTGATCCTCATTCTTCCCGACTCTGAGGGCGTACCAGAACCTGATCCGCCAACAAAAGTCTCTACAAACAAAGAGTTCTCAATTTTCGACAGCTCGAAAACAAACAACCCTTCAGTTACTACACAGTCTCGGCCATGAGCTGAGGCCTTTCCAAATAAAGAGGGAGGACCTTCCATCTGGCTCCCGATTCCTTCACTCGTGGAAAAAGTCCAGGGCACCAAAACTACTGCAACCAGAGGTCGGTCAGCTAATCTTAAGTCAGCAGGCGCAGCAAGTTCCTCTGACTGCTCATCTCAACCCAGGGCGGGGGAAGCTGATGTTGACGGTGAGCTAATGAATTTAAGTGTGTATTCAATGCCTGAGGTGCAAGAGGAAAACCCCTCACCCACTAACGTCAAAGCTGAGGATTCACATTTGGAAAACCGATGCAAGAAACTCGTCATGCAGCCTACCTGTGGTCCCGTGGAAACAAGGAGCACTTCACACGAGCACTCAAGATGACACCAACAACCGGATGGTGGAGGGCACTCAAGCCATGTTCCCTCAGTCCACAGAAATGAGAAGGCGAGACTTCGTCCCCTGTCCCTTGTTCGCTATTCCAGCAAAAACCAATAGGTTCATGCCACTTGTGACCATCTGCCTTCTGACTCTACGAGCCATCCCAAAGCCCTCCGTTTCGAGAAAACAAGTTCTCGTCGCCAAAGAACAAGTCCAAAGTCGGGCCATCGGAACCCTTCTACAAGAGCTAAATCTGAGCGCTCATTTGAGCTGGAACAACTTTTGGACAACAAAAAATACCTAGTCCTGAATCGGGGCTTTGTGCTCAATCTATTTAAATGTGTGCTCTGGTAGAGCCTTTCCACGAGGGGAAAACAGCGACTTCTTATCTTCATGTATCCTCTAACTCGGTAAAAAACAGGATCTACGACGCTGCAGAAAACCTCTTGAAACTGGGGTTTGATCTGTTTGAATTAGCAGGCAATGATTCCTCAGCACCACAAAGGGAGCGGGCGGAGGTGGTCAGGACCCTAAAACCTAAAAATGGTGCTTTCCGCGAGCCCACTTGTCAATATCCACCCTTACGGGCGACCACAGAGGACAACCATACAGGTACTCGACCCAAAGAAACAGGACTCAACCACTCTGACAGCCCAACTTTTAGCCCCCGCCAGAGCTCCCGCTTGGTAACAGTCAATCAAGCACATCCGCAGGGCAAGCTAACAGGAGAACGTGCCTATAAGGATCCATTAGGAATAGGGCGATTTCCTTCAGGCCCACTGGACAAAATCCAGCGAACCATTACACAAAATAAAACACTGAAGGAAACTGAGCCGCAGCAAACAACTAAGCAAGCCCCCTTGCTCAACTATGGTCTTGGATTCCGAAGGCTCTTACAATCAACAGGAAGAAATAGCAACGCGCCAGGTTTACTCCGGACCTACTCACCATCCAACCTACTCCGGTGAAGGAGGAGCTGTCGCTGGGGTCCAGGAATACAAGCGGCTTTCATCACTTGACCAAGGAGGGGGACCTAAACTTAGGGCTTTTTGACATAGTCTGCATTCAAGAGTCTTGGATGTTGGATAAACCAACAATGGACGGATATGTAATAGCTTTTACCCCAGCAAAAAAAGGGGCACTGGGCCATCCCTTCTCCGTGCTCATAACAGCTATTCGTGCTGGCAGCGGGCTACATCTCCAGAAAACGCTGAAAACATCCACTTATTTGCTCGCAACTTTGCTCCGCTGGGACAGGCCAACCGGAGAAAACTGTATGCCATCATCTTGGATGTTGATTATCAGCAACGTTTACTGGAACCCTCTCGCTATGAATGACAACATCTTCCTCTCGATGATTGAGCAAGCCATCGATGACGCTCTTGTGGAGTTTCCAGCTGCCTTCATGATAATATGTGGCAATCTCAACGCCATATGTCACCCACACGATGAAACAACTGTTTTTACGATGGCTTCATTCCCGAGAGAAGAGAGAGGCAAAAAGGCGCTCGCCCTTAGGTCCTCAAGAGCCTTACTCAACGTAGGTGACCTTTTCCAAAGGCAAAATCGAGCGCCTTCCTGGGCGAGAGGCAGCTCTTGTGCCGACATCGACTTCTTCTGAAGTAGTCAACTGCATGGCCAGCAACCATAACTTGGTGGCTCTGAAGTGGAAATCACGCTCAGCTCGAAAAATCTTTATGCCAACACAAGTGGAGTGCAACCACCAAAGAAAACGCCTAAAACTGTCTGCTGAATCACTGGCGAAGATCACCCTATACTACCAAAGGGGAGGTGACGCAAGCCGCCTCATGAACGTCCCAGCACCCCCAGACTATCAACCGCTCCTGGTCCCATATACATCATCTGTTAATAAGGCCAGACGTAGTCTCAGACCCCACAGCCACGTATATTATGGGACACTGGTGGAGAAACGTCGAGAACTGAGGAAACTGAAGTGGCTAGCGCAGGTACAGCCCTCGTCAGAAAACCAAGACCGTTTCCGTACAACAAGTCCTGGATTAGGCATCACCGCCTAAACCTGTATCAACAGGACGCAGAATCAGTGCTGAAGCCCGTGTGTGGCCATCATCCGCGTGAATTTTGGGCACTTCTCAGATCTACGCCCACATCTCCAGAGGAAGTCCCTGTAAACAACATTGGTCAGAAAACCTGGACGAACTTCTTTAAGCAACTCTTCCATGCCCCTTCAGCGCCCTCTATTATAGAGGAAAACACACAGCTGGAACCCTGGATCGATCTGAGCAATGAAGAGGACATAATAAAGGTTCTGCACAGACTTAAACCTTCTAGAGCGCCTGGCCCTGATGGCATCACCAATTTGGACCTTAAAAAAAATCTGTAGGAATGGTCGACATTGATCAGCGTAATCTTCAAACGTTGCATGGAGTCCCGGTCAATTCCATCTTCTTGGACCACTTCCATCGTGGTCCCTATATTCAGAAAGGGCTGCAAAGAGGAGCCAAGGAATTACCGCCCCATTGCACGACTGGACACTATTGGCAAGGTCGTTGGGGGCCTACTACTACATCATTTCCAGCGATGGGCAAAAAAGCCCCATGTGATGACCGGTTCCAAACGGGATTCATCAAAAACAGTGGGACCTCGGCTAACATCATGTTTTTGAGCGCGCTGAAGAGTAAAATCACTGACGAGGCTCCTCGAGTCTGTGGCCTTCATTGACCTGGTTCAAGCATTTGACCAGGTCAATAGAGAGACCCTTTGGGAAAAACTGAGATAGTGGAACTGCCCTAGTGACATAGTGCAACCCATCAGCGCTCTTCACAAAAATACCAGGTTGCGAGTGAGATTAAATCAAGATGGCTTACTATCTGATGAAATCCCGGCTGGAAGAGGAGTCAAGCAGGGATGTCCATTAGACCGGACCTTTTTATTGCCTATATGGGCGACTTTAAGGACTCCGAATCGACCATCCAATCCTTTCCATTGTCTATGGGCTAACAGAAAACAACCCGTCTGCTGTACGCAGATGATATAATCCTAATGGACCTCACCCCGATTGGCCTTCAACGCCAATTAGACAACCTGGCATCTTACATACGCGCTAACGATTTGCAAATCAATGTGTCAAAAACTGAGATATTAGTCTTGGAAAAATCGAAACGTCCAAAGGAAAGATTGAGTTGGTTTCTGGAAGGGGTCGCTCTTGAAAAAGTACAACATTTCAAATACCTGGGAGTGACCCTAGACAGTTTGAGCATAAACCCAGCGCTGCAACTTACCCTCTTGGAAAAAGTAAAGAAATTAGCCGCCCAAGCTCGAGCACTAGACAACAAATACGGCTGTTTTTCCCTGGTGCCTATGATTAGATTCTACCGCGCAAAGGTGGTTCCTTCCCTTACCTACGCTGCTGAGGTGCTACCGCAAACACTGGTGAAATTGTGGCCTAGGCTGGAAGGCTATTTTTGGCGCACTGTTCTGGGCTTGCCAAAATCATCCTCAATGCTGCTAATCAGAAGAGAGATAGGGCTGCTCTTATTAGGAGTGACAACTGAAATCAAAAACATGATGTTCTACAGGAAAACTCTGCTGCCCGATCGCTCAAACATCTTAGACATAATCAGAGCAGAAACACTAGGCACGTGCTGCAGTGCGCTGAAACCATGGGAAACATCCTGGAAATCTAAGTTGAGCGAAATCCACTTGTCTGAGGCTGAGCTCATTCAAAATCCAAACAGAATAAAAAAGAAAATGGCCGAATTGGACTGGATCAGGACCCTAGATTGTGCAGCTGCGTCAAAATCAACCAGCCACTTACCACCCCATCTGAGTAAATTGTATTCTGTTCCAAACTACTTGAGAAAATTCCCCAGTAAGCCAGTCAGAGACTTGTTTATGAGGGCTCGCCTAAATCTCCTCGAAACTCATGAGATCTTGGCAGTCAGAGGGCAAAGCAATTAAAGCAAATGTTGATTCTGCCACAAGGACGAGGAGATTGAAACCATTTGACACTTGTTACTTAACTGCCCCGGTACACAGTCAATCAGAGAAAAGTATTTGTAACCATATCTATCTGCTTCTTACATCAAAGATGAAGAGTTGTGGTGGGGCAGGCTAATGAGCAGCGAAAGAACTGCTTAGAGCATCGCCACAGCACAAACGCTGAAACAGATTTTAGCTCTTTAGCTAAACAAAACTTTATTCTTTTCTTCTTCTTCTCTTCTTTTACGACTTCATCTTTTGTAAAAATCATTAATTTGATTAAATCAAGTAAATAAATAAATAAATAAATAAATAAATAAATAAATAAATAAAAAAATAACTAAAGTACGCTGCCCGGACTCATTGGACGCGACGACACCCAACTCATCTTCTAAAGCGTTATCATGCTCTGTGGGAAAACTGACCTCTTCCCCCAACACACCCCTTGGCCATTCTCCCAAGGTCCACCTCCCCTCAACTCCATCAGAGTCAAAAACTCAGATGCATCATGGACACAATTTTGATCCCGTCACATCACATCAAAACTGTGGTATAAAGCTGTTTTCTCCACATACGCATCATTCAACGGCTCTTCCCTTTCCTAACCTTCCTACACACAGCCACTGCAATCGTACTTCCATGATGAGACTATGCCAGTTCCTTTACCCAGGTGCCACCGTTTTGCAGCTGAGAAAATTCCAACAAGTACAAAATACTGCTGAAAGACTCCTTCTAGCCCTAGGCCCCAAAGAACACATCTCCCCCATCCTCCATTTCCTACAAAGGCTTCCAACTGGCCAGCGATCCTCCTTCAAGGTGAGGCACATCACCCATTGAGCCTTTTACAACAAAGAACCTGAGTACACGTGCAGCAGAAATGTACCCTTTACAGGCTTAACAGAAACCCCAGATTAGGTTTGGCAATCCCACTTGTCATCCCAGTAACCAAATTAACTTGTATGGGGGGATCCTCCATCTCAGTTCAAGTACCCACAATCTGCAACTCCTTCCTATTATCCATGGATCGCCAAGAGGACCACCTCACCTTCAGGAAGGCACTCAAATCTGGCTTCCCCCCAGCAGTCTTGCAATCATAATCTAGACCTCTTGCCCAACACAATTTCCTTCCCCTCCACAAGCCTCCCTCATGGAGAATCGCACACCCTGGGTATGCAGTTAAGTGATACATCAGAGAGGATAGTGGACAGTCTCCCTCATTAGGTCCGGATACTCCCTTGAGGCCGGAAATAACATGGACATCGAGCATGAGCCTCCACAGGTAACCACGCATTATCACCTCCACGCATGAAACCAACATAGTAGTTTATACTCAAGACACGGACCGTAATGACACATGGGCATACAATGTTGGCTATCCATTTTGCACTCCAGATTTGTGCCCGTAATTGCATGTCATCTTCTTGTATGCCATAGAGTCAAGCTGTCCTGCACACTATGCACAGCAAAGCCTGCAACTAGAATCAGTTGTTTTAGGGACTGACAGGTATCTTACATAGCCCACCCTCCTCACTCACGCTGCAACCCATAGAATAAAGCTGAGTCTCACATACAATTTGGCCCAGTTGTCACATAGCTTCTGATACAGCACAACTTCCCATACCTTTGCAATTTGCATTGCATGACTACAACTATTGCATTAGACTACCAGCACCCTCGCCCTCACATGTTGCGATCCATAGCATTCAGCTGAGTCCCACAATAAAAAGTTTGGTCCAGCTGTCAGATAGACTCTGAGACAGAACTCTTCCTCATGCCTCTGTAAAATGTGCTGCTGCTTGAAACCTACCCATTCTCTGCCTATGCTCAATTTGGCAATAAATGCACTCATGCATTGTACCACTTCCTTTCATTTACAGCCTTGTTCAGACTACATTGTTCCTAAAGGGCGTTCATCCACCACAGCGCTTTGAGTACATACCAATGGCAGTAGGCACTATACAAATATCACCTAACATAACACTGGCTGTGCCAATATCTGCCATTATCCCATATAACAACATACTTGCTGCTCTCAACACCAGCACAGAAAGCCGTACCATAGTAAGAAAGACTGCACAGGCTGGCTGTCCCAATATAGGCCAGTATGGCAGCATAAGAACACTCATCATGTTATTTGTTGCTCTTTGTTCCAGGAAAAAAGCCAAACCACAATAATAAAACATGTCTTTGCCGACTGCTGAAATACTCTCTCCATGCAAGAACAATCATGATATTGGCTTTGTCCTTAACACCAGTATAACATGACATGCCACAGTAAGAAAGCATGTCTTTGGTGGCTGCAAAAAGTCCCCCTCTTCATGTAAAAACATTTACCATGATGGCTTTGCCCTTAATGCCTATATGAAAAGCCATGCCACAATAAGAAAAAATTTACTTGTTGGCTGCACAAATGTTCCACCATCCATGTAAGAACACTCATCATGTTGGATTTACCCTTAATGCCAGTGTAAAATGCCATGCCTTAGTAGGAAAGCATGTCTCTGCTGGCTACACGAATGCACCCTCGCCCAATGCCTAGGAACACTCATATTGGCTTTGAACTTAATAAAGGTATAGCATGTCACTCATGCCATAGTATTAAAACATGTCTTTTGTGGCTATACACATGTCCCTCCCCCCTTATGTTAGTACGCTCATCTCAGCATTTCCATTATTGCAAGTATTGAGTGCTATGTAATATTAAGAAAACATGTGTTTGCTGGCTACACAACGTCTAATACTAATCATCATGTTGGCATTGCCCTTAAAAACAGTATAAAATGTCATGCCATTTTTAAAAACATGTCTTTTCTGGCTACACAAGCGCCCTCTGCCCTTATTAGAAAACACACATCTTTGCTTTGCCCTTAAAATCAGTATAAATGCCAGGCCATAGTAAGACAACTGGTCCACACCCCATGATTCACAAAAATCATGTTGGCTTTGCCCTTAAGGTCCTTATAGAATGTCATGCCATAGTATCAAAATAGGTAAATAGGTATTTGCTGGCTCCAAAAATACAAACAGCCACCCACCCCCCAAGCCTGTATTTGTGAACACTCATCATGTTGACCAGGTTTGACTTAGCCCTTGTATCTGAAATGAACGCCCCGTGAAAAATGAAATGCCCCTGGTCTATGCGTGCAGCAACTCCCCTGCCCACAGGAAGATTGGCTGGGCCTTCCAAACTTTTCAGCTGAAATGGACCGTGTGGCTCTGGGAGTCCCAGAGCAGATGCCCTGTGTCGGCAGTCTTATGGCACAGAAGCATACATCTTTAATCCTAGACACATTAACGGATGCTTCTGCTGGTCGCCTCAGGCCATCGCATCCATCTAGCAGTCACCCGCAATGTTCTTAAACCTCAATGTCATTTTATTCAGTTGTCCCCGACATTAGCACCCAACTGTCAAAGAGCAACACATAGCTTTTCAGCTGACATGTAGTGGTTCAGCCCCCTGCTCGCTGGCTGCCCCCGAGATAATCTGAAGCTACTCACTACCTGGCTGCATTCTTGTGACCTCATTATCATGTAGCACACAAACATGCACAGGTCATGTAACTGGTAATTGCCCCCAAATACTGTGATTATATTATTTATATTTTTCGCTATTTGTACTATTATCAAAATTATGCAGCTGCTCCTGTGTCACTTGTATCTACTTCCTTTGTAAGCATGTAATGTATAATGGCAAGAAATTACTTAAAATGCACACAGTTGAGCTGCTAATGTTGGATTTGCTGCCTGCGGTGTTGGTGCCGTCGGCAAGAGGAAGCACTCGCTTCGAACTTTGCACGTAACGCGCATACCAGTGGACTGCATTGCACTCACAAAGAGGCCACGCCCCCCTGAATCCGCCTCTCTGCCCGCCCACAAGCCCACTTGCCACTTCCTTATTAGCACTCGGACCCGCGCATCCGGCGCGCGCATCCGGATGTGCCTGCGAAGTGTGGCTGTTGGGCTGTGTTCGCTGCTCCGCCGCTCTGTTGGATTTGCTGCCTGCGGTGTTGGTGCCGTCGGCAAGAGGAAGCACTCGCTTCAAACTTTGCGCGTAACGCGCATACCAGTGGACTGCATTGGACTCACAAAGAGGGTATTTACTGAGTACTCTGTGTCTCATTTCTAAGTGTCCGCGGGTTTGCCGCTGGTTTCCCGCGGGATTTTGTGTACCGTGCAACTCACTGACGCCGCTTTCTTCTCTTCTACCCTTTAGCCACGCCCCCCTGAATCCGCCTCTCTGCCCGCCCACAAGCCCACTGGCCACTTCCTTATTAGCACTCGGACCCGCGCATCCAGCGCGCGCATCCGGAAGTGCCTGCGAAGTGTGGCTGTTGGGCTGTGTTCGCTGCTCCGCCGCTCTGTTGGATTTGCTGCCTGCGATGTTGGTGCCGTCGGCAAGAGGAAGCACTCGCTTCGAACTTTGCACGTAACGCGCATACCAGTGGACTGCATTGGACTCACAAAGAGGGTATTTACTGAGTACTCTGTGTCTCATTTCTAAGTGTCCGCGGGTTTCCTGCGGGTTTCCGTGGGATTTTGTGTACCGTGCAACTCACTGATGCCGCTTTCTTCTCTTCTACCCTTTAGCCACGCCCCCCTTGAATCCGCCTCTCTGCCCGCCCACAAGCCCACTGGCCACTTCCTTATTAGCACTCGGACCCGTGCATCCGGCGCGCGCATCCGGAAGTGCCTGCGAAGTGTGGCTGTTGGGCTGTGTTCGCTGCTCCGCCGCTCTGTTGGATTTGCTGCCTGCGGTGTTGGTGCCGTCAGCAAGAGGAAGCACTTGCTTCGAACTTTGCGCGTAACGCGCATACCAGTGGACTGCATTGGACTCACAAAGAGGGTATTTACTGAGTACTCTGTGTCTCATTTCTAAGTGTCCGCGTGTTTCCCGCGGGTTTCCCGCGGGTTTCCCGCGGGATTTTGTGTACCGTGCAACTCACTGACGCCGCTTTCTTCTCTTCTACCCTTTAGCCACGCCCCCCTGAATCCGCCTCTCTGCCCGCCCACAAGCCCACTGGCCACTTCCTTATTAGCACTCGGACCCGCGCATCCGGCGCGCGCATCCGGAAGTGCCTGCGAAGTGTGGCTGTTGGGCTGTTAGGCGGTAAGGTGGGTTGGTGGTATGGTGACTCTCTATGCCCTTGTAATATAGTGTGTTAAATCTTGTTTGAAGGGCGACATAATGAGTTATAATAGTTTGTTTGCACTGCCCTTCGTCCCATAAGTCTCTCATAGCATCTAGAATTGTGTGGATCATGGCAGAGGGGCTTCGCAGTGTAAAAAAAAAAGAGTCCCTAACAAACCCTAAAAAAATAGACGTGGACTCTAATGCAGTTAAACCGTCTTCTGCAAAGCCCTCAACTGGCCTGAAAAAGAGAAGAACAAAGAACTTAAACCTCTGCTTGACTCCAATCACAGCAGTAATTTGCTGTCTGAAAATCCTATAGTGGCTCTAAGATCAGAGAGCAATGCTGAGAACAAAGTTATTCTCGTACCTGCTTCTTTCGAGTATAACAAAAATCAGGAATTGAAAAATATACTGGATCCTAAGAAACCTGCCTTTTTGTCAACTAAATTGATGGCAGAAGACTCTCATTGTGATGATTTACAGAAATCCAATGAGGATGCCCCTGCCGACACAATCCCTAAAGACTATGAGGAACAAATTTTGCCTAAAAAACGGTCGGTGTATACCGATTGTGAGATTCCTACAACTAATTTGGTTGGAAAAAGTATAGATTCTAAAACTATACCAGTATTTTTGTCGGTAAAAGAAGTGAATGAAATTTCCTCAAAGGATTGGGAAAATGTTGACTGTAATTCAGATCAGAGTCTAGACAGAGATGAAATAAAAAAAATAATGGGAATTGAGCAATTTGATCCTCGTACTGCCGATTTTTCCATATTAGCTCCGGCAGTTGAGACAGAACTGGGTAAACGGATTTGTTTATCCAATGAACCCTCAACTCCAGTGAATAGAAGCAAATACGGGATTGAGAATGTGTTCCTATTTAACAATCCCCAAGCATACACCTATTCTGTACCTTCGCACTTTAGTGCACAGAAGGAAGTACGTATCCTTGGGGGAACCAATACTCAGAGAAACAACAACATAGGAGGACCCTCCTTGACGGTAAATAGTTCCCCTATACTTGAACATCCAATGATTCATACTTGCCAATATCCGTCTAACCACGAAGGAAATAGAGCACCTAGTCTTGACTCCAACGAGTCCATTCATTGTAAAATTCATCCACAGCCCAATTGCCCTACCACCGAACAAGAAAAATGGAATGCCGAACTGCAACACTCTCTCGAATCTTTTCCGGTTATGACCAGAATTCTTAATTTACTAGATAAAGGTCATGAGCAGACTCATGAGGCAATAAAAATTCTACAGATTCAAATGTCTGACCTCACGAGTTCTCTCAGTAAAATGGAGGGCATGTTATTTGCCTGCCATATGTTTTCTTCCATCATGAACAAAAAAGATTCGATGGCTCATGTTCAAACGATAGGTACTCAAACTAAATTGTTCTCCGAGGTAGTGATAGAAGAACCACCCATTAAATCAGAAAACAGTAAGGTTGTGAACTCAGAGGTAGTGAACTTGAAAAATTCCAATGAATCCAACCTTGCTGTTCTGACTACTCTTGTAAGGGAAATGGCAATTAATCTTGCCACACTTTCCAAGTCAATTACCAAAGAATCCCTGACGACTCCTTGTGCAGAGGAAAGTGCTCCTCCAGATAGTCCATCAGTTCTAACTGATCTTATTGACTTAACTGGAGTGGACCTTACCCCTCAGGAAACAATAGAAATACTTGACATTGAAGAGGTGCCTCATAAAATTCCTTCCATTGCCCTTACTAAAAAACAAAGAAGGGCTTTGGCCCGTGCTCAAAAGAGAAATCTTCTAATTAAACTACAAAAGTGAAAACAGGAAAAAAAAACAAAGAACCAATTACGTGACAAAAATGATAATCATAACACACATATTAAAGATATTTGCAATGTTTCAGAGGGAGATAAAATCATCGATTTAAATCAGTTGAGCGAGGAATCTTTCGGAGTCACACTTGAATACTTCAACCCTCAAAGTACCTTTCAATTCTCTTTCAAAAAACAAAAAAATTAACGAAAAGGAGGACTTGATTATTGAACCATCCTTGCAAGAATCTAACAAGTGACGATTTAAGGCGAAAAAGGGAAAGGATAAAGAGGAAGGGGGACCCGTTGATCTCGAGGTGGTGCCTAACTCAATTGCAGGGGCACCACACCGAGTTCAATCTGCCCTCTCCAATTATTATCCAATGTTGAAAATCAAAAAAACTGCGAAAGTGATTTTGGGTAAAGCTAATGGACAAAGAGAAAACAAAACAATCACTTGTCCTAACAATCCAATCGAATTTCAAAATAAAGATTTGGAGGGTGTGAGCTCAAGCGAGTCTGAAGACCAAACCTTAGATAATAATGTTGAATCTAGCAATCAACTAATTATTCATGAAACAATGAACTCAGAGCATCAAAGAACTAGTCCTAAGCTACCAACTTTGAGTCCGCAACGCCCACAATTCAATAAGTGCCCTAAATCGACCAATCTTAAATCCACAATGGATATCCAGGAATCCCTGACTAACCATAATTGTGACGATCCAAAATCTGCTATAATTATGGGCTGGGAAAGCGATGAAGCTCGCTATGGTAAGGCTCGCTTGAACCGCACCTTCATGATGACTGTTTTTCAGGATATCCCCGCCTTGCGAATTGTTCGATCTGATGACATAGACTGGGTGAAATTGGCTGATATTAATAACAACAGAATGATTTGTAAATGTATGTCTCCTTTTATTATGAAGATGCTATGGGAGCACTCTGATGACTTGGCATTTATTGGTTTAACCGCGTCTTTTTTTTCATCATTTGAAGATGCACAAAGTTACCTAGAAACTACTCATCTGATAGCTGAAAGCGTTTCAGATAGTGTAACCCAGGGTACCTCTGCAAATATTGACGCCAATACCATGAAACAGTTTATGTCATTCATGTCTGTTTTAAAGGAGATGTCATGGAGGGATCCTTTTAACACCGCGCAACTAAACCAACAAAAGGCGATGAAAAATTCTTAGCCTATTCCGACTCCACATTATTTCGTGGAATTCTTGTGGTATAAATAACTTCAAAAAATGGTATCGCCTAAATCAGTTCAATCGACCCGACCTCATTTTTATTCAAGAGACCATGAATCAATCCTCCTTTTCGATAGATGGATACACCGCATTTATTCAGAATGCAAGGCGAGGTACCGAGGGTCGTCCTTCAGGCGGCTTGGCTATACTTGTCAATTCTGCCTTCCAATGTTCCATGGAGAGGATTAATAGTTCAGACTCCATCTTAGCTATTATCATGAAAGATGATTTGGATCCCTCTATGATTCTCCTGTTGGTTTGTATTTATTGGAATAAATTGTCCACTCCCATTGAGATCATTATTGAGGAAATGAACAATGTATTAGAAAAGGGACTGATCTTATATCCCTCGGCAAGAATTATCGTAGGTGGAGACTTCAACTGCTATTGCTATGAAATAGGTGTTCACAATAATGCAATTAGGGATAAGCACTCAATAACTTCCAAAAAGTTTGGAACTATATGGAATTCCTTTTTTCTTGAATGGGATATTCAAACCCCTTATTATGCTTTGGACGACTTTACATATACATGGACTAGAGCAAACTTCAATTCTCTTATCGATTATTTTTTCATTTCTTCGAGTTTATATTCGAATATAGATGCCCTCGAAATCATAAATCCACTTCTAGGAGACCATATGATTATCTCCATGCAGATGAATATACCTTTGGCTCGATTCAAAGATAATGCTTTTCTATCTCTGGTAGAAATTGACCGGCCCCGCCATACAGTGAGATGGAATCCAAAAGTGTGTGCAATATTTATTCGGAATCTAGAATGCGATCCTAATATCTCCTTATCTTTATTATCATCTAGCTTCTCACTTATTCATTTAGATCGTCTAAACTCTATTCGAATCCAATTCCATCTAGATGCTATGCTTCAATCAAGGGATAAGCATGAAAAAGCTATTCAGGTTCATGCGCACAAATTTAATAATCAAGTTGCTCTTTTAAAAACGCAAAAAAATTATGAAATTCGTCAAATTAATAGAACTATCCTTTCCTACCTGATTCGTGATAAACTGATCAAAGCAGTATGACAAAAATTTCGTAATAAACTTAAATGGTTAAAAAGACATCTTCTCTACGCAGATAATCAAAAATTATTCTACCATCTACTCAAGCACGACTCAAGAAAACCTGGAATATTCTTCGTTCTATTATTTCTGAAACTACAACTAGTTCTGATTCCGTGATCTCTGCCGAAAAATGGGTATCATGTGTAAAACTCAAATATACTATGCCCGAGCGCTTTCATTCTCTAAAGGGTAGCGAACCACGCTTGGATCTTGACTTTCCATCATTATGGTCCATTGAAGACATCATTGATGCCATCGGCAGTTTGAAGCCCTCTAAAGCGCCTGGTCCCGACGGTATTCCATCTTGCGTGTATAAATCGAACCCAGAATTCTGGGCTCACATCCTTAAAACCAAATTTTATCTGATTTTACAAACAGGCCAAACCCCCCTGTCATGGTCTTCTGCGCTAGTTATTCCAATTTACAAAAAGGGCTCTCCGGACTGTCCCTCTAATTATCGCCCTATTGCTTTAACAGATTCCTCTTCCAAAATATTTTCCATTCTGCTTATCCATCAACTACAAATTCATATGAGCGATAAAAATATGCTGTCTATTTATCAGGTAGGATTCAGAAAATTCATTGGTTGTCAGTTAAATGCTAGAATTCTTTCCCATCTTCAAGCCCATTCTTCAATCAGTCATTCAGGGCCTATTTATATGGCTAGTTTGGATCTGACCGCAGCATTTGACTGCGTTATTCGTGAAATCTTGTGGAATAAAATGATCCATCTTGGCATTACGATCAAACTGGTTGCCTTGATTGCCTTGCTCCACAAAAACACAAACTATCGCATGAGACTTACTAAGGAAGGAGCCCTGACCGATCCCATCCTGACTGAGATCGGGGTGAAACAAGGCTGCAACATGGCAGCCATATTGTTCAATTTGTACTTGTTGGGATTGGACGATAATTGGATTGCTGGGGAATGTTATTCAGTGAAGTTTGGTTCACTAAACTTAGATTGGTTAGGCTTTGTCGATGATTTGTTATTTTTTGATCGAAGCCCCTTTGGTCTCCAACGAAAGTTGGATTTATTTTCGGAATTCGCATTTAATCATAACCTTACTCCCAATCCAAGGAAACCTTTTTATTGATCTTCTCTAAAAGAAAATCAGACTGTCATCGATACTCTTGGTATATGAACGACATTAAAATCGAATACTCTCCGATGCTTCATTATTTGGGATATCCTCTGACTGATCAATACTCAATTACTATGTGGAAAAACTATCTTAATCAAAAGGTTAGGGGGTTGACATCTCAGATGAAAATTATCCATCAGAAATACTGTATGTTCTCTTTAATACCCTTAATTCAATTTTATTTGCAGAAGGTAGAACCCATCATTCTATATTCCCTGGACATTTGTACTTATGATTTAGATGCTTATTTAAACATCTTACAGGGGAAATTATGGAAAACGGTTCTGGGATTATCACTTTCGATTCCCAACGTCATGATCTGCCATGAATTAAATTTACTACAGTTGTCAGTAAAACATACATGGCGAAAAATTACTAATCTAATCAAGATTTATAACCCACCGAAAAATACTCTTTATGTTAAACTGAATCAATTACTGAGTGAATCACACATTAAATCATTCAACACCTACTCGCTTAAATTAACCAAAATACTATTGCTCATCAACGAATCTCCATCATCCATGAGCATGTGGTTACCAAGCCAAAAACGTAAATTTCAAAGATTCTTTTGGTGTATAATGTTGGATGAAATGGGTAAATATACTTCCTTTAAAGAATACAATGAAGTCCGCGGCAGATTGGGGAATCCGACTAAAATATCTCTTACAGTTCCCTTCAGCTCGCTCAAGGAAAACCTATATGCGATTTCGACTCAACCAATTTCACACACGCGAACGATCTAAACACTGGACTGATTATCCAAATAGTAACATTTGCACTAGTTGCCGTTTTTGTAAAAATTGCACAGTGCTAGAAACCCTCAAACATTTAGTGATTAGCTGTCCATTCTTCGAAGGCCATCGAATCCAAATTCTCAAGCTCTTTTACTCGAACTGTGTAACCGCAAAGGAACTTCTATGGAAACGTTGTATGGAAGGTTATAGTCAGAGTCTGACTAACTTGCTGGCATTGATAGAATCTAAGTTAGTAGAAGATTTGTAGGCCAAACAAAAACGAGTAAACCCTACAGCTAGATCTTGTAGCTGGGCGGGAACGAGTATTCAGTATAATAATATCAAATTGCTCTACTATGAATTCACGATATGCATTTTATGTACTGAATCGTAACCTTGTATTCTGAATGTCATTTGGATGTCGTCTTCAGATTTTTTCTGACTGTGTTTATGTTTCATTTTCTTGTTTAAATGTACTTATTTTGTATCAGTTTTAGTGGCTAAATGGAAATTTGGTACTTCCATCTTTTGTTAACTCAAAATGATGTTATAGTGTTTGTGATAGGGAAAGCATTTCTCTCTTTTAAATGTTATGGTATAATGTTACTTCATAAGTATTGGTGCTTAGAAACTTTTTAATGTTTAAATCTATTTGTAAAGGTTTTTATTATAATAAACCAAATACAATAAAAAAAAAATGTACATTAGATGAAGACGCATATGATTGATTATTTATAACACGCTTAATACCCAGAGGTTTCTAAGCGCGGACCCGGGAACAGAACCTGTGGTGCTCCATGTCATCTTGCTTTCAAGGCGAGCACATTGCCGCTGAGTTATCGTCCCAGGATATACTCCCGGGATATCCTATAATGATACATTAGTATACACATTCACGAATGTCTCTGAGGAGAGACTAACGAATTTGTATAATATTGTATCATTATACAATATTAGTTTTCATTAAATGTATACTAGCAGCACACCTTTGGTCTTATTATTGTGGGCACCCCGTGGGCACCTTTAACAGTTTTTCTCAGCTCTGATGCAAGAGAGGCACCCAAATATCATTTTGAAATTAACCCCATCAGACACCCCATCTTCAGCTGACTCTTCTCCCCCCAGAATCACATGTACATACACATTCAAACCCATTTACCAGACACGCGGCAACACACCCATATATCCGTAACATGAACGCATTCAAACATATGAAAAAAAGCAAAAGAAAATTCACTTGCAAACATTGCCGATGCATAGACTCATGCCATCAGCAGCAATCAGCAGCATTAATTCACTCTCATATTCACCTCATCTATTCATTAGCACATACTCCATTCATACACTCACACAATCAGCAGCATTCATTCACTCATTCACTAGCACATTCAGCAATTGCATTAATTTGAGTGCACATTCCAAAGCATTAGGCCTTCACTCACCTAGAGGCATACTACACTTGCAGAGTGCAGTATGTATTTGTGTGAGTGAGGGTGTATTCCTCACACAAGCAACCATGCACCCATACAGCCCTTGCATGCACTTTTTCAAACATTCACTCTGATCGAAAAAAGAAAAAGAAAATCCACTTGCATACATTCCCTATGCACACACTCATTTAATCAACAGCCTTCATGCACTCTCAGATTCACTAACATTCATTCACTTGCACAATCCCCATTCAGACACGGATGAAATCAGCAGCATTCCTTGACTCATTCAATTGCACATACATTAATCACCTGCATTAAATCAGGTTCACATTCAAAAGCATTACACCCTCACTCACACAAATACACAATCTCTCAGATACATGCAGCACGTTTTGTTTTAATAAAGTAAAATGTTTGTTGGCCCAGTTCCAGAGTCTCACTCACTCCACAGCTGCCCTGGATGGCTGTCCCTGCATGCCCTTCAGTCAGAAAGCAGAAAGAGGTGTCAATCAAACACCTCTCACTGTTTCCTGGTGGATGGAGAGAAATGTGGAGTGGAAGGGACTGGCTTCTCCAGGCCCTCTTAAACCACTGGGAGGTACAGGCACACCCCCTAGGCATTTTGAGGGAGCAGTACCCCATACAACATGTTCAGTGGGCCATGTAAGGCTTTGGAAGCAAAACGCCCTACCCTTGCATGGCTCATTGCCCAGGTGTAGATGGGTACTGCTCCAAAGGGTAAACCTTGTTTCCCTACAACACAGCCACACACTGAGGAAGCGCACAGGTTTTCACTGGGCTCTGGCGTTGGCTCCTCGCTAATGTGGGCGGGTCAGTGCCCCATTCCCTATTATGGAGGGGCCACCCATTGTACTTGGCCTTGCCCTGTTTGTCGTTCTTTGCCTGACTGCATTGTCCTGGCTGGCAAACGTTTCAGCTGGTCTCAAGTTAGGGAGAATTCTCATAAAAGTGCTAATTCCCTTGCCTTTGAGACCCCCAGCAACTTTGCTTGATTTTGAGGACTTGATTTTGTTTACTTGGAAAGAGTGTGAGCCTTTTTTCCCACTCTTTCATGTATTTTGATGTGTGTTTTAGATTTGTGTTCTTTGATTATGGAGTTTTAGATAACTCCATAGGCATCATCTTTTCATGTGTGTTACACAGCACCTTCAGTGCAGTGACACAGGATGTCTTTTTAGACTTCCCAAAGGTTTAAATACCTTCTCTGGGATAAACTACTGTTTCCCAGAGAATGTAAAGTGAAATTGACTGCACTATTCTTTCCAAATTCATAGACCCAGCATACACCATCTTACAATGGTGTGCTGGAGGGGATACATAGTGTCCCATGTGTCTAAAATGCTACCCTTTCCTATTGAAAAGGCTGGTGGCAGTGGTTTTACAATGAACTACCATGATTTTTTCCGACTGCGAACACCGGTAGCTAAAAATCACGAGAGCCATGTTTTTAAAGATGGTGCCTTAAGCCCCTTTGTTTAAACAGGTCCCGGTCTTCTTTTTGCGACGTTTCTTTTTGGAATGGTCCTTCTAGTGGATGTCTCTGCACGCCAAACCAGGTTTGGTCCCTTTGTTGGTGTGCCTTTGGCGGGCTTCAGGGCTGAAGACTGACTCTGGCATCTGAGTGTCTGGGGTGCTTGAAACAAGTGGGAAGGCGTCCTGCCACTTACTTTGGAACCGTTTACCTATATGTTTTGGTAAAGGCTAAATTCTTTCGCATGCTAGGTATGGCAGTGGCTTTGTTATTTGGCTAACTGTCATAGGTATTCTAAAAAGATGAGCAAGAAAAGCCCTTTGAGAGTGCATCATAGCATGCTTTTATTATTTTGCTAGTGCTAGTAGGTGCACAACATATTTTATGCATTAGCATTTTTCAAGAAATAATGCCTTTACCAAAACATATAGGTAAACGGTTCCAAAGTAAGTGTCAGGACGCCTTCCCACTTGTTTCAAGTATTATTAGCTCCTCAGTCCTTCCACTTGTTCATGAGCTTACCCTTCAGTTATATATGAGTGTCTGGGGTAGGCAGGAAGTGAGGGAGGTGCCCGAAACTCCCTGTGCTTAATCTCCTAGGAGGCCCAAATGCACTCTAGCATGATTGGCTGGCTGACTGTCCGGCAAGCACAGCCACCCTGCTGGATGAGTGACAGCTAGGCTGGAATGAAAGGGAGAAAACTGTTTAAAAGGTGAGTCTCTTGGACTGGAAAGCAGAGTCGACCACTGGAATGAAAGAACCGAAGACAAGCTGGAAGAGGACGGCTGCTGCAACTCCTGGACCGTTGGTTTGCCCGGTGAAGCCCTGCTGCAGGTCCGAATTGCCAAACTCCATTCGAGAGAGAAGCTCCTTCAAGGACAGCTTCTTCACTTGAGTTGGTGGGACCAATCAACTCATAAGACACCTGGATACCATTCTCAAGGCTGGTTAGGATTAACCAGGGAGAGGGACACCAGTTTGTGTTCTTGAATCTACAGCTACTGGAGTGCAGGAGTCCTCCAACGTCCTCCATCTTGTCCCCACGACTGAGGCTCAGGAACAGCGAGATCTGCAGTACCTGCCAGGAACCACGACTTCCGCAACATTTGTTTCTTCATACAAAGGTACTGTGCCAACCCGATTGAGAGAACGCCCCTCTCACAGTGAAAGTTTGTGAAACGTTCCCAACTTGCAGGCCTAATCAGCTTGTGACCCGACAAAATGATCCTTTTTCATCTAAACTACTTCTGAGAACTTTTGCAAAGACTTTACCGTTTGACACCAGAACTGCTATTTCCTATCCAGAACACTAGCCCATTGACTTTGGCCTGACTTGAATTGAACTCCTCTGGTGAACTGAAACTGTTTGCACTGCCTAGAATGTATATGTGATCTATTCTGCTTACTTGTGTCCTTTTTGCTCACTGCTAAGTAACTGAACTGCCATTTGGCTCCTATTGCAGGGGAGCTCAAACTGTCTCAAAAGCTTACAGTTTTGTATTGAAGTGTATGGGTATATATTATTAAGTTGCCTTCTTCTAGTGAAATGTTTTCTAAATGATTGTGTAATGAATTACTGTGTTTTTACCAAGAAACCTTGAGTATAAGTGTCTACTTGAACCACTGTCATTGAAAGTCCTCTGTGTAACTACTTGTACTGCTCACATTCACTCTTGAGATATGCCTGGCTGCTCAGCTCACTACCAAAAACTGTGCGGTACAGACTTATACCAAAGGTTAGTTTGGCTAACATCTGTAGTCCCAATTGTGTGTAGTGGTCCCAGAGGGTACTGCCTGCAATTCTGCTTAACACTCACTGAAAACAGAACCATAACCAGTTAGAATAAGGTTTGAGATGACTCTCAGCCTGCAACTCGAATGACTAAAGACGATAAAATAATCACCTGGGTTTTCCTATCTCTGGCAGCTCTTTTTCTGAGCCAAAAAAATCATGCTTCCCTTAACTCTTAGGACTTGAGTTAGGGTAATGGGTTTTGGGTTGTTTGACCGAAGTGAAAATATTCGCTGCAGAATTGACCCTAGTCAATTTCGCTGTGAACCGGTTTTTACTTCGGCAAAACAAATCAAATATTGACGTACACCAAACCCCACCCCTATCCTATTTACTTTTTTGACCCTCACCTCTGCTTCTCCTGCACCCCTGCGGCGTCAGATCTGGCCCTCTAAAGTGGGTTGGATCTGATGCAGCAGGGTTCCTTTTACTTTCTTTTTTTTGGGTCCCTCGCATCCATTGTCAAGGAACACCCCTGCAGCCCCGCTCCTCACGTTGAGTATTTACTTGTAGTAGCCAAATTCGGTCAAATGCTCCATACGAGCATTTTTTATCGTCCATCTTGTGTGTTTCTGGGTAATGTGTTGAGTACTCAGTCTCCTGCCTTCAGTTGGCAATTATCGAATACAGATCTATTACTCATGGTATGCAAAGTATCCTTTTGGGATAGAGATAAAGAGTGAAAAAGAGATGCAGAGAGACTTAAATTGAGAGAGAGAGAGAAAGAGAGAGAGAGAGAGAGAGAGAGAGAGAGAGAGAGAGAGAGAGAGAGCAGGTTTTACAGTAATAATAACAATTGGAGTTTTCATCTTGGTGTTGCACTGTAATTTTGCTCCACTGTGATTTTGCAACCAGGGTCCCACACTGCATTTTTCTCCATATGGTAATTTTCTGTTGGAGCAATTTCACTCCACTGTTCATTTGTTATCCACTGCTGCCTGTTCCTATATGCTACGAACACCAGCCCATCCGGGGTGTCTCAGGACTTCTCCTGACAATTACACTATCTGAAGAACACCCCTAGCAGAATTTGGGCAATGACAAACCAAATGAAGGCTACACAGGCTCATCAGGTTCTCCACTGACTGCTCCTCTCACTAATACGCTCCAATGTTATGCTTCAACATACAATGCACTTACCACATATGCAACCCTGACACAGCAATTGAATAACAGTACCAACCTAGAGCAAACAATAGAATGCTACAAATCTACAACCAATACATGTATCATTGTTCCAAATGATGCATCCTAGCACCAAGGGCAGCCAACGCTTCCGTCTGGACACACATGCCCCCAAGCTCTCGAGAATGATAACCGAGAAACAGTCTCACCAGAGAGCCCAGGGTTCTTCTGGCCTGCATGCATCAACACAACAGCAAATACATCTTGAATTTCTGTTCTTGCCCAGTAACCTAAATCATCCCTCTCTCATTCATATCCCCATGGCCCTTGGACGTGATGCAAACAGGAGCATCGCATAGTGTGTGTATACCCCAGTAAAATAGCATAACATATTTAAAATTCACATAGGCACACCCTACTCAGGCATATAAGGAGTCAAACAAACATTACAGGCAATGCATTGGTGGAATACCGGTTGGAAAACGTGCGCAAGGGAAACAAGCAGGCACAGTCCCATGTTATATCTATCAATTGTTTGTTTAAATTGTTGCTTCTTTTTAATTACCATATTTAACCTGATATAATGTAGTGACAAGCACTGTAAGTACAACTGCCTTTATTTGAGCAGATATAATTGTGTAAATATGACCATCATTACTTTTCCTGGTGTACTTATCTGATGCCATACTCATAATGTTCAGGGCAGCACATGAAACTAATAAACTGCCACGTGGAGGTCCATTCAGTAGTGCTTCCTATAGACGCTCTATACCTATTAACATCCTGGTGTGCACTGTTGGGTAGGGCATTTGTAGCATTGCGTCACTCATTCAGTGCACAGAACATCATCATAAGGCGCCATTCATACACTTGAGCCAATCCTGTGGCTTCTTGTTGGCATTGGAGAACACAGCTCCCCGCTTGTAAGAGCATTGATAGCCTGCCAACCACTTACTCATCACCCAGATGTCATTGGACGTGAATGTCCGCAGCATTTACTGTGTCGTTTGAGTGCAGGCAGGGGAATGTCTCATTGTTCTTTGACTTCTCGCAGCTTGAGTGTGTCATGGCATGGACGTGTATCTCCTCCGCTAATGTATCTCTGTGTGCCTTGCTTTTATGGCATTCTTGGCCGAAATAAAGAAAGATGATGATGATGATGAAGATGATGATCTCCCTCACTGCCACTTTTGTTTCGTCTTCCAATGGCAGTAGGGTGCAGCGGGCAGTGAAGGGCCAGGGGCCCACTCATCCTGCCATAGATACTAGAGGACGGAGAAAAACAGCTGGGCCACATCTGCATTGGGGATACTGCTATGCATGGAGTGCTGTGGTGAATATCAAGGGTGCAGACTCTGCAAGCTTGTACAAAAAAGCCAAGTGATTAACGTTGCCTGATTGTACTAGACCGTGTGTGCAAAGGTCCGCTAGTGGACACCACCACACAGAGTGACCCTGAATGGATGGTGTTCAAGTGGAGACATTCAAGTTCCTGTAGGAAGGGATCTATAATTGCTTGGGGGCCAGCCATGACCCAAAAACCTTTCCAGGAGCAGGTCTTGTGCTCCCAAACAATAGTTTTGCCCATCCAACTCTGTGGTCTTGGATGGGTGCGGTGAAGGGAGATGTTCTTTGGTTTATGTGACTGAAGAGGTGAAAATCAAGCTCTTCTTCTTCTGGTTTCTGAAGCGGAAGAGACTGTCCCTGCTACAAAGTCCTTTCCGTGTGAACTGTGATGCCAACTCGGAGTCCACCATGAAAATCTGCTGGGTGACAATGTCAGCTATCTGCTTTTGCACGTTTTTAGTTGTGTTTATGGTGACCTGATAACTTAAAAGCGTGAGATATACAATTGGTACTTTCAGAGGTTTTGTGCCACAGTGCTGTAGTGTTTTGTAAATATAGATGTGTTGACTCTTTGTCTCCTTTTGATAGTGTTGCTTAAATTCCTCCACTTTGGTTTTGAGGTCCTCTTTGGAAGGCTAGAGGGGTGACTGAGAGCTATCACATATGGCCCCTGCGTCTTAGTGGACACTAATTCACTTCTAAAGTTATTTCGGGGGGAAAAAGTAACATCCAATTCCAATCAGATCATATCAAAAGGAGTGATTTATCAGCGTGTCAGTGACTAGTTTATCATAAAGTTACTGTGGTCTTTAAACCTTACTCACATAAGCCAGGACAATTAAACCAGTTGAGCTTTACAAAAATCTACTTAAAGAACATTAACTGTTCTGCTGTTTAGTTCATCTGAGTACAGCACCCAACGCATTCACAGCAAGTACAATAACACAGTAGTTGCCGACAATGGTAAATAGCTGCTGGTTATTGCAGAGAAATAATGTTCACGATTAAACCATGCCCCCTGCAAATGCATTCTGGTTACAGATCATATCATTAGGCACCCTTTATAAACATCTGAACCCTTAAGGCTTCCTGCTGCAAACTGTTAGTTCAAGTGGATTGCTTTACTTATTTAAAACATGCACAGCAGGATGCTTCCTCATCCAATCATGTCACCCATTCTTTTTTCCGTCGTAAATGGCGATGCTGAAACCTTTCAGTGCCACTCAAAACCCATTGCAAGTCACTGCAGCATATTATTGATTTAAAAGCATGGTATTGTGAGGAACACTTGAGTGGGATTTTAAAATGTCATCGCAGCTTTCCTCAGATTGCGTTAAATGTCAAGCCAATTTGTGCCGCATTTGTTAAAAATTCTTTTGTAGACGGTCTCGGTATTTCGAGTTAATTAAGATGGCAGCCAGCTTGCAGTACACCATAAATGTTGATGTGTGCCTTGGCCCAACGATTCTCCATAAGCAGGCAATATTTGAATACGTTGTTTTCCATTCGGGTAACATGCTTGAGAATCTACCCAGGTGGAAGTTTTATATTTCCAAATAGTTGGGGGTGAATTGCTCAGGGGAGAGTACGGAAGATGCATACAATCTGCTTTTTTGTTCTGTAGGCTTCGTGCATTCTAAGCCTGATAGATGCAGGCGAGTCCTGTTATAAATAATGTGTATAGAAGATCTCTGTTCGCTGCATCTGTGATTTGTAAGCCTGATCCACAAACATGTTTTCAATGGGACTTTTCCATGTTAAAGCATTTTTGAAAATCAGGGCCTAAGTCTAACAAAGAGAGTTAATGCTGGTGCAGATTGCGGCCTTTCCTACATGATTATTTGTCCATCCTATGTTCATCGTCACAAAGTTTACATCTATAACATACTGCCAACCCAGATGTAATAAAGACGCTTAACATTAATCAGCAAAGGGCTCTGTCCCCTTCGTGCAGTATAATCTTCTACAAATAAGCATCTTTTTTAATGTACTTTCTTGGAGTAATATTATATGGCCTGCAGTTATGGTTAAGTTGCTCAACTCATAGGTAGAGCACTTATTGGCCAGCTAACAAATTTGCTACCCCTGGACAAATCCTTACAAACTTCAATGGGGGCGGAGCAAAGTTATAGGGGGGTCCCCAAAAATTGTATTTCCATAGATGCAATGGAAAAAATAATTACTCACATGTAGAGCCAAAACCGCTGGATGGATTTTCACCAAATTTGCAGCAGGAGCTGTGGCTTGGCCCTTGTGTAAATTTGGTGTAACTCCGTCCAGTAGCTTTCTTCAAAACAGGCAAAATGTAGGTCCCAAAACATTATTGATATCTAGATCCACTACGCAGACACATTTCCCTGTTTGCTCAGCAGACAGGACTCTGATTGGTCCGGAGGGCAGCGTGATGTCTGTGGACACCCAATGGGCCCATTGATTGGCTGGTAAAAAGCGTGATGTGCATCATATTTATCCGAAACGCACGCTATGTTCTATCCGTGGACAGTTGTCCACGGATAGTGCAGTGAAGAACACAGCTGGGAAACATGTTTTGGGGCATTTGGTGAAGGGAAGAGGGGCTGGGAAGGATGGGGGAGTAAAAGGTGGTTGATTTCATGTGTTTGTTTAGATGGAAGAAGACTGTGTGGGACACAGCAGTTCACGGACACCACAGTACTCTGCGGACAGGGCCTTGGGTGGCATGCTTCTCTGGTGAATGCGGGGAGGCTTCATTAGGCTAGGGGAGTGGAATCTAGTTCATATGAGGATGTTGCATAGGTAAAAAATAGGCCATGCACCCAAGATTCTAGGCACTGGCACAACTACTGCAATATCATACAGCCATGCAACCAAGAATCTACCCACAACTATTGCAGCAGGCAGTGTTTGGTGGGCAGTAGGAGAAACATGTTTGGGCTTATTTGGTGACTGCAAGAGGGCTTCTTAAAGTAGGGGAGTGCAGTGTGGATGATATGGTGATATTGCCATTGGTGAAAAATAGGGTTGGCGGTCTACATTGATATCTGCAGATAGTGTTTAAATTGGGACGTTAGGGGCAAATTGTTGTGTGTGGGTTGTGGTCAGTGGCCACAAGCATTGTAATAATATATGTACAGGAATGGAATTTGGCCATTGTAAAGAAGCATTACAATAATATGTGTATTGTCATTATACATACTCTATAGGCAGTGTATACTTTTTGGAACACACTGACACATTACCATCAAAGTGGAAATGGTATTTTTCATTGATGTACCATTGCAGGCACAGATTGGGTTTGAGTCTGTTGTACATGGTAATGCAGGAGAAATCTTTGCTTCTTTCTCTGTGAACAAAAAACAGCATAATATGTTAGGTAAGGTACACAATTTCACATTGCACACAATTACACATATTCATGTACTTTGTGGACCCTCATAATTATTACATTAGAAGTACTATGCTTCAAACAACATTACTGTGTGTGTTGCACAGTTGCTGTGTTTGGTAGCATAATCATTAGGTCTTCGGGAGAAAAAAATCCATGTAGTATTAAAAAAACCCTATTACATTTATTTGACGTTACGTGTCACACTATGTTTGTTTGAATTGTGCAGCACTTAAAGGAATGTTTAAGGTGCACAAATAAGTGCTTTTGCTGTTACAAGCACCATTGCAGAAGGAGGAATTGAAATGGTGTATGTGTTTTGCTTTTTCGAAAGTGGTGGTGGTAAGGTTGCAGTTAGATACCAGTTGGGGTATTCTAACTGTTTATCGTTTTGCAATTATTAAGAATATCCTTTCATGCAGTTTGATTCCTGTTGGGGCATTCTACATATTTTACTATTGAAAACAAATATTGTAGTACTGTGGGTGCAGTTAGATACCAGCTGGCATATTATAACTGTTGATAGTTTTACAGTTTTTAAGGGTATGTTTTAAGCACTTTCATTCCTGATGGTGGATTTTAGCTGTTTCACTATTGGAAGCAATATTGCAGTACTATGGGTGTAGTCAGATACCAGTTGGCATATTCTGACAGTTGATAGTTTTACAGGTTAGTGACTAAAGTTTGTAGATCCTCATAATCAGTACATTTCAAGTACTATGGGTGAAACAATGTTAGTGCGTGTTTTGCACAGTTGTTGTTTCTGTGTTTATAATCCGTGGGTCATTGGGGAAAAAACTGTATAGCATTATCAAAAATGTACAACATGCACATCTGTTGCCATACTGAAACTGTTTTTCCATTTCACAAACAGCATTGCAGCGCTATGGATGCACCCACATACCAGTTGGTGTATGCTAGGTTTTTATACTTTTACAGTTCAGAAGGGTGTTTTTCTTTAGCACTTACATACCTGTTGGTGTCTATTGTGCAGTAATTTATGCTAGTTTTACAGGTCAGTGAGTAAATTTAGGTTTAAGGAATATTGAGTAGGCATTTGTTGGATTTGCTGGTAATCTATGTTTTAGAGTAATGGAATTGTCATTGCATTCAAACCAACCATATTGTTTTAAATATATGCAGTATAGTGACCTGCACTGGTTGTGGCACCTCTGTGGTAGATTATGCCCACAGTTTTGAAGGATTTTTTGCCAAGCGATACTTGCCCATGTGTGAAGCTAGTAAGCTTGCAGTTGTTTTTGGTACTCTCTGTGTTGCATCTTAAAAGCATTACTATTACATATTGGCTATGTGAGTATATGTGTAAGGTAGAACGATCGTCTGAATTGCAAGTAGTACATAATATGCCATGATTTGCATTTTGCACCAGCTGCTGAAATGGAATGGATTCACAGTTAGGTATAGATACATCCACAAATTGTTCATTAGGGACTTGTTCCTGCGCAACATGGTTGCAGAGAGTGCATGTATGTTTCCACGTATATGAAATCTGGAAGATATAATTTATAGGAATATTTGCTTTTTAGCACTTGCAGTAAGTACATTAGACATTATTGTGGATCTTCCTGTGTGTTTATGGAGAATCTTACCATTCCTGCACAGTAGTCCAATTCTTGCCTTATTCCTTAGACACTGTAAGTGTTGTCAGGATTATTTGTTGCATTTCTCTGAAGAAGGAGCATTTGAAAACACAACTTGTCTGCGCTGTTCAAGTAAATGTTTTGAACAATTGGTTGCAATTGCAACAGAACGATGATTCCTACATTTGCATAGCAATTTACACCAGTTGTTTTGGAAAATTCAAATGGACCAGAGAGTTCTGTGTCTGTGTCATTTTCTGGACCTCTACTTGTTTTTTTAGAAAACATATTTCTCTTTGTTTGTGCTGTTGGATATACACTTGCATTTGCACTACTTAGTTTTGTGGTTGTGCTACATGATGGAGTAGCAGCTCCTTTCACTTTCTTTGATGGTACTGTTGGGAGATCTGTTATAAGTTCTCTTTGCATTACTTTTGTTTCAACAAGTTTTCTCTTTTGAGGTACAGGGTACATATCGAGAAAGGGTGTGTATCAAGATGGAGTGTGTAGAGTGCACGTAATCTGTTGTACTCCACGATGCAAGGAATGTCAGCCTTGATTTTGTTTGTATCAAAATGTACTAGAAATAGTCCTTTGGGTGTACATAGACGTGACAGTGCTAAGTAACTCACACCTTCTTCACATACTGTGCTGCCAATGTCTATCAATACCTGATCTATGGCTAGACATTGCGATTTGTGAATAGTAACTGCATATGCAAGAGACAGAGAGAATTGTTCTATTCGTAAATACATGTCTTTGAAAAGAAGGAATTGTGCTGTTGAGCAAATTTTCCTTTTAACTTCAGAAAGTTTGTCAAAGTGAATGTTGACAAACTGAATTTTGTCACATGGATACGTCTGGAAGACAACTGTTCCAAGTGCTCCAGTAACTATTCCTTCCTCCACGTCACGGTTACATTTCAGAATTATTCTACAGTTTAAACACAATGTTAACATTTTTGCCAAACCAGCTGTGTTGGAGATACAGTTTTCTAAGCTATTCAGTCATGCTGTTGCTTGTTGACACATAGGGAGTGTCATGCCGTGCATTTCTATATTGTCTGTGGAGTTAATATGCATTATTGGTTGCATTACTTTTTTTTAAATGGTTGCATTGAATTGTGTACAGCTTGCTAGGGTTGGCATTAAGGACATACGATTCACATTTTTGTGTGCAAATTGTTTCATGACATCAGGAGCAGATGTGTCACGCCCATACAGCTCATGGAAGAGTCTACTATTTAAGATAGATTGTGCATCCTTATAAAGAAGAGCAATCTGAATGTTTTTTTAAATGTTAGCATAGGTGATGTCTGCAGACTGACACATGTTTTGTGTTAGTTCTCTGTATTGGAAAAGTTGTCAGAGATTGACATATCCTATGCTGCCAAGTGTGGTACGGCACTGTTTGTGTCCTAAGTTTTTAAAAATAGGTTTACCTGTCACTGGTGTTAATTGTAGGAGATCTCCAGAAACAATGATGTGTTTTCCTCCAAAGAGTTCTTCGTAGTCCGTTTTAAGGACCTCTTGCAATCTAAGTTTAATCAAAGCCAACATTAGGTTGGAGACTATGCTCACCTCATCTATTAGGAGAATTTTCATTTGTTTCAGAATTCTGCGTAGCTCCATAGCAGCTTCTGTTGAAAGTTTTTAGTACTCTAATTTGTTTTGGTGTTCTACTGGAAGGAACAGTAGTTGGTGTAAAGTAACACCTCTTATGATCTAGGCAGCTAAACCTGTGGGGGCTGTTACAGCAGGTGAAAGTTTGTTGTGTGTTCATTTTTACAGGAATTTGCTGATGATTTTTATTGAGAATGTTTTGAATGAACCAGCTTCTTCATTTACATAGAGGAGTACAGGTTTATAATTTTTATAAGTTTTACTTTCATGCTGCAAAGCATGTTCAATTTCTTTAGTTACTTCTAGGAAAATGCTACGTTGCTCATCATTGAGTTGTGATTTCAGCACAGCAAAGGTTTTTCTGATTTCTCATATTTGCACATAGGACCTCATTAGGACCCTGGCAGTAGCCGTGCGGCTGCCGCCGGTAATGAAACTTTACCGGGTCCATGGAATGGGCAATTACCGGGTCATGCTGACCTTGGCGGACCCGGTAATTGCCCATTCCATGTACCTGGTAAAAATTAATCCTCATTCCCATTTGAGGCCCATAGGGCTCAATGGGAATGGGGATGATGCTAACAACAGGCCCGTTGTTAGCATGCTGGTCCCCTCGCGGGACCCGCAAAGGACGTCTGGTCTGACCAGATGTCCAGAGGGGGCCCCACGAGGGAACCTCGTTATAGGGCGGAGTGGGTTTAACGGAGCCGGCACCTTTACCCGCGCTGTTAAACCCATTCCGCCAGGGTCGTAATGAGGCCCATGGTGTTTTCTACTTCAGTCATGGCCATTTCTGCTTCATTTACTATGAGTGGCTCTCCAAGTGGTTCTTGGCTTCCTGTAACAGAAGGTTGACTGCCCTCAGGAGTGTCTTCATTGAGTTGTGCTTGAACTTTTTCCTCTTGTTGGCGTTCCTTGTCTAACATGTTTTTGTACTGCTTGAAATTGATATTTGTTATACTGCTTTCATTTGCATTTAAAGCATCTTCAAACGAGTCATGGGGGCCTAATAAAGCTTCTACTTTTCTCCATGGTTTAAAAAGTTGGAGTAGGGACATGTAGTAAAGTTCTCTATGTTGAGGAGTTTTAAATGATAGCTTTACATTATTAATTAGGCTGGGTTTGGTAAGTTTAACGAGGCTGCCTTCACATGTTTTGATTATGTATTTATCTTTTTTTAATCTGATTTAGTATTATTCTTGTACAAGACATTTTGGGTTATGTGGCATAGGCACATTTTTTCGAAAGCAGTACTTCTGTTTAGGTAGTATGTGTCTAATACATTGTTTTTCAAAATGTCCTGGCGGTTGGGATCGTTTTTTGGCTATTGTTTCTATGCCTTGGTATGATTTGAGCACTCTTTCTGGCTACAGCAGGACCAAGGCTTATCCAGACTATGTTTTCAGATTTGCCATATAAGGCTATGACAGTGTTTTCTCAGATGATATGTCATCACAGAGGTCATTTAGCTTGGCTTTCTCAGCTTTGGTTAGGTAGGCTGTGACATATCGTGCAAAAACAGTAGAATTGTCTGCAATGTGCTGTATATCTATGTTTGAATTCCACGAGAGGGCAATGATTGCACTGTAATCATTGATGTACTTTGAAGCTTAGCTTCTTTTTATGCAGTATGTTTTTTTGAGGTGATTTGCCTTTTACACTGTGTCTAACGGAAGACATGAAGCTGTTTGTCCTTTTGCTGAAACTGGTCTAGGGAAACCAAAAAACAGAATTTGGTGTAGTATTTACATTTGTTTTTATATCTGCGTCGATAATATTTGCCGCATTTATGTCTTTGGAAGCATACAATTTGTGTATTTAGCTCACTATGTGTTCTTTCTGAAGGGATGTTGCAGGTTACATATTTGTGAATGAACTGCAAAACAGTGGCATCAATGGCATGACCTAATTTACGAGCATCTTTTATCCACAAAAGAATGTGGATGTGTGGTGCTCCTCTGGATTGATATTTTTGTCTCCAAAAGTGTTGCTCTTCTCCGAGGGGAGGAATTGTTTTATTACAGATGAAGTGCAGCATGGCAATAAAGCAGTGGGAAAATATCTTGATACATTTACAGGGCCAAGAGAGCAGAGTTCTCCTGCAGTTTTTATGCCTATCCCTTATTTGTTTTGGTTTGCTATGCGTAGGAGGTTTTTCAAGTCCTGCCATGCATATTCTGCACAACTCAAAGTGACTAAACATGTGGGTGGGCCAAGGTTCCATAGCATACACAGCACATCAGTGTGATAGAGGAACCAGTATTATTTTGTACCATGCATGTTGGTCAAGAGATTTGTAATACGTGACTGCAAAACATCATTTGAAGTAGTTGGGTAGCAGACATGTTTAAAAAATTGGAACCTCATTACAATGTGTGTGCAACTTCATGACATAGAGTTGCTAGTTCACTTTCAAACAGGAGGTAGAATATGTATTCAACATGCCTCATCACGAGTTGGGCTGTATTCCCGGCTGTAATACCGCCGACTGTAATAGCCCTAGCACCGACCGGTCCGGCTGTATTACCGCCGGATCATGAGTTGGGTGTTAATGGTAAATCCCCATTCCCCATTGGGTCCGTTGGATTCAATGGGGTATTTTCAGCACTAATTATGAGGGCTAATACCGCCGACGGGAATACACCCAAAAACAGGGGATTTTCACCTCCAGAGAAAGGCTGGAGGTAAAACAGCCCATTTAGCGCCCAACTCGTGATAGGGCCAGCCCTTAAATGCGGCTGTAATACCGTTACCACCGAATTTAAGGGCTACAGCCCAACTCGTGATGAGGCCCAAATCTGGGGTCTTCAGAATACATTAGTAAAGAGCGGTATTCTGATCCTGTTATTTGTGTGAATCTTTCATCATACCTTGCCTCTTTTCCAGTAGGAAAGAACAGAGCAAAGACTAGTGTTTCTACACTTTTTTTCCCATATGCTGGTAGGAGATCCTTTGGCTTTCTGCATTTGATATGTTTCTAGTGCATCATCTAAGGTGTCTTTGGAGTGCAGTGGGTCAATTGTATACTGCTCTAAAATATTGGATGCCGTAATAGGATCTACAAGTTCAAATTGGCCAGTTGCTGAGGAATTCTCAATTATTTCGGTGGTTTCCCTTAGGTTTTGTTCAATTAATATTTCTTTGTAGTACTCATTGTTCCCTTTAAGATAGTGCAGGGCTTCTCTAACTTTGTTTAAGTCTACTAGTTGTTCACAAATGTGTTTGTCTTTGGTAGGTACACCATTCACTAGGATAATCAAAGATTGAGCTATTGGCTGTTGCACTCCTAGAGTGTCTACATTGTCTTTAAGATCTAATGGCAAATAAACTACTTTGCCACAAATGCCTTTCAGTGATTCAAAAAAGTGGCAACTTGGCTGTTTTGAGTTGACGGTGTTGTATAGCTTGAAATAGGTGTACTGTTTGGATTATAATGCTCTCATAAAAATTAAGATGTTGGAGCGTTTTGGAAGTAGGAATATTTTCCAAGTGATAGCCTATGAAGGCATTTGGTTATTATCAACCTTTGTATTGAAGGATGTGCAAAGTTTTGAGGGGTTAGTAATGTTGTATTTGTTTTCTGCCATAAGATAGAGAGATATTTGAAACCCTTGGTATTGCTCATTGTCTTCTATTTTGGACCTTTTATCTTCAGTTTGGTGCTCTTTGTATAAAAAGTTCTGCGACAACACACACATGCTTGGTTTGGTACCTCAGCCTATGTGCTTTTAAATGTTGCTATTTCTTTTTTGTATGTGTGTATTAGAAGGTTAGCATTTTCAAGGTTTTTGCTACTCTTCTCTAAAGTTAGTGGATTTTCTAAGTGATCTTCACTTCCAAAATATTTGCTTTGGATGTGGTATATTGCCTCAAGGCGTTCTTTGGCTGTGCCAGGTAGGAGAATGTTATTACAATGTTCCAGTTCTAAAGCAGGACTTTGCATGGTACAGTCTCTGGACAAGATTCCGTATAGTGCAAAGGTTATGTCGCTAACATTTTGATGTGGTGGAAGGTGCTTTTGCAAGCAGGTCCAGAAATGCAGGCTAATGAATGTCCTTGCAGTCCTGTGTAATTGTGCACTGGACAGGAGTCCATGGTTTGCAAAGTTTTCATTCTTATTTTCTCTTTTACTATCACATGGTGATTGAGGAATTTGTGTAAAGATTTGAAGAATTATTTTCGTATGTTACAGATTGAGGTGCAGGGCCATTTGTAGACGAGACGGGTTGGTTCGGTGGAAAGGAGAGTTGATTGTAAATTTGTTGGGAACATTCTTTCAATGAGGGTTTCTTCTGCCATAATGGTTTTGTCTACCATTGCATACCCTCTGTCACTGCTATGTATGGCAATTGGGTGTTACTGCTCTTGTTTGTATGCCTCTTCATTGAAATATGGTTCTGTGCTGGTTGTTTGAATCCACTCACCTGCACTGAAGTTTACAAAGGTATCCATGTTGACATTGTGCATGTTGCAAATAACTTTTTGTAGTTTACTGATGAATTTTCTTAGTGGTTTCATTCTGGTTAAAATTAATATAAACAATTTTCTTTTGAGGAGCATTGCACTGTCAATGAGAGCTTCCAGGATTAGATTAGTCTTCTGCAGTAAGTAGTTTTAAAGGTTGAGCATGATTTCTCTGCTTTTTTTAATAAGTTTTTGAGGTACTCTATGGTGGAACATTATTTTTAAAATACTTTTTAGGAATGCTTAACTGTGGCTACATTAACATTGGTAGATGCAGTGCTAGCGCTATTGGTAGTTGTATTCTTCTTAATACATTTTTTTTTTTACTTTTTGGAAGAGGAACCATACTTTTTTTTGTTGAGTGAGTGTATAAGCTGTATTGGCTGTTTTATTCGAACATTTGCCACAAACTCTGCTAGAGGAGTATGACTATTTTGCATGCTTTTATTTTTATCTGCTCTAGGTTTTTCTTGTTTTGTATGCAGTTGTTTTTGGTGGGCATTCTCTTCTGTCTGTTGGAGAAAAAAGGAAAGTGTGGGTTTGAAAGTTGTGCAATGTATTTGCGTGCACTGTGCATGAGTGTCTGAATATCAGGGCATGCATAAATAGAGGGCTGCATGATTGTTCAATGGACGGTAAGTTCTGGTTGGGATGGTTGTAATAGTAGCTGTGTGTGTTGGTGTGTGAAGGGCTTACCGCAGTAGGTATCACAGTGTACTGTGCATGAATATGTAAGGACATTACAATGTTTTCACAATACTAGTGGGTGTTACGATATTGGTGTTCAGATGGGAATACAAAGAGTGTGCCTGCTGCGGTGCAATGAGTAAGAGTGAAGCAAATGGTGTTGTATCAGATATAATTTTGTAGGCTACTATATGGCTACACTGCACTGTATGAGTAACAGAAAGAATACTACTACACTACTGCACTTACTTTGTTGGATGTGAAGAATAGTTTTCTTGCGGGTTTTATCTTCTAGTGGAGATGTTTCTGTCTTTCAGGAGGATATTCTTAACTACTATTGGGAAAGAAGAAAATGAGTGGGTATGTGTGGTAATGGCAAAATAATTGTACTAGAAGAACACATTATTTTACACTGATGGAGGATTTGTTGGGAAGAAGAGTTAGTAACCTTGCATGTGATTATGAGTATGGTTGGAACACTGCTGTTAACACAGACGGATTGCCACCAGTTTGGAATACTTGTATGGCAGGTAGCTTCCCAGTGTCACTAGGATATTACAGGCCCTGTTGGGCTGGAGGGTCAGGTGTTGGAAAATGTCACTCTCTATGTGTGTGCAGATGTATAGCACTGTATGGGAATGGGGAGCACCAGCATCGTTGGTATTGCGGCCGGTGGTCCCGTGAAAAGTAAGCCCTATGGGCTTGCAGTTTTCAAAGTGTGGGCGTTGTTGTTGCCTTATTTGTATTGGAAATGGAGTACTGTAAGTCCTAGTAGGCTGAGAAAAAATGAGAAGCCAAGAAAGATGTACAGATTAGAAAGTAGAATGTTAGTGTGTACAATTTCATTAACTTCCCCACACATGGATGCTTGGCACTGCAGTATGTTGGAGAAATCCTTTCCCTTTCCTTTCATTTATTTATTAATTAAACATTACAGACAGCACTGCTGCAAATGTGCGCATGCATTCATTTTTTTTTCCTTCAAATGGTGCTGAAATGAGTAGTTGTAAATGCAGTTCATTTAGTCATTTTTCAATCCATGTACAAGGCATGCTTTGGTAACATACATTAAGTTTTCGTTTTCACATAGGATCTGGCACTAAAACATGCTGTGGAAATATTTCAAATGTGGATTTCTTTTCTGTTACAAAAAAATCACAGAGAGTGATGCTGGAATTTAAATGTGTGTCTCAGCAGACAATATTGTAAGTAACTGCCATTTGATGTCAGGAGATGGGACAAATAGAGTATGATTATTGAGTAGGTTATGCAGGTTCAGTGGCAGGAACCCTGTTTACATGCATTTGTAAAAGAGTTGAAAATGTACTTTACAAAATATATGCATACCTGTACTTTGTGTTGCTAAATGCAGATGTGGATGAATATGGAAGTAGACATCTTTTACAGTACTTTTTGATGCAGGTGCTTGGGCATCACAGGAGACCTGTACTCTGAATGTTGAACAGTATATCTGCAGTGTTGAACTGAGATGACAGAGTTAGATGGAGAGTTCTAGGCTGTGATTGGTGGATGGGTGTGTAACTGCTTAACAGTAGCCAATTAGGGAGTGCTGCAAGGAATGAAGTGAAACCAGAAATAGGACTGGCCCTGTGTTACGGGGTCCGCTGACACTGCGGTAGTCCATGGACAGGGTGTGCTGGGGGTTTTCAGGCTGCCTGGCATAGAAAGGGGACTGTGGGGATTAGCTAATCAGGTGTTCTTGTTGCGCTTTATAGGAAGAGATGGTATTTGTTTTTTTCATTGGTGTATGTAAAGAAGATGGGTGTGGTTCCAGAGATGGAGAGAGTCAGTGTGTGGATGGTGGGAAATTGTTTTGTGAGTGATCTGCAGAGGTATGCAGAGAGAAGTGGCATTTCTGCCAATCTTGGATTTGAGGGAGTGGAGGCCTTGTGGTGTGGTGTGCCTGGCTATTAAGATGGATTTCTGAACTCTGTCCTGGAGGGGCAGAGGTTCAGAAGGCCCGCCTAGTTTCTTGGAACAAGGTAACCTCTGGACAAGCCAGACCAATCAGGGTAGCGATGGCGGCGGTTAAGACTAGGGCCCTCATTACGACCCTTGCGGAAATCAACTGACATGACCGCCATAGCGTAAATAGCGTTTCCGCCACTGCACGATGGAGGAAAGTGCGGCTAATCCTGACCCATCGGGCACGAGCATCACGCCATGGCGGAAGTGCAAAGTCCGTGATGGCGGAAATGACCCCAAAACGCCCCTTACCGCCGTCGTACGTCGCCCTAGGTGCAATTCCGCCACCCATATTAGCGGTCACCGTAATGAGCGGTCAGCGCAAAATACGGTCACCGTAAATATACGGAAACGGAAGTAAAAACATGGGGCCGGAACGGGAAACAGCACGCCGTACACCTATAAAAGCAGAATCCCAACACAACCATTAAAAATCCGACCCTGAGACACATCCCAACCCGTTATCCACCCCAGTTAAAAAAATAAATATGGGAAAAGTTGCTAAAAAAGCCTGCGACCGCAAGCGGCAGGTCCACTTCTCCCACGAGGAACTCACCGTGCTCACAGAGAGCCTCCAGGAGAACGCTGCCGTCGTCTTCTCGACGCAAATGACCAGGACGGCACTTGCGAACAAGAAGGCCATATGGGCGCTGGTGGCACAGCGGGTAAGTGCGGTGGGGACCGCACCCCGCAACCCACAGCAATGCAGAAAGCGATGGGACGACCTACGGATACGCGTCCGGAGCATACTCTCTGCCAACCGGAACATTGCCACAGCTACCGGGGGAGGATCGGAATCACCCATCAAGTTGACCCCCTCGGAAGAAATCTGGGCCTCCACCATTGGAATGGAGAGCATAGAGGGAGTCGGAGGGATGGAGAAAGGAGTGCAGACATCAGAAGAATCAGGTAGGTGGCCCAAATGAAACTATGCCAAATCCACAATTACCAACCATGTGCAGTACCATGTGTCCCCATAGTGCACTAGAAACACATGTCCAGGAGAACGTCCACATACATTGCCATGACAGCGCCCCTTAAAAGTCAGATTAAATAAATAAATATTTACAAATCCAAAAAACACACTCTACATGTGCAGCATGCACACCCTAACTGCAGACTGCCAAATAACTGCATCCCCAATGCACAAAAAAATGAGACCACCTCCAAGGCCCTGACCCAATTCACCCCCAGGTACCACCCCAATGCATGTGATACAATTGCCATTACAATTACCACAGACCCATGAATAACGCTCGCCCTCCTTTACTCCACCACAGGGTCAGATTCCAACGACGAGCTTCAGGACACCCCTACCAGCACACCTGCAAAGAGGGCCAAGACCAACGGCCAAAGACCCTCCACCTCAGCTGCACGGATTAAGACACGTCAGCAGCACGAATCGAGTGGCAGCACACTGGAGGGGACATCAACAGGCACCCCAGCAGCCAGCATGTCCACAACAGCAGCACCACAGGTCCCCCCAATGGATGCCACAGAAGGCACTGCTTCTGGTGGCAGCAGCACCATAGGTGAAACAGCTTTCATGCCAGCATGCTCCGACACAGAAAACGGTGCTGTAGATGTAGGATCCATCCATGACCTGTCCCAATCCCCCTGTATGTTTCATCCCGTACACCATGAGGACACCACACAGGGGCACCCACAAGACGACGACTGGCCAACCCCAACAAGGCCTGTTGCAAGGCAACATGAGGCATCCAGCCCCTCTGTGACACCACCGCAAATGGGCATGGCCCAGCAGAGGCAACAGTCCCTCGAGCAGATGATAGTGCAACAGCAGCAAATGGCCACGCTCCTCAAGGAGCATGCTGATGAATGCGGGGGTTCTAAGGCAGCCATTGAAACATCTACTGAGACACTTAGGGCAGAAATGGAGCGTAGTACAGAGGCACTAAGGGCACAAATGGAGAGAAGTACAGAGAGCCTGAGGGGACAAATGGAGAGAAGCACCGAGAGCCTGAGGGGGGAACTGCATGCGACGTCCAAAGACGTATGTGGTGAACTTGCCTCTGTGCGCCGTGTGCTCACTGAGCTCTCACAAACCCTTAGGGACATGCATGGACGTGAGCAGGCAGAGACATCATCCGTTGCAAGTTCCGTCCAGGGCAGCCCCCAACGCAGATCTGGGAGGAACCTGCGCTCCACAGGCAGGGGTGCCCCTGATACCCGGAGAGGGGGCTTGCAATAGCGTCTGACCAATGACAATGAGCATCACTGGACACTGGTGTTCGTGGGGGGGTAGGAGGGTGGAGGGGGTGTGTTGTGCTACTTTGGGTGGCGGGTCGATTGGGTGTGTAATGTCATTTCACATCTGCAATACAATTCTTCATATTCATCCAATGAGATGTGTGGACATTGATCTCTGTGTACGAGGCCTATCCTGGTGTACAGGCCACATTGTGCATGTTCCCGACACACACAGTGCCACAAGTCCCGTGTCCATGTAACAGCCACCAGGCGTGAGTGCTAGAAGCATGCATCAATGAGATTCTGACGTAATTCACGGGCCTCCTGTGCCTCGCGGACCCCTTGAGGTGCTGCCACATCCCCACCCTTATCATGACCATCTTCAGGTGCTAGCAGTTCTGCGTCGGGGGGCATGGCCACATTCCTACGTACGCACATGTTGTGTAGCATGACACATGCCATGACCATCTTTGCCACCTTCTCATGGCGGTACAGGAGTGCCCCGCCAGACCTGCTGAGGCAGCGGAAATGAGCCTTCAGTAGGCCGAATGCCTGTTCTATGACCACACGGGTACGTGAGTGGGCATGGTTGTAGTCCTCCTCATGCTGGTCCTGTGGGTTCCGGATTGGTGTGAGGAGCCATCTCTTCAGTGGATACCCGCAATCACCTGTATGTGGACAAGAAAGGAAGTTTGTGGAATGTCATTGCTACGTACGCACCCCCCCCTTCCAGCCAGGTCATTCACGCATCACCTACCCCACATACTCATGCATTAAATGAGACTCACCGAGTATCCAGGATCGGCGCCCTGCGTGTCGCTCCATGTAGCGTGGTATTCTAGAGTTCCGCAAGACCATAGAATCATGTGTTGATCCTGGAAATCGGGCAGAACAATGTGTAAAGATCCTGTTGGAGTCACACACCATTTGTACATTGATAGAATGATATTGTTTCCGGTTGCGGTACTGGGCCTCCATGGCATGTGGGACAACCAATTCCACATGGGTGCAGTCGATGGCACCAATGCAACCCGGTATGCCGCCAAGTGCATGGAATCCCACTTTTGTGTTTGTAAGCTCCTGCTCTGAGCGTGGTAAAGAGATGTAGTCGTCTGAGTGCTTCAGGAGGGCATCAAGCACTTGGAATAGTGTCCGTGAGAATAGTGGCTGTGAAATGCCATGCAACTGTCCGACTGTGTGCTGGTAGGTGCCTGTGGCCAGGAAGTGGAGTACAGACACCACCTTCAGTAGGGGTGGGATGGCGGTTGGGCTATCTATCATGCTGACAAGGTCAGCGTGTGTCATGTCGACAATGGCGGTTATGGTGACCCGGTCCAAACGGTAGAGGGTGTGAATCTGCTCAGCTGTGAGGTTGAACGGATTAGCTCGGAGGCGTGGGATTGCGGGCTGCCTGCGTGGTGGTAGTGGCTCTGCTGGTGGGGCTTGCTGGCCATGCCTTGCCCTCCTCCTCCTCCTCCTGCGTCTCCTCTGTGCGGCCGGTTGTTGCAGTTGTTGGCGTTCGTCTTCTTCTTGAAGTTGGAGTACTTGCAGTGCAATCAGGTCCCCCAGGCCCAACATCGCTAGTCCTGCCGGTAGCATTCTGGAGTGGGTGTGGTTGTGGGAGGGGTTTGGGTATGCAATTTATGTGTTTTCAGGCTGTATAGCCTTCACCTGTGGTGATTCATTCCACCTGTGTCAGCTGCAATGCCTTTCGTGCGAGCACGTTCCGCACACGACGCTGCAATTCGACGCATGGCATCTTGCATTTGCATTCATGTTCTTAATCCCGTAGGCTGTGGAATATTGGTTTATATGTTAATTCTGCTATGGTCCCATTGTTGCACATACGATATTTGCATTCGCGAGCAGACTTGTGAAGGGTCAGTGGAATGTAGTGCTCGATCAACGGTGGACCCTCATGCAGCACTGTAACGAGGTTCACCGACGGCGGGGAGTCCCATCAGTGATTGAGGGCAGTTACCATTTTCACACACAGCCGCACTGCATAGATGTATTTGTGAATACAAGCGTTCACAGATGCCTTTTCAACGTGATGTTGCAAGTTAGGAATTCGAAGGACAGCGCTTTCGGTTTTCGACTAGCGGCGTGGAGACGCCCACAGGTCTGACTGGAAATGTAACGTTCTATTGTTGAATGTCCTTGGGACAGGGCCCATGACGGGAATGCAATGATTGATATGATTTGAATGGGATGCGCTATAGCGTAGTGGACGATAAGGCAGGACGTTCCCAAATACATGTGAATTCACTACACAAGGAATCCGGGCAGGAGCACAGTGGATTTTGAAGGCTGCATTGCGCACAGACTCAATGGACATTTCGAATGTCATGTGAGTGAATATTCAGGCGTTTTCATAACGGGATGAGGGAATGATGAATGGATGCATGGGAAGATGATTTAATTGGGAGTCGGCCATGTACATGGCTATTTGGAATGTATCCCATTCCCCTGCGCTATGTGATGCAAGGCTGCCATTGTGGGACCATCGTCTGTCTGCCCTTGTTGAACCCTCCCTGTCTCGACGCGCCTTCAATCACTTGTGTCTATGCACGTTGATGATCCCATCTGATGAATCCTGTTCTGACAGGCGCATGCACACAGACACTCGTTTGAAATAGTGTATTCACCTCGATTTGTGTCGTAATGATTCGCAAGTGATTTTTGGGTGCAATTGATCCTTATGAGTGGGCTAGCATGCATATGGTTGTAGGTTTGGTGTATTGAATGTAGTGAGTAATACATATGAAGTTCGGATGCCCATACTATATTTTTTTTCATTTGGGTGACAGGTATCTCCTCCCCTTCTGCCGCTGCCATCTGTACGCCACTCCTGCAGATGGCTTCTACAGTCGACACCTGCAGCTTCAAGTTAATCAGTGGAGCACCATTACGATCTTATGGGACGATCGCCAATGGCCCACATGCCCTTACGCAGTACTAGTGGCTAGGTGCAGCATACCTAGCTTCCAGCTGGACTAGTGCCTACTTCATGGGACGGGCCTGCGGTCCTAGGCGCTTCCATGTTGCCTTTTTGGACGTGGATGTAGCCCCTGTGTGCCATGGAGGTACAGGGCGTCACACATGGGGTAGCTGGTCATTTATTGCGGATGCAGCCCACAGTAATGCTTATCATTTGTAAGTTTATGCTCAAATGGCTGTATGGGCTTGGTGATTTTGATGTGCATTAAATTTATATTCAGATATTAACCGTGTAGCGTTATTCTTTGCTAGTGATGTGGCATATTCCGATTTGTGGCGCGATGTATTGTGAGGTGTTCTGCATTGGGTTCCGGCTTCTGGGTACAGTTGTGTGGTACGTGCTTATGCTGATGGTTGGTTTGACTACTGCCATGTGTACAGGGCTGGTGCAGTCTCCCTCAGGTTACTGCTTTGACTGTTGGTTTACACTGGTGGCAAGCGATGGGGGACTGTTGTTGTTTTGTGTCATGGAATTTTCAGTTCATTTTGATGTACTTGCACCTTCAGATGCCTGTGCTGCATCAGTACGGCAATGGTGTGTTGCCAATTGGGGATGGCCACTCACAGGGCACTTGGGGCCCCTGCATGCATTTGTTCGTTGGCATGCATGGGTGACTTGTACATTTCACTGGTTGCATGGTGTGACTGCATTGCGCCTACGAGAAGTTGTGCAATGTGGCCAGGGAGTGGAGTACAGGCACTCAGTAGGGCCATTACGGTTGGTTCGCGATGCCGTAGTTCTCGCCATGGCGGAATGGTACTTTCCGCCATGCTTGATGGCGTTAGGTGAATGTCCGCTGGGGTCAGCATTCGCGTACCGTTGCGCCATGGCGGATATTGCGGTTTTGCACGGCGCGCGTGCGCGTACTTGGTGCAGTTAGCGTTGGCGTTCATTACGGTGTCGCTAATCGCATCGTACTTTACGGTGACGGGTCATAATCGCAACGGGCGGTATTCGATGGCGGTATTACATTTCCGCCATCGTTTTTCGTATTACGCCAGGGTCGTAATGAGGGCCTAGGTCTCAAGAGGGGTGAGGGTGACTGAAAGCCCGCAATGAGCACACAAAGCAAGGACGCTTACAAATTACTCCAGACAGGTGTTATATTAAAAATATAGACACATTTATTACAAGGCCTTTGTAATATCGACCATAGTAAAGAATCACGGTTAAACTCCAATAAACCAACACATCACAAGCAATACAATATATATACAAGACCAAGGGATCTAAAGAGTTAGAAGCACGGAATATGCAGACCACCTAGATGGGGAGGAAAACAGGCAGTGCAAGTAATCGTTAGACCCAGTTCAACATCAGAGGCCACCTAACTAGAAGGAAGTCCGAGCCCTACGAAGAGTGGAGCCTTGTGCTCAAAAGAACCTGCACACGTGGGTGCCTGCGGGCAAAGGAGAGTCTCTTCAGGGAGATCAGGCAGTTCAGAGACATGAACAAAACAATGATGAACAGTTCCCTGCTACTCAAGCGCGGCCTCCACTTGTGGGCAGAAGCAGGGCGCGAGTGCAGAAAAGGGTTGCTATTTACGACAGCGGTGGAGAGCCACAGTCTCCTGCGGGAGGGCGACCGGTTAGGGTATTGACTACTCACCGGTCCCCGATGCAGGCAGACCCAGGCTTCTCCGGTTCCGTTTCGGTACTGGCAAGTTCAGATGCGATCAGCAGGATGTCTCAACGCCGTGTAGATTCCGCGACAGCAGGAGTCAGGGTCGAGGGTATCCCAAATGCAGCGAACACGCACAGATTTGTTACCACAGCAGGGCAACTCAGCAACCGCGTGTATTCCGGTCCCTCTCACTTCAGACCTGGGAATGCCAAGTTTTCGAATCGTGTGAGAGTGCCGAGTACACGGGATTAGCAGTAACCAGATGGCGGTGACAGAGCAAGGTTCCTGTGTAGGCTGGTCAGTCCACTGGATGGCCCAGGGATCCTTCCAAAGGCTTACGTACAGGATTTGGTGATGATGCCGAGAATAGTTGTTCCCACTATTCTAAAGGGTCGAAGCACCAGTACAGGCCTTCTTGTTCGATCAGAGGCAGAGGGGTCTCACAGGACGACAGCAGTGCAGGGTGCCAAACCTTCAGCGGGTCACCAGCGATTCCTCGACTCAGCTTCTTAGTTGCAGGATACTTGGCTCCTTATCCTTTGTTCGGGAGAACTCAGGAGATCGACATGGTAGTGGTGTTTCCAGCCCCCTCTTATCCAGAGTTCCCTTTGCACCAAAACGGAGAGGACCCAATGGGAGATCTGCTCACAAAACACTCACACCACACGTGGACCTATCACGGACCACGGTGGTCCCAGGCATTCAAGACACTCTAGACTCTCTGGCACCCACGATGTGTATTGGGAACAGACATCCCAGCCCACATCCTGGAGGCACACACAAGGCATGCAGAAGCCCGCGAAAGCGTTGTGTTTCGCGGGGAAGTGCATGACCAAATAACGACTGCCCCGGGTCGGCTCGACCTGGGTGAAGGTGAAGGGTCAAGACGGTCAGTGGACAGGACAAAGAACCTCGTAGCATGGCCATTTTGGAGGCCAGGCCACCCATTTGGGCCAAACGCGAGAATCGCGGTTAACATGGCAAAAAGGGGTTCAAAACACAAAGAAACGATAGCTGCCACCAGTCCCGTCCGTGACACACTTGCACATTTCATGATAAGTCCAGCGAGAGTTTCTAGGGCCATTGGAATGACTAGAGACCCAAGAGCGTGGTAATGTAAGTTACGGTGCACTTTTGTTTCATGTTGCTCAAAAGCTGCAACATGAGGAAAGGACTACGGGAAACAAAGTCTCCCGGTACTGACTGTTTTAAGGGCATGTCAGTGTCCCCGTAAGAATGGAGCGAAAGCCCAGAGGAGTGCGGCGGAAGGCTGCGCTTCTCTGGCAAAGTCTAGACCAGGGTGTAAAACAACAGCATAAAGTTTGGGGGTTGCCACATGGAAGGAAAATTACCTACAATTATGAAATCTTTCCTAACACTGGCCCAATTTGCAAGGAGTGCTTGCACTTTGTAGAGATATGGCTACTTTCAATACTCCCATTGTTCTTGTGGTGCATTGTGGAGGAGTGCATTTGGGTTATATCAGTGCAGTAAGTTTATAGGTGTAAATATTGCTAATACAGTCTTACAATAACCAAAAGGCTCTTTTAAGAGTTAACAAAGGACTTGTGTCAATATAGTTTCCAATTTCTTTATTTTGGTCATTAAGTCCATAGACATTTCCACGTGTCAGCGGACACCACAAGGAATTATATAAGGGATAAATTATTTGAATTGTACTACGAAATCATTTGCCTCTGTAAATGTGCATATTAGGATATACACAAATAACAGTTGTCTGTTGAAGGTACGGGTAAACTGCCCCTTGTTTATGTTGTGATGTTGCAGCAGGAATGCACAGCCCAATTCAGATGTTTTAAGTGTGGGCTGAGGTGGAAGGTGATGGTGATGTGGAGGAAGTCTGATGCACTGTGAAAGGAACCACCTTTCTTAGGTTGGACTGAATGCAGCACACATGGGTGCCTCAGCTTTTGACACGCCTTCAACAGTTGCGAAGAACTGCCACAACCAAGGTTCCTTATGGTCAATTGATGTCTGTGGGACTTCTTTCACATGTTCCCAGCCTCATGCTCCTGCTGCGGCTCTTTTGCTCCAGTGCCCTGTTGTTCCCTCCTTCATATCCGCTAAGTGGAGGTGGTGGTGCATCTGAGGGGGACTAATGGCCATAACAGATGCCATTTTTTAGAGCTTTTAAAAGAAATATATAAATCCAAAAGTAGTCACTTCTGATGGTGAGCCTCATTGAGAATGACTAGTAGAAATGGGTGGGTTGTTTAGAGTAGTGGATTGCTACAGAGTGCTGATGTTACATGTGATGTCACCAGTAATGTCATCAATTATGCCTTTTGTGATGTCACCTTACATGTCCTGAGTGTTGTCAAGATGTATTTCTAGAATCTGGCCTGGGGGACAGATTTTAGGAGGCCATCCTAGTTCTAGTATACAGGGAACTCTGAGAGGTTAGCCAAAACACAATCAAGTTAGCAAGGTAGATCAGTCAATAATTATTTTCAGGAGAGTGTGAGTGGGACCTGGGGACCTCAATGGACCCACACATTAGGTTACATAATAATACAATTTAGACAGCAAGTATAAAACATACAGTTATTATTATTTTTTATTATTATTTGTTTACGGTTCAATTACAAAAAAAAATGTAGAACTTTACACAAATTATTTAAAAGATCAGTGACATATTTACATTTTATATTTAAAATCACGTTAACAATAACATTAGCATTCTCCCTTGTAATTATTTCATCATTAAAACAGAGAAGAGAAGAAGAATGAAACAAGGGTAAAAGTAAAAAGAAAAAGAAAAAAGAAGAGAAACGAACACATAGTCGAAGAACAGAAAATACATTTTCTCTCATAGGTGCCATCCATGTAAGAGCATTCAAATCTCCTGTCCTACTTTGTTCAAGTTGAGCAGTAAGAGCTCGAGCAAAGTAAAAAGGCTTAGGTCAATACAATCGATGATCTCTGGAAACAACCTTTAACATCGTGAGGCATTGCAGCATAAGAGTCAAGAGATATCACAACTAAATAGTTAATATTCATTGATTGTCAAAGCTAAGGAGCTCTTTTTCTATATGCTTGCACAGACTAACTAGTTCAAATATTAGAGGATTGTGCGTGCCTTGCATCATTCTTGCCCATAGAAACATACAGTTATTTATTTTAGGCCTTTGGGCACACAGAAACAATAATCTAGCAGGTGGCATTATCACACAATACTATACGTTCACCGTTGGTTCATAAATGCATTAAAGGTCACATATTCAGCAAGCATGTAAGTATATTAAAATCAGTAAAGGATGTAGCCAAGTCGCGAGTTAATTCCCTCACTTAAGCAGTCCAAATCTTATGAAGAATGGGCCTTGTGCCCAAAGGTTACATGAGCCGCAATGTTTACCCCCTTAAGGGAGTAGATTAATTGCAATTAATTTGTGTTGGCGATAGTTAAGGAGATCTAATGACTTGAAATGCAGACAATTGTCAACCTAATATGGTGAATCATGATCTGTTATATTCTGTGCAAGCTGTTGCCAATAGATGTCGTAATTTAGTGACTGCCCAATATGTATGATACTTTGTTTGCTTATGGGGTCATTCAATATGCACCAGCTGTAATATTTTAAATAAGCTATATAAATCTCAAGGGCGATATAAATGCTTTTATTGAATTCTCTTGCACCTTGTTATTGTTCCATTTCAGTTCAATATTCACATATCCAATTGGAGAGCTGGTTAAATCTGATCTTAACTTCAATTCTCATTATATTCAAATGTGGTAGACATCTTTAGATGATAATTATATCCAAAATGCTCCAGTATGCTACCTGGTTCAGGTCTTCACCACAGTTCTCATTACTTTCGAAATATTGCAATTCTTGGAATGATATTAGTCTTGACTTAATTATTCTTAACCTCCACACATGTAGAGCTGAAGAATATTGACCTGGGAAAAGTGTTGATGTTGACATATCTTCAATGTTTTAATACTCACAATGGCCACTAAAACACTCATGTAAATACTGAAGATTGAATGGTTTTAATGTGGAAGAATATTATACACCTGTGAACACCAACAGAATGAAAATGATTTCCATATTTGAAAACACGAAAACACATGTATTTTGGTAATTGGAATGTATAACGGTCCGATAGCACAGCAAGTAGAGCGTTGCGTTGAGATCCATGCAAACCCCGGCAGGGCCAAACTCAGCCTTTCATCCTTCTGAGGTTGATAAATGAGCACCACACACCGTGGGTAATAGTAAGCAGTTCTCAGATACCTGTGGGTTCATAGGGCTATATAAATGTAAAATTATTATTATTATTATTATACGCATTATCAACATTACTACTGTGAATGTTGTCATCAGTAAAAATGCTCTTAATATGTTCTGAAGGGAAGAATACGATAATATATGCAACCCTATTACTTATGGTCATTGAGACGGTGAACAGAATCCATA